>NW_025954980.1:0-485092 GCF_022376445.1 Fomitopsis serialis | reverse complement strand
GCACGCAACTTGCGGATCCTTAGGAGACGTGCTTTGACGACCCTCTGTCCCGGCATACTGCTCTTGCATACTGTTCGGTCGAATCTACTTGAACTAGTCTGAGAGAGAGCGTGCCAGCGGGGACACGACGAGGTTGCAGTTGGGTAGCAGCGATCTCCTTATATATGTATGCGCGTAGGTGTCGGAGCCGGATTATGGCGTACCGAAAACTCGAATAGAAGCACCGTGACTGGGATTGGCAGCGGGCGATCGGAGTGTCGACGACGTGCATCGTTTCAATACTTCGGTTAGAACATCTTCGATGCTTCTTTGTTAGTTGACTTCCCGCCCGGTTCTAGGCAGAGGTAGGCAGCTGGCAGAACAGAAGCTGTCTGTATTCAGTTAATTGCAACTTGAAGCAAAGGTTCAAGTTGAGCGCAAACATCTTGAAAATGCATGGTGATGGAGAAGGGTATCACAGTATTTTCCGACTACGGTCGCTCTATTAATGTATATAGCGGATAGTACTAACACATGGCGGAGGAATGCGCGATATTGCGCAAGACAGATGTCGGCGCTAGTCCGACTCATTCCTGTCCACGAATGGGAATTCCCGACGGTGCATGTGACTCTGTCAACTTCAAGTGGCGTCGACTCGTCCTCGTCCTCGAGTCTCGACTCACGTCGCTCCCCCTCAGGTCTGGTCTGTGTCAAGTCTATGTATCAACTTCTCATCCCGCGTACGCGCTCTGGATACCTTATTAGCGCATGCAGGCGTCGCGTCGGACGAATCGTACGCTGTGACCATCATGGTGGTAGCTGACGTGTATCGCGCGTTCAAGACGGCACGTCACAGCAGAGTATTGATAGTGGCAGCACTGACGTGGCTACTCATTGCAGGACGCAAGGCCATCGAACCACGACTTGACTACACGTACACACGCGCGCGCGCTGCGTCGGTACATATAACATACCTAGTATGATGGATGGAGACCATTCCCCGCGCTGAAGCTTGCCAACATATCGTGTCGTTATCCCTACTCGACCATGTCTGTTCTTCGTCGAACAAGCCGCCGTCTGCCCATCGTAACGCGAGCTCGAAGGCGGGCCCGAACGCAACCACGGCGGCCATTCGGAGTCTCACTGGCCTTCAAGCTCCTCCTGTTGGTAGCATGCGCACTACTCTGTTCTCCCATGGCAAACGCGCGAACAGAGGCCGCGGATCCAACCACGCTATCCTATGGCGCCGTCATTGGCATAGGTCAGTCTTGCACAGATTCTCCGGAGGGAGACATAGCTTACACATCCGCCTCGCCGAAGATATCGGAGCAACGTGAGTGGCCAGTAACAATGGTGATCCTCTGCATTCGTCCTCACTCTGGTTCTTGCGCAGATACAGCCGTGTGGCGTGAGTATTAGCTCCCTCTCATTATGGCCGTACGAGCCTAACTCAACGCGCAGCGTACATCAGAACGGCAGCGTACAAGCCATCCCGAACTCTTTTGGCCAGCGAGCGACGCGCTCCCTCGTTCACTTCGTCGACGGGCTGCCACAGTACGCTTTATCCTCTGGTGCATGTGCTCTCACCGCGTCCGCACTCTGATGATGCACGTCGATCGTAGGGTATACGACCCGGTCGACACTCTCCACGACCACATCTCCGACTTCAATGTCCTTCTCGGGAGCAAGTACGACGACCCAGACGTGCAACGAGTCATCGGGCGCTGGCCGTTTCCGGGTTTGGAACGTGAGGGAAAGCCCGTCCTCCGGGTAGAGCAGAACGGGACGATGCATGAGTTTGTGAGTAGCGCTCCCGCCCATTAACCCACCGCTAATCTTCACACACATGTTGCTTGTTACAGACACCAGAATCCCTCACTGCGACAATGCTAGCCTCCATAAAAGCTAGCGCGGAGGCCTATCTCGGATCGAGCGTCACTGACGCCGTGCTGACTGTCCCTGCCTGTACGTCCCGTCCCTCCTCTCGTCCATCATTGCTTTTCACGCTTGCGCTACCAGACTACAACGACGCCCAGCGCCACGCCATCAGGTACGCCGCGTCCCTCGCGAACTTGTTCGTTCTCCGAGTGGTGGACGAGCCTGAAGCCGCCGCCATTGCCTACGGCCTCGACCAGAAGAGCGGGGAATCTGCTGCGCTTGTGGTCGACCTCGGCGGGGGGTCGTTGGACGTCACCCTGCTTAGCGTGGATGATGGTGTCTTCGAGATCCTAGCGATCTCGAGTAACTCGGATGTTGGGGGGCGGGAGTTCGACGAGCGGCTGGTTGGGTATTGGGTGCAGAAGCATGCGGCGATGTTGGGGAGGACGTGGTAGAGACGCGGCGAGGATGCAACACTCAGATGGACAGCCCAGCAGGCGAAGGAGGCGCTCTCAAGCACAGACAATACCTCCATCCGCATCGAGGTCTCGCAAGATGTTCCTCCGATCGAAGAAACGTTGACAAGGACCCAGTTCGAGGCGCTCAGTGGGATCTCTTCAATCGAACCGTCGAATACATCGACAGAGTGCTCCAAGAAGCAAACAGGACGAAGGATACTGTGATCGCGTATGTCCGCTAAGTTTTGGCCTCGTCCCAGTCCAGAGTCGTCACCTAATACTTGCTAGATCCTCCTGATCGGCGGCGCCTCCCGACCAGTACATCCGCCAGCTCGTCACATCGCACATGAACAAGGAACCGCTGGTCATCCCCGGAATGGAGCCCGACGAAGTGATCGTGTCTGGGGCGGCAGTTACAGCTGCCATCATCTCTGGAATTGGTTGGAGCGACAACTCATGCATATTGGCCATGTCCATTGCGCCTCTCTCTGTTGGCGTTGAGGCAGACGGCGGGCGCACAGTCCCGGTCGTGTCTCGGAACACTGTTCTGCCCACGAGGAGACGAAACCTGTCTGAATCCCACTCACGATCATCTGTGGGCTGATTTTCTGACATAAGCTCGGTCAGTTCTCGACAGCGCAGACAATCAAACGTCTGTCACGATCAAAGTGTACGAAGGAGATCACTTCCGCGCGGAGGACAACCGTCACCTGTTTCCTTCGAGCTCACAGACATCGCGTCCGCGTCGGCTGGCGTCCCGAAGATCGTGTTGACGCTCGACATGGACGAGGACGGCGTCTTACAGGTCACCGCGATGGATGAGGACAGGTGCGCTCGTTGAGTCGCCGCAGTCGCAATCTGAGTAGCGTGGACGCTGACTCAGATGTATCGCGCCAGCGGCCACTCGGCCTCTGTCTCAATCACAACGAGAAGAGTAGGCCGACGGATGATGAGATCCAGAGGATGGTTGAGGAGGCGGAGGAGGGATCTTGTTCGATCGATGTACGCCTTCATGCATTCATTTCTGTGGAAGCGCGGGTTGCGGACGTATCATGCGCGGATTTTAGCGACCTACACCAACCATCGCCGAGAAAACACCTCCATGCAGCGACTGCCTAGCCACACGACCAGTGGACGTACCTCCACAATCGTTGGATTCCCGGGCCCACCACATCATGTTCATGATGAAGCTGTGTGGTGCGTACTCGTGTCCGTTCAGTGTTACATGAACGATGACCGACACCTTGCAGAGAAACTAGACAATCTGTGGTACGCGGTGAGGGATCTCTTCGCCCGTGCTGACGATACGAACTCTGCGGAAGAAGTCGTCGTC
Source organism: Fomitopsis serialis (assembly GCF_022376445.1). Classification (NCBI taxonomy): domain Eukaryota; kingdom Fungi; phylum Basidiomycota; class Agaricomycetes; order Polyporales; family Fomitopsidaceae; genus Fomitopsis; species Fomitopsis serialis. The sequence goes on along the minus strand of NW_025954980.1, from coordinate 481,444 downwards.
GATGCAATCCGCGAGCTTTAATATTCCTGTCGTGTGAGCCCGATCGCAGCTTTGAACGTCTGATTCGATGTTGATTCACCTACAGCCTCGTTTGAATATCCTGCACTGGCATCCTCAACGGTTATGATCAACACAGCAAATTGAGACATCACTAGTATTACATATCGAGAGACACACTACATCTTTGGCTACAGTCCTACATGAATGAAAGGAACCCAGGCAAGTAGAGCAGCATCATTGTCCATGGTCCCAATCTCCTCCCTAAGCCTATTCACAGCCATATGGAGAGCCAATGCAGACATGGTACCTTGAGGTCTCTGATCCTTGCACAGGTAAGAATACACCCCATTTGTGACGACTGGGGCATCCTCATCCCTGATTGACCACATGGTAGCAATGACAGATTTGAATCCAGCAAACAGCATGCCAGCTGCTAGATGAACTGCTTCCTCTGAGAGCTCAGGTGTACCAGTAGCTGTCTGACAAGCTGAGAGAAATGCAAGCTCAGCATGTGGTATGGACTTTGTGATAAGAGTTGACAGTTCTAGGAAGCCATCATGGAGACAGAAGGCACTTTTGATAGGTTCTTTCAAGTTCTGTGTCCCATGACATGCTAGATGAATCCAACTGCAAGTTGAAATATCATCAAGGACTGCCTCAATGGTAGCTCTGGATCCACTCAGGTAGGTGCTTAGAGCATGATCATGATCATACTTGTTCATATGTCTCATGACAACAGACTGCTCCTCATTTGCAAAATACAAGGGTGCTTGACCTGGAGTCTCAGGCTGGGTTATCATCAGCAGCCCTTGGAATTCTGAAGCTGCTGCATGAAGTGAGTTTGCCAATGATGTCAAGGTAGGAGTGTATGATGACACCATATAACTTGAGACCTGGTCATCAAGCCTGAGGCTGGACTCATATACCCCTGCTGCATGAATGGGGAGCATAGCAAGTGGTCCAGTAACACACCACCAACAATGGGGTTTCTGTTCATCAGGAAGACACTATATAGGTATATTCAGTGATACATTCACAATAACCAATGAGCAGCATTTGAGCTTACCTGAAGGCCTAAAGCCTGGATGATTGGCCATGCAACATGATGCCACAATTCAGCCAAAATTTCTCTGAGAGAATGCTCTGATTGAGCAGAAGCTGAGACAAATTTTGCTTGTCTAGTTTGCCTTGTTTCTCTCTGCTGAATATTACTCTGCAGTATTGTGGCATGTAATGCATACTGGAAATCACTGGCCATCTTATTGCTGAATGCACTGAGAGGAACATGGAGAACACCCTGTTGACCACAAACAAGGACAAGAGCATCACATCTCATTCTGTGCACATTGACCATAATGATAGGGCCATTCTTGCATGCAGGGTATATCTCTTCAAAGGACTTGGGCTTAAGGAAAGTGTGAAATCCTGGCTTTGCTTGGATGTCCCTCAACAAAGTTTCCCATCTTTGAGCAAGTTGATGATGATGAGCAGCAGCTTCATGGAGAAATATAGGGCTCTGTGCCACTCCTGCCTCTGGCTTAGACATGCTGGCTTTCTCCAGTGCTTGGGCCACAGATTTGAGCTCTTTGGCCAGCTCAGGGTACTGTTCATCAAGGTCCTGATATGATGCCCTGAGTTGCAGAAGCTGATTCCAGACTACAGATCTTCCTTGTTCTAGCCACTCAACAGCAATCTCAAGCTTATTCAATATGATGGCCATAGATGCTGCCTCATTCACAAAGTCACTGAGTGAGATGATCTGTGCATATTGCTCAGTCATGTTCAGGCCAAGCCATATGACCTGGGGAAGCAAGCTACATGCCCAGCTATAGGCATCCAGACACTCATTCTGAAGAGAAGCATCTTGGTGTGCACAATGTGCCCACATCTTTGCAGCTGCAAACCTTGTTGTGATACTACCAGTGAAGGCTGTTGCAGCAGAATGATGGTAAACAATGGCAAAATGAAGATCATTCTTGTCTAAAGTGTGCTGATATTGGACAAAGAACATGTTGCCAAGATCATGATAACATTCAACCTTTCTGGCATGATGCTCAGGAGTCAAATGGACAGCATGGGTCAACAGCTCAATAGCCTTTTCAGCATGAAGGACATTTTTCTCATCCTGTTGATAGTGATAAAAGTATGCATTAGCCAGATTGCGCAGATATGCTGGCTTCATGGCATGTCCTTCAGGTACAAGATCTACTGCCTGTTGCATACTCATGATGCCTTCATCAAGATAAGACACAAGCCCAGTGTGTTGAGCATATTCAAAACATGCAGTACCATGGTTGTTCAGTTGGGCTGCCATGTTAGCCAAACCATCTGCTGAATATGCAATAGCTCTCTGATAGCAAGAAATAGCCTCTTGCAAGTCTGTCACATCTTTAGCATGTTGGTAATGGCACTGGTATGCACCACCAAGATTTGAGAGGCTTATGGTCATCTGTGCTGAGCTATCATCTGTCTTCTCAACTGCTTCCTGATGATACTGGATTGCTTGCTCAATATCTGTAGCATTCTCCAATCTCTCATATCTAAGCAGGAATGAATTTCCAAGATTACTCAACAGTCCAGCAACATGCTTATGAGTTTTAGGTATAAGGCTCAAAGCAGTTTGCTTCAGCAGAATTGCTCTGTCTATGTCCTTCACTTCCATTACATGCTCAAAACGATGTTCAAGAGCCACTCCTAGATTACTCAATGGAAACATGGCATTCATGCTCCCCTTCTCAGTGCACTGAACAGCTAGCTCAAGAACTTCCACAGCTCTTTCAATCTCAGCTAACTGTCCAGTCTGTTCAAATTGATCACTCAGAGCAGTTCCCAAAACTTGCAGAAAAATAGACATTTTTGGATGATCAATGGGCACCATGTGAATGACCTGTTCCATGATGGTGATGGCTTTCCCAATGTCTGCAAGCTGGTTTGTATGCTGGAACTTTAGCCTGTATGCATTGCCAAGAACTGCAAGCTGCAGAGCCCTATCTGCATGTGAGTCTGCAGTGTACTCAATGGCTCTTTCTTGGGTTGCAATTGCATCCTCAATGGCTGGGAAGCTCAGAGTATGCTCATACTGATCCTCCAGCATTATAGCCAAAGTACTGAATAGAGCTGATTTCTCAATGAGATTCCCTGCTGGAGCAATCTGGACAGCCTCTCTCTTTAAAGCCAAAGCAGTGACCATGTCTGAAGTGCTGCTTTGCTGGACAGAGCGCAGCTGTATTGCACTGGCAAGATTGTTAAGGTGTTTCATCTTGTTATAGTCATCATTCACACACAACTCTACAGCCTTTTGCTTCAGGGAGACAGCTTGGTCAAGGTCAGAGAGATTCTGACTATGTGTGAACAGGGACTGATAAGCTGCCCCTAGATTGCCTAGCTGTATATGCTTTTCAGGATGACCATCAGGGGTAAGGTTTGTTATGTGCCACAAAACCTTAATCCCCTTTCTAATGTCTGAGACATCCCCATAGTTGTCAAAGCATTGCTGGTATGCATTACCCAGGTTATTTAGGAAGCCAGACTTCTTATAGTATTCATCTGGAGCAATGTCCACTGCAGCCTGCAGTGAAGATATGGCCTTGTCAATGTCAGATCTCTTGTGAGACCTCATGAACAAGGTGAGATAGGAATTGCCAATGGTAGCCATCCTATCAGCTCTCTGGGGATCACCCTCAGGAGTCAAGGCCATGGCAGCTTCAACAGTAGAGATGGCCTGCTCCAGATCCTCCATGTGGGAGGAAACTCCATAATGAGACAAATAGGCATTGGCCAGGTTGTTCAGCAGCATGGGCTTATTGGCATGGCCATCTACAATGAGCGCCACAGCCTGCTCATAGGTCTGAATGGCCTCCTCAATAACTGACAAAGACCTCGTGGTCATGAACTCAAGCCTCAAGGCCACAGCAACATTGTTCAGCAAGTTCGCCTTCGTCTGAGGGCTCCCTGCAAGCTCGACGGCCATTCGCAAGGCAGCAACGCTCTTACGTAGAAACGTAAGGTCTCTCGTCTGGTTGTACGAATCCTGGAGCTTCAAGCCCAGGTCATTTGCGAGTTGCAGGTTGTCTATCGTAAACATCGTGATATCAGTAGGACAAGCGATGACATGGAGGGAGTGACGACACGGATGCGGATAGTGCGGATGAAGCGACGACACGGATGAGGTGTCTGAACTCTGGTGAGTACTTACGACCACAAGCTCCCGGGAGCAGCCTTGAGAAAAGTATCATCGATCGATCATTACTCGTCGACGCGACATCTCAACCATCGTGACTCACCTCTTGAACTCGTCTATATCGAGAGCGGGATCCAGCATCCTCGCAGGCACCGCGGACGGCGGTCCAGAGGGTCCGCCGGCGGAGACAAGTGCACGATCGTCATGAGCGATCGTACTGTGGCAAGAGCCCATGTTGCGGAGACGATACTGGGGAAGCGGGGGAGTGCAACAGTAAGTGGGTGAGGACGACAGCGATGCGGAAAGCGGGTCGAACGATGCGTACCCGGTCTTATGTTGCGGGGACGTGCGTCTATCCGGCTGATGGATCGTCGGAAGCTGGACCACACGCGCGTCTGCACCGCAGAGGGCTGTGTACGACGTCTTATCAGATGCCACAGACAAGGTAGATGCGTGCAACGCACTTGACTGGAATTAGATACGACACCCCGATCTTGTACTTCAGGTTAGGCTAACAAGGGCGTAAATTCGACAGGAGCGAGGCCTACAAGAGCTGTGATAAGCATTGCCAGACAGCAGAGAAGTTCGTACGCCAACACTACGTATCAGCCGAGGCAGAACACATCACTGCAAGATAGTCTCAGCACGAGCACATGACAGTATGTATTATCACGGTATCTTGATAGGTTCCGAAGCGGGTACGCACAAGGACGAGGCAAGAATATGTACTGAGCAAGTCCCACACAGCCGATTGAAGAGACTGACAATCGGATCGATATTTCAGACCTCGTGAAACCTGTCCCGGATGCAACGCGTAAGCTCGAGAGAGATAAGGGTTATATTTCCAGAAGTACTCACGATGAATGCGCGACTCCTAGCAGTTGTACGGACCCTGGACAATACGCGCATTGACGCGCGGGTGAATCGTGACATTGTTCGTCAACGCGTTCATAGCCTCCTCCGAGAGCACCAACTCCGAACCCTCCGCCGAGTTGATGAGTTTCACGCCCGCAAAGTTGCCCGCGTATTCGAGGACGACGCATTGGCCGCAATACGCGGGGTTCGCAGTAACGTTCGAGAAACCACCGATAGACGGGAAGGTCGGGATGGAGCCGTAGGTCGCGTAGCCCTCGGAGTTGAGCTGGGCGCTGCATACCACGGAGTCGGTGGGAGTGCTAGCCACGTCGTACGACGAGTCGTAGGACACGGAGTAAAGTGTCTGGGCTAATACGTGAGGTGCCAGGATAGCGGCGACCACTGTCGCAATCTGGAGCTGCATGGTTTCCTTGAGCTTTGCGTGACGGTGCTGAGATGCGAGGAGTGATGCAGACAGTACCTTCGCGCCGCCGCCTTAGATACACAGACTGGACACGGGGATCATCGCCATAACACAGAAATTGCGGGTACACATGCCGTAGGTTTGCAATTCAGAAAGGGGACTCGCCGAAGAGATAATTCCGCTGTGTAGGTTCGCGCGCACCGACGGAAATTATTCGCCTCCGAGAATACACGAGAGTTGATAGCAAGTGTCAGTGCAAATGTTTGCACGAAGGGATTGCCGAAGACGAAAGTACAAGTGTGTTCCGAGGAGATATCATTGAATCTCAAGACGCAGACCCGGTAGCTTTACCCAGGGCTAGGGGGGGAGGCTAAGAGTCACTGTGCGGGACGTTGTCACGGTATCGAACTCACCAATCCAGCGCACAAACCGCCTGCTGATAGCTAGATCTCGACTTTTCGTCTATCGAATTCGAGTAAGTTTCTTGTGACTTTGATGGAAGCTCTGAAGAGTCAACGGAGCCGCGTCGCAGCTAGGTTCGACACCGTCGCAGCTGCGTTTGCCAACCTTGAACCGAATCCCGATGCGCTGAAGCACCATGTATATCACGTGGCAAGATCTGTAGATTTCTGCTCTCAGCCACTTGTGCGCTCCCTGCTTGAGCAACCGGAAACTACCTCGCCGCCCCTACTCTTTCTGCTTCGAGTTAACCATCTTCGACATGGGAAAAAAGGCTGCGAAAGCAACGCGAAAATTTGCGGCTAGCGGACAGCTCAAGAAGACGATTCAGACGAGGCGCAAGCAGCGAGACATCAGAAAGAAAGCGGAAAAACGTAAAGCAGGCAAGGGCAGGGGCAAGGAGCTGCCGCAGGATAAGCCTGAGGACGACGTTTCAGACGATGAGGGCCAAACTCAGTAAGTACATCGCCGCTTAGCAGCACCTATTCCTCATGGACACAGATCAAAGGGAATGTCTGTCGACGACTTCCTTGGCGGTGGCTTCATGGAGGGTGAAGAGGACGAACAGGTGCGGGTCATACGGTTGCTTCTATCGCCGTCTTGTTTATGCTACGCTAGGAGGATGCTCCAATGTCCGACGTCAGCGAAGGCGAGAGCGACGACGAGGACATCGGGGATAACGAGTCGTTCGCATCTGTGGACGACCTCGATGGTGAGTTCAGGTAGCTCTCGTGATGGAATGGTTACTGAGGTTGCGTTAAGGCGAAGGGCGGACACATATGCTTGAGCTCTCGACGCTAGCAGAGAAGGACCCGGAGTTCTTCAAGTACCTCCAAGAAAATGATCGCGAGCTGCTGCAGTTTGACCCTGACGGCGCCGAAAACGATGTAGAGTTCGAAGAAGACGTAGACGAGGAGCTGCCGCCGGAGGCAAAGGCACCCGTTCTGACGAAGGAGATATTGCGGAGGTGGCAAAAAGCTCTCCTGGAGGTGCGTCTGTCTGTGCAGTGAGAACGCCAATAATCCAACTGTTCGAACAGCAGCGATCATTACGAGCCCTAAGGCGACTGCTTATTGCATTCCGTTCCGCGGCGCACATGAACGAGGAAGATCAGGATCTCGCGTGGACCATCGACAGTCCCTCAAGTAAGAGCGTTTTGATCTCCACGGCACCTGTGATCTGACACCTTTGCTAGTATACAACAAGCTCGTGGTCACGACGTTGAGGTATACGCCCATTATCTTGGATCACCATTGCCCGTGTAAGGCTACTCCCAACGGCAAGCTGTCCGTGCTTCACTGATTCTCGTCCGACACGGTGTACTCATTCTGCGTGCAGGAAGGGCCCTACGCAGACACCGAAATGGAAGACACTCCAGAAGCTCATCCTGTCGTACTTCTACAATGCCGTACACCTCATATCACAACTCAGTGATACGGAGATGTTACGCATGGCTGTCTCGGAGAGCTCCAAGCTCTTGCCGTACGTCATGGGCAGTCGCAAAGCCGTCAAAGTTTACCTCAAGGTGAGTCCACGTCCCGTCATAGCCTTCTACATCGTACCGAAAACCACACTGGACAGGCGTGCCTCGACCTGTGGTCTAGCGCGGAAGACAGTGTCCGGATAGCAGCATTCTTGGCTATTCGCAAATTGGCATCCGCAACCGATGCGTCTATCATGGATTTGGTGCTCAAGGCAAGTCGTTTTGTCTACCACCGTGACATGCGAGCTCAAGTTGCATGCAGAACACGTACCTCACCCTGGTGCGCTCGTGCAAGTCGACTAGCGTGCATACGCTGCCGTCGATCAACCTGATGAAGAACTCTGCATCGGAGTTGTACTGCATGGACCATGCAGCGGCGTATCAGCACGCCTTCGGATACATCCGGCAACTTGCTATTCATCTGCGTAACAGCATGAAAGTCAAGAGCAAGGTACGTCGGCTCGTACGCTCAACAATTGGTTGATATATTAACCGCGCGTACAGGAAGCGTACAAGCAAGTGTATAACTGGCAATATGTGCACTGCGTGGACTTCTGGGCACTTGTTCTGGCTCGGGCGTGCGACACGCAAGCTCAAACAGAGCGGAATGGCAAGGAAAGCGAGCTAAAGGCTCTCATCTACCCTTTCGTCCAAGTATCGCTAGGTGCCATGAAGTCAGTCGTATCCCAGTAGCCCGCATGTTCATGGCTAACCTCACGTCCATAGACTGATCCGCAACTCGCGTTCATTCCCATTCCACTTCCACATCATACGCTCGATTCTGCACCTGACCGAGCACACCCGCACGTATGTGCCCCTCGTGCCGTCCCTCCTTCCGATCCTTACATCAACCATGAGCTCGTCGTCGAAGCCGAAGGCCTCGACACTCCGGCACTTCGACTTCGACACGAACATCCGGGCCCCCAACAATATCTCAAGACACGCGTGTACAACGAAGGTCTCGCGGAGGAGGCGAGCTATCTCCTGGCAGAATACCTAGCCAGCGGGCCCGTCCACGCGAGCATCGCGTTCCCGGAGACGGTTGTGCCGCTTGTGATGATGCTCAGAAAAGCGATCAAGGGTGCGAAGGCGTCCCCGTGGAAGGCGAAGGAGGCCGGGGTAGCCAAGGTCCTGGCCGAGCGCATTGAGGAGAGTTCAAAGTGGGCGGAACAGAAGCGCAAGGGCGTGGCCTTTACTCCGAGCCGTATGACGGAGGTGGAGGCATGGGAGAACAGCGTCAAAGTGTACGAGTCGCCGCTGGGTAGATACGTGAAGGTACAGAGGAAGGCACGGGAGAAGCGCCGGAAGCTGGTAGAGAAGGTGCGTTTCATCGACATGCACCGCCCTCTCGTGTTTCTGTCAGGAGAAGTGACTGACGATGTGTGAACGCAGGCAAGAGAAGGAGCGGACGAGATCCTGGAAGATTGAGTTATGGGAAGATCCTTACGCGATTTGTACTGAGACCACCGACGATCTGTGAAAACCTCGGATGACCGCGGCATTGACGGCGGCCATATGTGCGCTGGCCTTGCTACTGGTGAACAGACAGTGTGCGTCAGTGGGATCCAGGAAATAGAACTGGCGATAGCTGGTCTCACACGACACCTTCGAGAAGTGAATCGCTTACCAGCCGCTGGGAATATTACGATCCATGCACACTTGTCATTACAGCTTTGCGTCTAAAGACGGCTCTTGGAGGTGTCAGCAACTAAATTCAGAAACCTCCGCGAACCACGTCCGAATCTCCGAGACAACGATAATCATAGTCTAGGGTGGCCGAGCTTGTGCGTCGCATCTACACCCTGTGCTAGACCGCAGGTCGGTGTTCGCGGCGCGGGAGATCAAACGGCATTGCGATTGACATTGCCACGCATCCTGTTTCTACGCAGATGTCATGTGAAGCGGCAAGTCGCGTCTGGTCAAAGCAGCGAGGAGTCTGATATTAGCGGAGAGCTCGGACGTTTCGGTTGTTGACCGACCTCTCACTACCATATCCCGAAGAATCTCTTCCACCAAGGCCTGCCGATACCTTTCGCGCTTTTCTCGTAGCCTTCGACCAACCGTGTGTAATACTGCGGCGTAGAAGCCGGCTTCAGGATTCTATCTGACAACGGATACTGCGAGGAAACGGCGATTTTCAAATGTGCACGATGGCGACGTGGTGACTCGACTGAAGCTCAACCTACCTTGCGGAGGAAGTGGTCATCTTGGAGCGCACGGGCGGCCGTAACAGCCTGCGCGGTGAGATTTGGATGGTTCGCCAGAGACTCCAGGAGATTCCTGAGCTGCAGATTCGGGCGAAAGGGGTCAGCTGGCCATTTTGCGGCGACGCGTTGCAGCTGCTGTCTGGCCTGGCTGAGTGTGGCCATGGTGGTCAGAAGTCAAGAACCGTCGGAGCGCCGGAACGCGTGCCTACGGTATTACGTAAGACGCTACTTATCTGGTCAACGCGCTGAGTGAGTCTGACTTCACGCCCTTCCGACTCGCCTCCGAGTCCGCCACACTGCATGGAGGTTATGTACGCCCATCGCCTTCGCAGCAGTCTCCTCTCGTACATCCGCGTAATAGTGTCTCCAACGTCAAAGGAACTCAAACGGCAGCTTGAGTGCTGCATCTATTCAAGTCGTAAACCACGGTACGACAACTCGGGTAAGCAAACTGCCAGTGGAATGGCGGACAACTGGACAAGACCCGGAACACGTTGAAGATGCCTGCAAGATGACGCAGCGCTTCCACGTCCATGTGAGCTACAGGCCATGTCCGGTGTTCTGTCTTACGTTCCGCATCGTTGCTACAGGAATCATAGGCGTGACCGGGATGCGCCGCATTCATAATTCATGATGCTCAGGTTGCGTGAGCTTCCTTCTGTTTATAACGCGTCCGGTAAGCTGTTCTCTGCTCAGAAGGATGCTGGGTTTCTGCATCGACATGCCCGTCTATATGTGGGCATTCCTTACGACTGCCCTGTATGTCTTCTATTTCATCCGCTAGCCAACACACCCCGCATCACGCCCCAAGATTATGATCAGTCCGTGTCTCGTCAAGTGATGACATCGTGGTGGATCCAGTAGAAGGACATATGCGCGCATCATAGACCAGCCTGCGGTCTCGATGTAGACATGCACTAACGGCATATGCGAACGCGACCGCCCTCATGGCGATACGCCATATCGATTTTCACTGCGGTCTCTTTTCATCTGATCACCATGATTTCTCCGCCTTGTCCTAGGACACAGCTTAACGGACACATGCGCTATTCGCGGTATGCACGTCTGCTTTTGTGGAGCCGGTGGGCGATTCTGGGAACGAGACAACGCTCGCCACTCGTTCTCCTGGAAGACCTTCGATGGTCTCTGTCGGAACACGCGCTGCCGCTTATGACTTCGGCGGTGTTTACGACACTGATATTGGTGTGCGCGCCCAGGTCTCGCACTTCTGGTTCACACCAAGTTCCCGGGCGACACGTTCACACCAGCCCGAACGTCGTAATTTTTAATTCATCATTCGCCCATGATCAATTCTTACGATGTGGCGCATTTTTCCGACTCTTCGCTGCGGTAATTGTGTGTCTCGTGTGGCTCGGTTTTCATCACCGCTAGGCCGTTGATTTATTGAATATTCTCCGAAGCACAGATGTGCTGTCGGACGGCTCGCAGTAAGTTATCTGTGTAAAAGCTGGGAGCCTCGTGTCGTATGCGTGGATCTCCGCGGCTGGGGACACATCTCCGACGCTCGCTTCCATTCAGCTGGCAACTGAGCTGGCTTAGCCTGGCTAGTACTCGATCTGATGCTCACCCTTCGCACAAATCCCAACCCGCAACTCTCCGGTGTCTTTCTGGGGCACGATTCGACATGAAACGCGGGTCAAGTCGGCCCCACAACGACAATTGTCTCTCGTCCGCCGATGGCTAGCTAGAATGCTTCGCAACATTCATGCCACTCCAGAGGTGAATTTCCTGCCGTATAAGCTGTACGTGACATGTCGTGTAAAAATAACTAACATCGGTCAATCACCCAAGTAGTCACTTCGACGCCCCCGATTCTGTGCCTGAAAATGACCGCTATTCGCCAGGAGTACACGCTAAATTGGATGTCACTTCGTAAAGCACTTAACCAAACAAGTTCAGTGCCGGCGACGTCGAATAGTCTCAATCACTGTCGGCTCGCTTACAGCATGATATATCCAGCCACAGGTGCGAGAACGCCCAATCATCTCCAGCAGTGCATGAGGTCTTGAACATTTTGACTAACCTTGCCTGACAGGTATCTTGTCGGCAGCTTGCGATCGCCAAACATTCATTCTTCGACAGTATGAATCACGGCGTATAGCCAGCCGACGCCATTGGTGGACATGTTCCCGGGCATTACTCACCAGGGTCATTCCTGTCAGCTTTCCAAATTGCCGCGACCAGCGCGGAACGGGTTCTCAATAGACTTGGGGGTGGCATCCTTCTCAACCGCTGCCACGCCGCGCCCGCGTGCAGCGGTGGTCCTGGCGGCAGTGCAGAGCGGAAAGCTTCACGGCATACGTGCATTTGTATTTCCGTGCCATGGTACGTGATCATTGGTCGTTTCGCGGCGCGACTCACGGGTAGCAGGCTTGGACGCCGGACCGACGGACATTGAGTACTTGAGTCGAGATCCACCGTCGGCCTCGTCGAGCAGGGCCAGCGGCGACGCTACTGTCCGCCCGGCGGCATCCGCTCATGTCCGCGCCTCCCATCCACGCGGGACCGATTCGGATCAAACCAGGGACCCTGATCGTCGCAGCTGGTAAGGATCGCACGAGCAGCACTTGGCCAGTTGCTGGCTTCTAGCCCACTCCGCTCGGCGGGCCATGTAGTGGCGAATCGCAGGCCGTTCGATTTCGGCAATGAGCGACGGCCGCTCCATCATGCATATTGTTGCGCTGCCGCACGCGCCGACGCTAGTGGCGCAGGAATAAGGCTGCTGGAAGGGGCATGGTACGCGACCGCTGTAATTGCTACCACTCCGCAGGAACCTGACGTCACATGCGAGGTCGGAACGGGCCACAGTCCCGTATGGTATGTGTTGCCTTCCGATATTTACGCACCACCGATAGATTACCATTATTGCGTGTCCTTGATCCCGAAATACATACCACGACCATCGGTTTGACAGGTTACAATGGCGCTCGATCCCATTCGCATCGATACTGTCTACCGTAATACATGTATTGTAAAGCGACCAACCGTAATGACGAGCCGAACTAGATGCCGCGTGAGGAGCATCCCAAGAGATCGGGTATCGTGGCAAGATAGCGCCTCGCTCAGCTAGGTTTGAATACCATGGATGATCTCCAGCGTTGAGATCTGGGACGTGCGTATACATGCGATCTCTCCTCTGACAGCGTCTGGACTTTGGACTATACCCTTGGTTGCGGACCAAGGTGGGAGTCATCTATACAATTCAGGGTCTCCGTGACGGATGAACATCTGCGTGATGCGGGGAGCCCGCACGCGCAGGGGGTCAGCAGTGTGACGAGGCACAGATCCTACGCAAGCTAGGTTCGCCTTGACAGTCATACACGTACGTACTTACCGGAGGCCGATTGCGATCCCGCTTCTCTCTTGTGGGCTCCCGGGCTGCGGCTTTACGTGACGTTGTCTGCCTTCCATGGCGATCGGGCCCATTCTGTCTTCGGCGTGCGGAGTGCATTATAGGTAAGGGTCGCACACGTGGCGCTAAGCTGCCCGGACTGGGTCTGACCGCATCCCGGAGCGAGCACAGCTTTGTCCATGATCGAGCTGTAAGTCCAGGAGATCTCGACGGACGGCAGGCGCCGTCTCGTGCCATGCCGCTGATACGACGCCGAAGTACTCGTAGGCTACGACTAGCGTCGGTGTGATGGTGTTGGACGCGATGAGCTCACATGGGTGTTGCTATATACGCTTGGCTTCCCGCATTCTTGATACGCTGGACCGGTAGGGTGCGCGGAAATTAAGCGACACCCGGATACCATCGCTCGCGGCAAGCACGCCGATGTTCTGGTGCTGAGCAACTCCATATGCTTATCCATGGACCATCGCAGACAACGTCCCGGTAGGCCCCGGTGCCAGAGGGCAGGCAAGCCGCATCTCCTCGTGCATCAGATATTGCCCCGCGGTGCGCCCCTTGTTCCGTGACAGTCTCCAAGAACGCAGAGTTTGAATATCGGGCGCGTTGCACTGTCGGCGACTGTATGAACGCAGTTACATATTCGAGGCTAGTGCGCACGAAGGGAGCGCATGATGCCGGCGGGGGTCCCTGTCTTCTGGACCGTGTGTCTATTGCCTTTTTGCCAGGTGTATCAAGATCTGGTGCAGAGTTACGGCAACGAGCGCAATCGCATCTAGCGGGATTAGGCTACGGCCAAGAGACGAGAGAGCGGCTACGGTTTGATGCCCGGAACGATCAAGGCTTGGGATAGTCGTTTCCGAAGCACGAGGATCCTTGCGTTGCCTCTCCGACGTCAGAGATGTAAATGGGGATGGCCGGCGCTGCAGCATGTCTTGAGGGGCCGCGCCGCGCCGCGTCCTAGCTCGGGCATAGCCTCGCTCCTAGGACGGCGCGTCTTGTCGTCTTCCAAGGCCTCCGATGTGCAATGTGTCAAGAAGCTCGTTTCCAATCCTGGAGTCACAGGCCTTATTTCATATGGTATTTCGAGGGTGCGCGGGAGACAAGACACGGGACGCCGACGCTACGAAGCTGTGACCGAGCGTTTGCGTATGTAGGACACTCTCAGCGTAAGTTGCCACTGTCAGTGATATTCAGCCTCGTATCCGGACCCTGAGATGCGCTCACCAGTCTGCGCTTGATTAGATCGTGAAAGCTGTCGTTGTGGTGGGGGCTGTGGCGCTGTCGTTGTTCCGACAGCCGCTCTTCTGCCCGTGAATCGCCGCTCGGGTTTGACGGATATATGTAGGTGTTTCTGCAACCATATGTTCCAGAGCCCGTTCGTCAGCGTTCGGCCACCGTTCACTTTCGAGCGGCGAAGAGAGAAAGTCGTAGGGAACACCGATGATCACCTGCGCGCTTCGGCAGTCCCACTGCCAGTTCAAGCACTGCAGCGCTTGCCTCGCAATTGAGCGGGCTTGAAGAGTCGCCTTCTCCCGAATCTGGCTGCGCGTGTGTATTTGCGACAAGCTTCAAAATGCCAGACGTCTGCGAGGCCGCCGGCGCGGATGTCCGGATAGCGGTGGTGGTTTGGTCAGAGGTCCGCTGATTCGGACGATGCAGCAGGCGTTGAGTGTGGAAGCGCCTGCACGTGTCTCTGCGAAAGGGCATCCGTCTGTCCACGCCGCAGACCGACCTTGCGTCTAGCTACTGCTGTCGACCTATAGACCCCGTCGAGCGCGGCCAGCACCGCTTTGCGGGGACCTCTTCAGCGTTACGCAGGGGACGGCGAGCGCGAAGGGGCCATGTTTCTGGGGCCGCGTGTAGGACTCGGAGAGAGACTTCATGCGCGCAGACCGCTGCATGACGTGCCATCTGTTCGCCCGGCGGCGTGTTGGCAGATGGTGAGTGCGTTCGATCCTCCCTGGCGTAGCCTGGCGTGTGCGGCTTCGAGCAAGCCATCGCGAGCATTTTGGCCGGAAAATAATCCGAAATTGCGCCATCGGGTCTTATCAGTTCGTGCAAAGTTTCATCTGCACCGCACGGAAGACATTTTCCCTGGTTACCCCGCCGGTGCGTATGCATCGCGGTTCCTGGCTTCCGCCTTCGATTCGATGCTGCTTCGCCAGCCTCATCCGGTATCGTCACGGCGGCGCGTCCTGTCTGTCGCATGCGAGGACTGCGTGGGCCAAGCAGCACGCCCACAGCTCCCGGAGCGTGACCGCTCCGCCGCACCTTCTAGTTCCGTCGGGCCTGTGGGCAGACAGGGCGCCAGCGGGAATGCCGGAACAGCTGGAGGGAGATCGGGCGTTCTTGTGGCTCGAGCGAGCTGGACTAAGACATAACGGACGATGACTAGGACTGCCAGCCGCGGACAGGGGACGTGCGGCGTTTGCCACCGCAACGGCTCGGGCGAGTCCGACTGTTGCCTGCCAGTGCGGCTGAGCAATCGACCGATCGCGAGGCTGGCCACCAACCTCATTTAATTTCCCTCGTATATAAGTCCTTTGTTCCTCTCCTATGGCCCTCACGTCCTCCGACTCAGCCAGGCCTCTCCGCCATGGCCGCCTCCACACGCCTGTCCGCCATCCCCCTCCACACCCTCTACGCCCTCCTCGAGCCCGCCACCGTCCCCAGCACCACCCCCGCGCGACGTTCATCAACTGGGGCCTCAGCTATCTCTGCCGCCCGCTCGCCGTCTTCGAGCCCGAAACCGAGTACCAGTGCGAGCTCATCTTCGAGCTCGCCCGTCGCGAGGGGAAGACGGTCCGTGCCACAGGCGTCGGCCACAGCCCGAGCGATCTTGCCTGCACGACCGGCTACATGCTACGGACCGAGAAGCTGAACGAGATCATCGAGGTGGGTTCTCTGCTTCTTTATCTGGCCTGCTCGCCCCCGTTTCCGCGCTCGTCATCCCAGGGGAGATCCCCGTGCTGCGATCCGGAGCAGCTGCGCTTAGATCTCTCCGTCCTCAGGCACCGCCGCGCACGCGCTGACCGCTCTCTCTGTCCCCTCTCCAGGTCAACACCGAGAAGCGCTACGTCGTCGCACAGGGCGGCGTCACCCTCAATGCTGTCCACGCCGCCCTCGACGCCCACGGGCTCGCCATGACGAATCTAGGTTCAATATCCGACCAGACGCTCGCAGGAATGGTCACGACGTCGACCCATGGTAGCGGCATCGACTACAAGGTTCTATCCACCCATGTGCTATCCCTCCTGCTGCTCTTGCCGGATGGCTCGCGCGTCCGTTGTTCCCGCGAGGACAGACCGGATCTGTTCATGGCGTCTCTGTGTGGACTGGGCAGCACAGGCCTCATTCTGGAAGTCAAGCTTGAGGTCGAACGGGCGTTCCGCCTGAAGGAGACGCAGGAGACGCTTCCATTCGACCAAGTGCTCGACAAGTTCGACGACCTCGTTCATTCCGCGGAGCATGTCAGGTTTTGGTGGTTCCCCGCTGCTCGTGTGGTGCGCGTGAGCGCAGCAAACCGGTCGAATGAGGTGCGCCAGTCTTCACGCTCCGCCGCGCGCTCCATGGCTGACTGGGCCATTACAGCCCAAGAAGCCCGTTAGCACTTGGCTCTGGCACTCGTTGATCAGCTACCACCTACTCCAATTCCTCTTTTTCCTGGGACGATTCATCACGTCGCTCAACCCGTTGATCGGACGTTTCGGCGCGTGGCTGGTGTCCGATTACACAGTGGCAGTGGACGACAGCTATCGCATTTTCAATGTGGACTGCAAGGTGGGTTTTGATCCTACCTGTCCACCTGCATTTCCAATTGACGGCGACTCCGTCCCTTTCTAGTATCCGCAATACACCACGGAGTGGGCCATCCCATACGCCCACGCACGGGCGTGCCTCCAGGAGATGCAGACATGGCTGGATGAGGAACATGCGAACCCCAATGGCCTGCGCCCCCATTTCCCGATCGAGATTCGGTTCACCAAGCGGACGACGTCTGGCTAAGTCCGAGCACGGCGGCAGGCATGCTGGATTGGTATCGTGCAGTACAAGTACGTGGGCGTCTTGTGCTTCTCCGAGGTGATTGCTGACGGGCAGTCGTCGGACTTTACTTCCGCAGGCCGTACGGCTTGAGCGTACCGTACAGAAAGCTCTTCGAGCGTTACGAGCGTATCATGATTCGCTACGGGGGCCGGCCGCACTGGGCGAAGGCGCACCATTCCGGCCCGACGACCTGCGCAAGCTGTACCCGCGCTTCGATGATTTCATCAGGGTGCTTGAGGAGGTCGACCCGCGGGGCATGCTCCGCAACGAGTATGTCAACCGCCACCTATTCGGTGCGCAGGGCCCTGCGTATGGGGAGCGAGTCTTCAAGGTAAAGCATTAGATCAGTTGGGCCGCAACGTTTAGCATCTATTATTCTTGGATAATACCCGTATAATCTTGCCTGTTCATTATCTTCTTAATTGTCCCGGGTCTACGATAGGAACAGTATAGTTCGAATTGTTGCTACGTTCCCCGAATAGAATAGTAGAGGAGCGCGTATACTGTCGATCCTGACGTTTGAGTCACCTAAATGATTGATATACACGACTCGGAACAGAAGATGTCAGTGGCGCATGCGACAATTCTCCTTGATGGGTTGCGGTGATACATTCACAGAGCCTTTCATCCATGTCTGGGAAGTCAGCTGAAGGAGCGCCCCCGCGCAGATGTGACTTTTCGTTGACTTGTTTGTTGAGTATTTGACTTTTCAAAGGCCAAGCTGGTCTTTGACAGATTGCCTGACGATACGCTCGTATTCCTGTGCGATCATAAGAGCGCAGTCCGGATCTTGTTGCCCAGAAATGTATACGTACAGCTTTGTTATCGCGATATAGTTTGCAGCAGTCGATGTTTGCACCGCTCTCGAGATTCGGTTCTACTCATAGACGTTAGTAGCCCTCCTTGGTTCCATCAACACAAACATCGTACCTGCGAGCATGGAGATAACACTTAATATGACCTTTTCCACACTCTGCACTGGGCTCCAACGTTCTGACGCTTGTTCGTACATAGTCGGGTCGTCCCCCGGAGCATGCAATATCGAGATGCAAACGTTGCCATCAGGTATACTGTTCACGAGCAACATGTGAGCGACTGCGGCGAGCGACGGCGTTCCATGCCATTTTGGGAACAAGATGCGTAGGTTTCGGCGATGTATGCGCTTGGGCACGGAACGGTCCACTCACTGTTAGGGTGAAACAAGGGTGGCTCGAACTTCATCTTGAACGGGGATAGCGGGTAATCATGCGGCTAGATCAGCGTCAGTGTTAGATTCGGCGTACGGGCTCGAAATGGGCACGGTACACGCACGAACGTGAGCTTGGCGGCGAAAACACCGCCCTCGAACGGCGTGTCCTTCGGGCCCATGATTAGGGCCTCCCAGGTGAATATATCTGACTCGGTGATTGGACCTGGCTCCGAGAAGAACGGGACCCATCAGCGCTCGGACAGGCTGCGATAAGTTAGCTCGTACCAGCAGTGAACATGCCATCGGGTGCTCCTGCACTCGCAAAGTTCAGACGCCACTCCTCTGACATCGCGGACATCGGTGAGGGTCACCTTGGGAAGTCAGCTGCTTGTATTCTTTCATGAGCCGGTTGACGGCCGTCCTGCTGCTGCCGCCGGCCATGCTGTGCGTAGGTGCGGGAGATGGAGGTCAAGCGCAAGTGCGAATGTAACTCCGACGTTGACGAACGTTGCGCTGCCACCACAGCGCCAAATGCGGAACTTAATCAGGCGCTCGTGTGACCATGAAGGTCCTCGATCGCGAGTCGCGCATAAGTTTCATAGGTGGCCTTATTGTCTATCTAATGGCCTGGAGTCGCGACGTTAAGCCATCATACAAGGAGCGCAATGTGGTCAGTACTGTTTTGTAAAGTATGCAGCGCTATCGCGAAAGCACTTGACTTCATATGCATGGTAAGCAAGCCCGAGGCCCCCACATGCCAGACGCCAGCCGGCATCTTGAACTCGCTGCTGCAGAACATCGAGCACGACTTCCTAACGTCTACATATAAGCGACGTTCATAGACTGTGTGAGCAACGCAACACATGAAGCCATAACGGGGCTGGTGCGAAGCTGATATATGACAAAACTGACGAGCAAGTTCAACCCGCTGGGTCGGACGTCTGAGCCCTAGACTGTAAATCAGTATGTCTCCACGGAGTGTAACGTACGCCTCTACTTACCAATTTCGCCTTAGGGCCTCAGATACTAGCCGGAAACAAAGGTTATCAGGCAACCGTCTTTGTGGACGGATTTGGTTATGCCCACGACCATCGACACAAACTGCCATACGCGGTTCGAGCTCACGGTAACTTAGTACCATTTTATCAGCGCAGGGGAATTGATGGCAAAGTATATCAAACGTGGTTCTTGTCTGAATTAGAGCGGCCTGTGCAATACAGCCCCCGACAGCGTAGCGCCTCTATCGCCGAGCGTGCCTCGAGAGCGGGTTTTCTTGAGAAGGCGTCGAGCGGCCGCATCGGAACCACCTAATTGCCCGAATTGTATTGCAGTCGACCTGTGGCGGTTCCTGTCAGCGACATATCATCGAGAAGCACCGAAATGACCGTGCAACCAAAGTGTGGTTTTACAAACCGATGCCGGCATCTCCACCGAGTTCGCGGTGCAGCGTCAGTATCGGAGTCCGGATCCGTGAGTCCAGTTCTTTGACCAGCCCAACGCGGTAGGTTCTGAGGGTGACAATTGTCATGGAACCATGATGCGAGGACAGAATTACATTGCGATTGAATACACCGTTACTGTTGACCGGAGATGAGAGCACTGACCAATAATTATCGTGAAATGAGTTCGTCGTTTGTCATGCGTCATCCAATACAAGCCGTGGCACGACATTCATTGCCATCAACTTCGAAGAAGTCAATATTGGACACAACGCCGAATCCACCAACTCACCTCCTGGAATAACAGTTTTGCAGCATAAGGTATGGTAGCTGTGCCATCTTCTTCGAGCTCTTGCAATACGTGCACCAGCCATTGTACCCCATGAGACCGCATCCTGACATGCGTTGACTTCGAATTTGTCTGACGAGATCATAAGGCGCTCTAGCAAAAGCTGTGTAGCGCCATAACCAATGAGACAATCGCGCTCCATCTCGCCCAGACGCAGACCGCCCTCCCTTGAGCGTCCTTCGGTGGGCTGTCGAGTCAGTGTAGCACGCGGTCCCCTGATGGGTTTTGCATCCGAGATCAGTTATGCGACCGCGGCGCCGATGACAGAGAAGGATGATCGCACCTGGCTCGTGCATGCATTTTGTCCATCACCATGTGTTCTGCCACGAAAGTTTGACAGTCAGTACAAGGCAACTACGACGTCATAGCGATGGTTCTTACTTAGTTTCTATGTTCCCGTAGGAGTTAATGTGAGAGTCTCATCCATGTACTGGTCGGCAGACGCACCTGGTAATATATTGGTCCGAAGTACACATATGCTTCCAACGGCTCTCCAGTGATGCCGCTAGTTAGCATATCTTTTCCAGCGTAGCTGAAGCCGTTCTCAATCAAGATGCGCGACATGTCCTCCACCTGTCAATTCGTCAGTGCTAGTCCTTATATGACCGTGATTGAATCCCCGAACCTTGGAGCCACCGAACGCCGTGCCGTATTGAAGTTTGCCAGCCAGCACACCTGCCTAAGCAGCGGGGGTCAGTCAATTGGGACGGCATTGATGGAAAGGAACCGAGAATACTTTCCGGCCAACAGCTCGATCATCTTCCCCACGGTCATACGAGACGGGAAGCCGTGAGGGTTCATAATGGTGTCTACGCATGTGAAGAAGGTCCTATCAGCCTCCGTGACTGACGGGTCAGTCAGGTACACGCACCAGGAACGATGCCCTGATCGTTGAACGGCATATCCTCTTGATTCACAATTAGCCCACAGACTCCCTTCTGACCATGTCGCGACGAGAATTTGTCCCCAGCTCCGGTCGTCGGGTTTGACGGATGAGCACCTTGATGAGGGTCTGGTCGTTCTCCGTGTCACTGATCATAACCTTGTCAATGTTACCAGCGACAGGTGACTTATAGCTCATGGGCGCGTTCTTGTACGGTACTGTGGCAGCCTGACCGGTAAGGAATTGTCATTGGCATTGGTTGGCGTCTGCTTGTTGATGTAGAGTCACCAGGGTCGACACGTTCACCGACGCCCGCTAAGCCATCCATCTGGATGATGTCGAACTTCTTTTGAATTTGACCGTTCTCATCCACCGGTGCGTCCGCTAGTCGGTCGAAACTACGAAGCCCATCAATACTACGCTTAATAAGGTATCTCCATGGACGTACGTTCCGTTGGGGTACTTCCTGATCAGCGTTGCATTCTTGCGCAAGACCTGGCAACGGCCGTAGCCACGATCCAGGCTGGCCTAGCGCAGAGGGTGAGTTTTGGACGATTCCAGGGTGCGTGTCAGGTAGTGGGCAAACCTTGTTCAGAATAAGCGCATCCTCGATATCATAACCGGAATAGCTCATGACTGCCACCGTGGCGTTCTGTCCGGCGGGCAACTTGTCATAGCCAATCAACTCTATTGTCTTTGTCTTGACCATGGGTGCTGCGGGTAAACGGAGAGGTAGAGTAGGGTGTCTATCCGGTTCAGTGGTTGTAGCCGATCGCACCGATAGCTTGTTTACCCATAGCACATTGGTAAGTGTTACGCGGTGATTGGTTGTGATGAGGGTAGGGAATGAGCCCTGCGACGGCGCCAAGCAGCGTGAAGGGCTCGATCTCTAGGTGAGTCGTGGTAGGCCCGATATCGGACTCATACAGCGCAATGTACGAGTCGTTCTCTTCGTTCACATCGAGATACTCCACTAGGCCTCTGCGCAGGAAGTCATCGAAGGTGACCAGACCTTTCTTGAGTTCCTGGACGATCGATGGTGAGCGCCGCTGTAAACGGAACAGGAGACGGAATGTACCAAGACGTGATCAGATGTTACGCGCGGTCTACCGTTCTCGACAATGATCATAGGGCGGCAAATTCGTCCTCCGTCGCTGGCGATGAGCACGGTGCGGTGGTGATGGTTAATGTATACACTGACGAATTCGCTGAACCTCCCGGCGCGTCGCAGCTTCCGGAAGTTACTAACGAACCGCGCCGGGTAGCGAGTGAGCCCAATGATAGTGCCGTTGACATTGACAACGAAGACATTCGGCCCGTAGATCTCTGCCCCAGTCACCAAGCTGATATCTGTACATGACAACGACGCGTGGTCAGCATCGCACCAGCAGTGGAGCAGGGCGATGCAAAGGCACACCTTCGACGCCGAGCACGAACGCTATCTTGATGATCGGGTCCTCCTCCACGTCTGTCGTGATGTGTGTCATAAGCGCCAGGTTCTTGACCAGCCCGCAGGCCTCTCCTTCGGGGGTATCACTAGGACAGAGCATGCCCCACTGGCTAGGCTGCAACGCACGCGGACCACTGACCTTGCGCGTCTTCTCGAACTGCGACGAGATACGCGTCATCATTCCGAGGGCGGAGATGAAGGAGAGCCTGCTGAGGACGTGTGTGACGCCGGCGCGATCCATCTTGAATCGCTTCAACGACCAATTCCCCGTGGAGATGGCGCGCACGAAACCAGAGGTGATATGATCGCCTTGGAATTGCATTGTATTGAAGGCGTCGAACTCGCTTGTCCGAGAGGGCTTCTTCAGCACCTTGTCGATGGCAGACTTGAGATTGGCGTTGAACGTTTTGAAGAGATCTTCGAACAGTAGCGCCAAGAGTTGTCCCGCCCTGGTGAGACACGGGTCAGCATTGGTACTGAACGCAATAAATCTGTGCTAGATGAAATCAGACGCTTACAACTCGAGACGCTTGTTACCGACGTAATCCCTATCGTCTACCATCTTCTCGTCGTCCATAGCCATAAGCACGCGCCGCGTCATTGTCGCAACAAAGATCGCCTTCGATCGGAAGTCCAGTCCATGTACGGGCACATGAGCCAGGACAATGGTCGCAAGCGCTTCCAGCGCCTCCTCCCAAGCTGGCCGCCTCGGCCCAACTACTCGTCGATTGACTTTCACCCGAGATCCGATCCACTCTAGAGCTTGGTGTCGGGTGAAGATGCCTAGTTTGGCGGTCTCCTCAAGGTTTGGGGAAAAGGCAGACTTGTACGCCTCATGGGGACCGGCCGTCAGAAGGAGGATTTCCTTGTCGGACTGGATACCGAGCGCCTTGAGCGCGATGGCAATCGGCACGTCCTCGTGAATCGAGTTATGACGAAGATATATCTTGCCCTTCTTGGTTGCAACGTAAGTTTTGGACTTCAGGCCCCATGTGTCGATCTAGAATGAATTCAGTGCCGGACGCTGTGCTATTGTCGGAAGTAGACACGCACGATGTACACGACGCCTGTACAATGCCCTTCGTCGGATCCACCTCAACGATGATACGGTTCTTACTAAGCTGTTCCTGAACGAGAATGACTTTCTCCGTGCCCTTGACAATAAAATACCCTCCTGGATCCAGAGGACACTCGGTCATTCGCGCCAGCTGTGTTCGTTCCTTCCATTGAGCCAACACTTGTTACTCCGAAGCATGATAGGGATTCGACCAATATTGACATTCGCTCGCCGCACGACGCTCTTCCTCGGGTGTACTGGATTGTCACAAGAATTGGTGCGCTGTAGGTCGCGTCTCTCAAACGACATTCGTGCGGCGTCACGGTTTTGTCGATCGCGTCTGCGTCCGTACGATCCGGGAAGCCGACATGGATGTCTGTGTACTTCAGCCAGAAACGGGGGTCGACGTCCGACGTGACCTTGTTATTCGCCTTCAGGATATTCTTGATGTCGACGTCCACGAAGTAATTGAACGAGTCTATGTGCTGCTTGACTAGACCCTTCACTTTGAGGAAGGCCGGGAGCAAGAGCCATTTATCCTGTCAATTCGCGTTCAGATCAGTATGCCAAGGTGCGAACAACTCACAAGCACACCTCTACACTCTTGATGGGATCGGTCAATCCCAGCCCGCGCCAGTTAGGCTGACCGGCCTTCTCCCAGTCCTGGTCGTCCTCTTCATGACCAACCATGTCCGAGCAGCTGCGAGAAGGGTCCCCTCGCTTTCTGTATGCCCCCGGACTTGTCTCTGTAGTCGACGACGGCAAGGTAGGGTTGAGGAGGATTTGTGCAAAGTTAGGATGGGCCGAATGCAGACTCGCGCGTAGACTTCATTATAAAGATTCCCACGCTTAGTCCGGACTATAAAATCGTAGCGCCCGCCCGCCCCGCAGGCTCTCAATCGATCCGCCTCTTGACTGCGAGCTACGACACCTTCCCCAGCCACCTCGCACGACGTTCCCAACAATGTCGAGACCGTCCGCGACATCGACTCCATCCAACTCAAACACACTGCTACTCCGACGCCAGCTTGCTGAGCTCAAGAAACGTCCCCTCGATGGTTTCTCAGCAGGTGCGTCTCCGGTAATCACACCAATGGCGCACATAGTGGTTAACAATTCTCGCCATGTGTTCATCGCATGCTCGATGCTGCTTTTGCTGCGCGGCATTGACAACTGTAGGGCTAGTTGATGACAACAACTTCTACGAGTGGGAAATTATGCTCATCGGGTGAGTACATACAGTACCTCTCGCTCAAGCAAGTGCTGACTTTGAGAGCCAGGCCGCCCGATACCATCTAGTGAGTACAAATGTGCTATTTCATGGTTATCCTACCTAATCGCGGTGCGCTTGCTTCAGCGAGGGCGGCTTCTTCAGGGCTCGGCTCAGCTTCCCGGAGGAATATCCTCTGCTGCCACCCAAGATGAAGTTCCTCACGCAGATGTGGCATCCTAATAGTGAGTTCTATATAGTTCTTTTGAGGATCACGACACTCAACACAGACGCATCTCAGTCTACCCGGATGGCACCGTATGCATCTCGATTCTCGTTAGTGCAGTCCATACTTTCTCCATATGGTCTTCGCCAATGACATACACGCTCACAGCACCCTCCGGGCGAGGACCAGTATGGCTATGAGGACTCGGGAGAGAGGTGGTTGCCAGTCCACACAGTGGAGTCTATTGTGCGTCATATGCTTCCCTACACGACCCCCGCGCTGATCTAGTTATTCGGTGGAATTAGCTGCTGAGTGTCATCTCGCTGCTCTCATCCGAGAAGCCCAACCTAGACAGTCCCGCAAACGTCGACGCTGCGAAGGAGGTCAGGGAGAACTTTGATGGTATGTACCACCATCGCTTCGTGTCATTGACATACCCTGACAGACTGCTCCGCTTCGCGCAGCGTACAGGAAGCGGGTGCGACGCTTGGTCCGGAGAAGCGCTGAGGAGGCTTACGACTGAAATTGAAACCTCCGCCCCGATCCGGTCCGCTTTCTCCTTCAGGCTTCTTCGGTCATTGTCGTCATCATCGCTGTGTATCCCTATCCCATTGTCTGTGCTATCCCTTCTGAGTCTAATCGCATCACTCACCATTCGTATCGGCCCGCTGCCGTTATGGGTAGTGTACATATCATCCACCTACGACTTCTATATTCCCGCATGAATGAACACTCATGGTTTTGGCTGTGTACGACGGCCCCTTACTTCTGTCTTGTATTGGGTTGGCTGTTCCGATTTTCGGTACCCAGCTAAGTCCCTGATTCTCCCAGCTCACTGCATGGGTACTTATGTCTGGACGCCGATCACAAGCTCCATTCGTCGCCATTGAGAATACGGTATCTAGGAGACCAGCTTCCTCGCTTGCTGTCACGGTATGGAATAGGCATAGTAGACGGCTGGCTGAACGCATGGACTGGAACGCGGAGACGTATCAGCACAGCACAGTAAGTCAATATAGTTTAAAGGCAGGTCATAATGGCACCGTCACAACAACAGCCCTCTTACATGACTTCCAGAAAGACTGTGACGGTGCTCGCGGCATAGATCAGATATATTCGAGGAGCCGCCGCACCAGACAACTATGTATACATGCGCAACAATGCAAGCCACGGCCGACGCGCCAGCACAACGTGCATGAAGAACGTTAGGGGAACGCAAACGCCGCATGAATTGATGTGTACGACACCACTTGGACACCACTGGCACGGGGACACCGATGTCTGTCGGCCACTAGTCGAATGACTGCGCTAAACGTGTGGTCGACGCGGGGACCTGGCCCACCTGCAGTATGAAATACTCCTTGGGAACGGCGGGCCCATCATTGTCGGTCTCCGATCCAAAGAGCGCGGTCCATGCTTGCAGCCTGGTACGCTAACGCCCTGATCGCGATTCCAACGCCGCGAACTTTATGGTGGGTGCCCACCCTGCAGGCTGTGTCAGCGGAAATGAAGGTCCTGGTAGAGTATCGTGCTATCAAATCGGTCCGTATTTCTTACGTACACCCACAGCGTCCCACAAGTCGTGTATGCAGATTGCTCGAGCAGTGAGCCAATTACACGACGTCATACAAGGACCAGTATTACTGTTTCGCGATCAACTCTGCGGTCATAGTGGGGTCACAAATACATGCTTTTACTGTCCTCCGTGGTCGGATATATGATCAGACGAGGTCCGTTCAACCTCTGTTGCAATAACGGACCTACTAACATCTACTGACCGTCTAGTCGCGACATGCCCATCATTCCACCAATCTGTGAACAACACCCTCGACAAACTCCTTCTCGTTTATATCCGTGTCCACTTCCACAGCCGAACCTCGCTGTCGCCCAGCCCGCCTTTCACCGCTGCAAATAGCGCCGCGTCTGCCTCCGGGTCCCAAAACGGTGCGTCCTTGACGCTCAGTGCGCTCACGCCGCGTTTTGGTACCCAGATCTCCGTGATGTCTGGGTCCGCGTCTTTCAATCGTTCCCCGACCTGTCTCCCGAGGATCTTGCAATCCTCCGGCGACGTGCGCAAGAGCGTCATGCTCGGGTTGTGTTTGAAGAGATTCCGACCCTTGTAGTGCCCGGGGACCGCGTCCATGGGCCCGAAATTCGCCATGTCCAGTGCTCCGAGGGACACGACTTGTGGGATACGTGCGGCGGCTGCCGCAGTGAGGCGTTGGTCTCCTGCGCTCAGGACACCGCCCAGAAGAGCATCCGCGAGCTCCGTCGTGGTGAGGTCGAGAATGCCGGACCAGTACCGGGACTCAGCAAGCTTCTCCAGCGCCCTCCCGCCGGCACCGGACGCGTGGAAGACGTACGTGGTGCAAGGATAGGCGGCGAGTAGCTCTCGAGCGTAAGTCACCGCAGGTGTAGTCACTCCAAACATGGTGATAGCGATGCGTTTATCTCCAGAGTCCGAGCGGAACATCCCTGTGGTTGGAGATGGCACGGACTGATTGTCGCGAGACTGTTGGGCGCGGGCCATGCCTGCAATTGCGCCGGCCGCATTCTCCAGGATGGGAGACAGGATGCCGTTCAACCCTGCGATATCCACCACGCTGTGCATCATGCTCAGGTCGGTCTCGCCGACATATGCGTGGACGTCGCCACCGGCCACCGTGCTCACAATGAGCTTCGGGAAGCCGAGCGGAAGAGCAGCCCGCATCACTTCCGCGCAGAGGGACGACCCGCCGCTTCCGCCCAACCCGATAGCCCCATGTATCTCTTGTCCCCGATGCAGCGACGAAACCAGAGGGTCGTGTGCTCTATGATGGTCGAAATGAGCTCTCCGCGAGGAAGGGCCTGCAGGTCGGCCGGCGCTGGTAAGCCGGAGTTAGCGAGGATGTCGGCCTGCGTGAACGCGATTAACGGGTGGGAGCAAGGGTTTCTGCCTACGTCGACGAGCTTGCATTGAACGCCATGCTCTTCAACGAGCCTATTGTGAACGTATACAAGTTCGTCCAGCTTTGTGTCGCAAGTTCCGATGAGGAGGACGGTAGGCGTCGGCGTCGACATGACTTCATGCGTCAGCCAGTTGTACCGTGTGGAGCTCACCTGGGCGACGAAACGTATGCATGAGAATCTTGAAAATCGAACCATCCGTGTTGGGTCATATTCGGCACCATCTGACACAGGCCATCGTCATTAGCAAATTAGAGCAACGGAGCGGCGGATCAGGAGACTCGGAGTACCATTCACTGCACATGACGCAGCGGCTGACGTGGGGGCTACGTGACCCTTAGAAGCTTCGCACAGTGAGTATCATCGATTCCACGCACTCGCCTGCCCTTGTCCTAGACCATATCAGAGATGCCTCGTCCAGCTAACAGAGATGAAGCACTGAAGCGTCTGCGAGAGACGATTGCGTCAGGAGATATCATTCTGGGGGCTGGGGCAGGTAAGTCTAGCAACAGTCATACGAGCATGTGCCTCGAGCTGACTCCATCCTAGGAATCGGTCTTTCGGCCAAGTTCATTGAGAAGGGAGGGGCGGATCTGATCGTCCTCTACAATAGCGGCCGCTTCCGCATGGCAGGACGTGGCTCACTAGCAGGCCTCATGCCCTACGGTGACGCCAACGCCATTGTCCTTGACATGGTTCGTCCGTTGCTGACCGCATATCGATGTCTTCGCTGAGGGGCGTTCGCAACCACAGGCAAATGAAGTTCTTCCCGTCGTGCAAAATGCCGGGGTCCTCGCAGGCGTTTGCGGCACCGACCCATTCAGATCCATGCCGCGGTTCCTTCGGCAGCTGGTGGATACTGGTTTCTGCGGCGTGCAGAACTTCCCCACCGTGGGCCTGATCGACGGCAACTTCCGCCAGAATCTCGAAGAAACTGGAATGAGCTACGCGCTGGAGGTCGAGATGATTCGGGAGGCGCACCAGCTCGGGCTCCTGACCACGCCTTACGTGTTCGATGTCGAACAGGCCGTCGCCATGACGCGGGCGGGTGCCGATGTACTCGTTGTCCACATGGGCCTGACTACCTCCGGCAGCATCGGCGCCCAGACCAGCGTGACTCTGGACGACTGCGTGAGCACGATTCAGGCGTGTCGAGATGCGGCTGTGAAGGCCAACCCGGACATCATCGTGTTGTGTCACGGAGGACCGATCGCGCGGGCAGAAGACGCAAATTACGTCTTGAGCAGAACGAGGGGGGTTCACGGATTTTTCGGCGCGTCCAGCATGGAGCGTCTGCCGGCGGAGGTCGCGATCGAGGAGAACACGAAAGAATTCAAGAGGCTGAAACCAGGGGTCTAAGGGAACTGCCAGCGATGAGGGGGTTGAAGATACACGAACTCCGAGGTTCACCACATGTTGTATAGTAATTTCTCGTCTGGCTTCCGTCCGAGCGGTCTCAAGTCGAGCTAGTTCTTTGTTCCACTTGCATGCCCGCAGACAAATGACGGCACCCTCGGCCCGGTGCATTCATATGTGCCACTGAATAAAACGCCACCGGAGGAGGGCTGCCAGTGTCTCAGCGGAGCCCTGACCGATGTGTTCGCTCGAGGGGCGACGAGTTCCTGCAGCGCCAGCCCATAGATGAATGTCATAGAATTGAATGGCAAGTCACCGTCTGTGCCGCCTGTAAGTTTTTGCGAAAATGAGGAAGTGCTCGTATCTTTAGGGACACACTGACCAGATGAGGTGCATGGCTTTCCACGATCAGCGCCAGGAAGGCAATGTGTGTATTCTGGGGACCGTGACGCGCGGCGTTGGCATCTCGCGAAAAGCTGAAGAACTTTGCACGAGAGGCTGTGAGGTGTCCCGGAAATGATCGGGCTGCGATATGGACGATATGAGATTGGCGACGGGGTGTGCTGGAGTTGTGTTTATCGCCACAAGGCAACTCCTCGCACATTCAGCCCCTCCAGCCCCAATAATTCATTGTGCAGGAAATTTAACATTCCGACAAAGAACCAAGGTGATCTAGGGACATCTCAATGGCCTCAATCATAGAAGGAAGCGAAGTTTGACATACACAGCGGCGCCCTCAGGCTTGGTGAATGAAAGCTGCCATTGTCGTCTAAGTGAACGAAGCTTCGGACGACATTTGATCCGTTCAGCTCCATTCAAAGGCTCACAGTAATGGGGTGCATTGCAAATGTTCGCATTTTAATGGGCCCTGTACCAAGGGTGCGGCTGAGGATATTAGGATATGGATGCGGCGCCACAATATTGTCACACGTACCTGAGGTACGAAGTGATAACTATGGACTCAGTACTCCGCTGTTTCGGTGACCTGCCAACATAACCTTAAGACCGGGTCAATCCACACGATGGCCTGGCAGAAGAGCTTGTTTGCATCCGTGTTGATTGATGGATGTTCACCGGGATCTGCCACACAAAATGTGTTTGGGGCTAAGGCGTGAGTGCGAGAGAACAAGGATGGGTAAGTGAGATGCGTCACAAAGGTTTCTGGGCAGCACGGTAAAGGCTCATTGAATGAACGTTGCCGTTGCTGTCAGGTCGAAAAGTGGACCTTTAAGTCGTTTTCAATTGCTGCGGTAACAGAGAGCGACAGCCGCGTGTGAAGCCTGTTCCCCAAGTGAGGGCTCATTCGGCAGCCTTCAATGCAGCGGATCATCATGCGTCTAGCCAAGCTCATTCGTCGACCGCGGATACTGACACGAGAGGACTCAGTGAATTGGGACACCAGGAAAATCTTATATTCCGCACTGAAATTTACCTTGCCGCGATGTCAGGCCTGTCAGGCGTTGACGTGGGTGAGACAACTGCGCAGAAGATGCAGTACCAAGTGCGCAGCCCAAGTCGCTGGACCCTACTCGCAGCAACCCAATCATAAGGCTTCGACGAAAGGAATAGGGACGTGTCTCAATGTACTGCTGTTCAAAAAAAGTCGAGCGGTTTCGGGAGGATTGAGCACTCACTCTATATTTCCAGACAAAAGGAGATATGTCTGAGCGAGGTACGCCGAGAGACGTTGGTCCCAAACTTGAGGAATGATATGTGCGTTGACGTCCCTAGGAAAAATGCAGGCGCATCTCTCAGCTGGCAAATATTGAATATTGAGGATGGTATGCCGAACGGAGAGGCTTGGTCGTGGTACAGTGCAACTCGAGCCGTCAGGCTCTCAAGCCACAAGCAAAGCCGTTGTTGAAAGTAACGTTAGGAAGTAAAGCTGAGCACGACAGATCGAGTAGGAGAAGGTGCGCGCACTGCGCGGGCCGGTGCACGAGCGCTACCGTCCGCTGCAGCGAGCGCCAGTGTCGCAGCCCCGCTCACGTCCCCACCGCCACCGCCTCCACTGGCAACTCGCTCGCTGTCCTCCTCGTCGACGCCGTCCATCATGTCCGGCCCAGCAGAACAATCTTTCAGAAATAATCTCTCCCAATTCCGATGGGCACAGTCAAATAACGCGGAGCCTCAGCAGGACGCGGCGGGTCCTCCGTCAGGGCGGTTCGCGCGTTTCTACAACGCCATTGGAGGTGGCTACATACCCTTGCGCTCGACGGAGCGGTCAAACGATGAGGAGGCGTACTTTGCACTATCAAGATGGGAGAGGTACGCGCGGTACTATAGCCTTGTGAGGGTGAACTAACGAATGTGCTTACGATGTTGCGCGCACGGTACGTGGCGATGTTCTATTGCATTCGACCCGTAGGCTGCTTGGATTCGGAGGCTGCTTGATTGGCGCAGCAGTCTGTTTCTTCGTCGCGTTCTTGACGCTGCCTATGATTGCTCTCCGACCAGCAAAGTTCGCCCTTGCGTTCAGGTACGTAACCACAATCCTCTACTTCGTTTCCTGCCTGACAATGTTCGGTTGATGTAGTCTGGGGAGTTTGCTGATCATGTTTGGGTAATTGGAGCAGCCGTACGCTTGACCGTTTTCTCTTCCTGACGCGTCTCCCCCAGATTCTCGGTCCTCATTGGGCCGATCAACCACTTAAAACACCTCGTATCCAAAGAACGGCTACCGTTCTCGTGCGCGTACATCG
This sequence comes from Fomitopsis serialis, assembly GCF_022376445.1. Classification (NCBI taxonomy): domain Eukaryota; kingdom Fungi; phylum Basidiomycota; class Agaricomycetes; order Polyporales; family Fomitopsidaceae; genus Fomitopsis; species Fomitopsis serialis. The sequence continues at coordinate 449,612 of NW_025954980.1, read as the reverse complement.
GTAGTCTGGCCCTTACGCTCTACTTCTCCCTTGGAGTGAGTTCCACTACTTGCGCGTGTAGGCCCTACTCACGACGCACCGCACTATCTCCAGCCACATTCATACCTCGGTTCCCTCATAGGCGCCATCATACAAGTGAGTATACCATAAAAATGTGTTTTGTGCGTTGGTCTAACCGGCGTGCGTAGGTTGTCGCTCTAGTTTCCTACGTGCTCGCATACTTTCCAGGAGGGGTCACAACACTGCGCTTCGGCGGCCAAATGGCCCTGCGGGGGGCTGGCAACCTGCTCCCGTTCTGACGTGTATACTTACTGTTATTGCTCCTGCCGTCTTGGGATGTTTATGCTAGCCAGATTCAGTGTGCTTGTTCCGACATCCCTGATAACACATATGTACAAGACTACTCCTTTTGGGATCCCTGCGTTGAAACTGACAATGTTCACGAGATGTATGTATCCCCGTCCTGTCCTCCCTCCGGTTCATCCTGCAAGCCAACCGTCTCCTTGATCCTCCGCGACATGATCTCGATATAGCTTTCGTATGACTGCCATTCCTTCCCGACAGTGTCCTCGGTCTGGATGGGGCATCAATAACAGCGCCCTTCCGACTACAGGTACCGAAGGAACGTACCAAATCCAGGCTCTCCAGCTTGTGGAACGCAGGCACAACCTTCCTCGCGGCCTCTACCTTCAACGTCTCAATGTCGGGTGATGACGCGAAGCGCATGGTGTGCGATATCGAGCCTTTAAGATCGGGGTTGTTGATGTGCCTGCCTTCGCAGTAGAACTCCAGGTGCCGCCACAACAGCAACAGGAGCATCTCCAGCGAGCCTGTCGAACGTTATGAGACACACCTAGCAGAAACTGGACTGGGGCTACTCAGGGTGACGTGCGCACGCCGACCGGCGTCGGTGCGCCACCGAGCCAGTTGCCTTGCGATCAGCGATTGCCTCTGTCGCATGTCGAGGTTCTCCAACAATGCGGGATCCGACATTGGGATGATCTGTACACAATATCAGTTTTCGTGGCTTCCAAGTACCGAGTATATGCGGTCTACGTACGTCCTCGATGTTCTCCACCCGTATGTACGTCTTCGAGTTCAGCTCAGCCGATATATCCGCTATTCGCTTGATTGAGGAAGAGAGGTCATCACAAAGATGATTCAGTGCCTCGATCGCATCGCCAACAGTCGGTACCGTGGCTTGGAGATCCATCAGTATGTTAGGCCTTCACTGTCAGGGAAGCTGTCACATACCCAAGAACCGAGACGTCCGCTCTTCCTTCGGCGTCGTCACGATCGGCGAGAAGACGAGAGTGATGTCCGGTTCTGAAATATCGTTAGCGTCGCATTCAGCCAATCCTACTTGCTCTCCTCACCCGTGAACTCACTAGCCGCACCTAAGTACGCAGTCAGCGCCCTACGCAAGAGCCGTTCTCTGTCGTGTACGGCGAAACGGAACCTCGTCTCCGTGCCGTAAGCTATAAACAGCCTCAGTTAATGATCACGGTACAGAACGTGTTAGATACCTGAACCCGTTATGCCTGCGTCGACTAACTCCGCGTCGCTCTGTGGCCTCACGGCTTCTGACCAGTGTCCGTTTCCGAGACATCTTGTGGCCAGGCCGGAAATCGCAGCATGGATACCCCCAAAGCCCGAGCTGGAAAGCTGTGGAGAGTGAGCATGTAGAAGACCTGAGGCTTAGCATACGATTTACCAATTCTGTCTTGGGAACTAGATGGAGGACATTGGCACATAATGAGACAATGAGACGCATCTCCTCGATCACTGCCAGGGACAGTTCGTCGACCTCGTTTTTGAGGAGGATGATCAGAGTGTCTCTGTGGCTTGAGAGGAATTGCAGAGCCTGTGCAGCGAACGTACTCAATGAGCAGAGCAGGGTACGGGAGAGAAAGGACGCACGTGGTTGACTGCTGTCGTGTGCCGGTGGCCCAGAGTGACCAATATACCACTGACAAGCTGTAGAGCTGGCAAGAACAGTTGATGGTACCTCTGGACCGCAGAGGGCAAGAACGAGTCGTGATCTGCCGATACCATTAGTAGCAGATCGTCCTACAGGTGGTTCGCCAAGACTTACCCATGAATGCCTGATCAGCCTCAGGTCTCGCATCGAGGTATTCACAGTCAGCCAGTACTGGGATTGTTCTGGACTCCAGCAGTCGCTCCGCCCCTTGACGACTTTGCGACATGCGAATGAGCAGAGACATCTTTGCTTCGTAGACATATAACGAATTCAGGTCATCTGAAGGCGATTGTGAGCTCTAAACCTTGTGGAAGGCCCGCATTAAGCAGCACGAACCTGGATCGGGTTTCAAGACAGCTTGAAGTCGCGAGTCCGACTCCTTCAAACCACTAACAAATCCGGCAAGGAAGCCATGACGCGCAAGAGCTTGAAGCACAGTTGGCGTGTGCTTCTCCCAGCGGGCCAGTCGCACCAAGGAGTCGAGGAGCATGAAAGCCACAGTCTTCCAAACTTCTGTCCCATCGATCGCGTCTCGAGATACAATGATGACCAGACGCTCCATGACGCTCTTCAGAATCGATAATGTACCGCTGATGTGAGTCGCTCCTGCAGGGGAGCGCGGGAAGCCAACCGCCAGGCCGTCGGCTGCAGACAGGCTGTCTGGGCTTAACGACGACGTCAAGGAGGAATCCAGGCCGGATGCATCCAAGTCTTGTCCATTGTTCGACGACATCACCAAGTGTAAATAGTTGACGAGGGATGCGTAGAGGTTTCCACGAACGAGCTCCACGCGACTATTATCCACTATGCACTCCAGAATACTGCGAAGAAGTGCATGTAATCGCTCAGCAGGTAACGAGCCAGCTTCGACATCGCCACCAGCAGAACGTAACAGGATTTGATGGTGTCGATCTTCGCGCAGTTTCGTTATAGTCGAGAGCATTGCTTCGGCCAGCAAGATGGCAGTCGACTCCTGAGTGTTCGCAGATCGCATGATCAACGGCATTACGTGGAGGAGATCGAAGAGCATGTCCTCTCGACGGTCGTAAGGCAATCGGTTGAAACACTTCATGAGGGTCATATCGAGGAGTCGTCTCCAAGCCTCGTAAGCATTGGCAGCTGCGAAGCGGACCTCCCGTCGATGGTTCTCGATGGCACAGCTCTGCAGGACATAGTTGATCTCGGCCGTCAGCTGCTGAAGATGTGTAGGCGTGACGATTTGACTCTGCGTATGAAGGACCTTGCGCGCTGATGCCAACAACGACAGCAAAGCGGTCCGGTCAACGATCTCACAGCCGTCTTCGTTGACGCGGACACAGCTCTGAAGGTTCAGCTGGCTCAAGAATTGGAGCTCCATAGGCTGAACCGTTAAACCATCGGACCAGTCGAAGTCCAGGGACTGGAGGAACTCGACCATGCGCAGATGGGACTGCCCTACTTCGTGAAATGGCCTGTAAATATCGCCCCCCCAACCCTCAGCACCGACCTCCACGTATCCGCCCTCGTTGCCGAAGAGAAGCTCTAAGAGTTCCGCGACGGTTTTGTGGTGACCCTTGTTGACGAGGACATGGAGCTCGAGAGCGATGAGGTCCATTATCCAGGAACGAAGCTTCAAGAATGCGGCAATGTTTGGGACAGTAGTGACGACGCGCGAACCATCGTTATACACGACCTCGATACATGGTTCTCGCTCGGCGCCCGGAGCCTTGAACGGAATCGCAGCAAGATGCCGCGCGAAAAAATCTTCCCGCGTCCGCAGTACCGCATCGTTGAGTCCGAAGTCCGGGGATGTTTACATAGCTCGTACATGACGTGATAGCATCGTTCCGCTAGGGCAGGAAGTACGGCGAACAGCGCGTCACCAGATGCAGGTTGCCTGCGCTCGCGTCCCTTCCCTTTCATTCTAGGCACGCCGGAGTTGAGAAGGTCGAGAATCGAATGGATGCAAGATCGCCGAGCACCAAGTGCGTGTGGGTCCTGGATCTGATTGTTGGCGGCGGAACCACCGAAAAGCAGCCAGTGTGCAATGTTCGGATATGGCCTGTTCTGATGTGTGTTGTGGATGAAGAAGTCCAACGTGGCGAGTCGAATAGCCTGCAGTAGTGCATCGGATGGTTCATCAACAGTGTGAGCGCCTGCACCTGTACTCTGCTCCACAAAGGTCTCTGCAGCATCCACGTCTTCCAACACGTTGCAGTCCATGATGGATACGTAGCCATCGAGAATCCGGTCAGACTCTGCGCTTCTCTCGATAAGTAGTGCAAGTTGCGTAAAGGACGAAGAGGCTGCCAACGCCGTGAGGATCTTCACACTGAGAAGCACAAGTTCGGGGTAGGCTGGGTAGGCCACGTACGCCGCGACCGCCGGGACGTGTTCGGGGGAGTAAGACAGGACCTGATCGAACCGCGTGAAGTACGAAGCGTGTGGCACATCCCCTATGTCCGGATCGTTGAGCTCTGCGAGTAACGGGAGGAAGACATCCAGGAAAACGTCTTGAATGTCGAGGACGCGGTGAATGATACGCAAGACACGGACGATGGTCGTCCTAAAGAAGTATTCCTCTTCGGCGAATCCTCGATCAAGGCCGTCCAAACCGTCCACGAGGTAAGACAGCATATTAGTCTGCAGAGTGGATGCAGTGAGCAGCCGCTTCATGATGTCGAAGCCAGGGTGGACAGCGAGCTGCAGGAGATCGTCACCTTTCGGCTGCAGCTCATCTGTGCTCGTCACAAGGGATTCGAGGTCATAGCTAGCCAAGCAGCGTTCGATGAAGCACAGGCAGAGATCGTTCGTCCGCCACCTGTCTGCATGACGCAGGTATTCCCGAGCATTGATCCTCGAGAAGACGTTGTCGATTACGAATGATGAGAACGGGCCAATACCGGGCTGCCTATACGGTTGTCCGAAGTTCTCGGGGATTGTGTTGATTGGCTCTGCGTCCGCAACGCGGTCCCTAAGCGGAATGCTCTTCGGGGTGTGTATAAGGGTGCTGAGGAGCTTCAGGAAGGGAATCGTCGCAGGGTACATCTTGTAGACCGCTTCGACTTCCTCCAATTCCACTTCCACGCCCTTGACTGTAGAAAGTGAACCTCCGAACCCGGTATTAACGCGCACGTTGATGACTTCCATACGCTCCATGAGTACCCACACCGATCGACAGATCTCCACGCCGGCACTGCCCGCGCCCGGCTCGCAGAACGCTGCCAACGTCTCAAAAATCGAGCCCTTGAGTTCGAGAGGGATACCAAGCGGGACAAGGGATACAAGGGTGGGGATAGCACGGAAGCGGGCGTGGCCGCTGATTGTGACTCTGACCGCTACCGAATGTGTGGCGACAGTTGCCAATAAGCGAAGGAATGCTTGTGCAAGCAAGACGTCCTGCTGAGTGAACGCGAGTTGTGGTGGCGGTTGTGGTGGCTGAGGAGCTTGCCATTGCTGCGCGGCACCGAAGCCGGACTGTATTCCGGTCATCTGCGGAGGAGCTTGGTTGTTGCGCGGCGCAGACCCAGCCGTGACCCACGAATCAAGAAGGCCAAAGATGGCGCTCCACGAGACGGCGGGGCCACCGGCGAGATGCGCACTGGAGGACGAGGCCGGTGCGCCCCCTGGGACGGCGTCTCCTCCACCACGCGCCAGGAAGTTATACGCGAGCTCGCTGCACTGCTGCCCTGTCGCGAGACCACTGAGCATGTCATACAACGCCATGAGCATGTCCACATCGCGTGGCTGGGTTGACCAAACAGCCCAATTGAGGAACGCAGGCAGCTTTCCCGAACTTGCCTCCATAGTTTCAGCGTACGTTGATCGCCTGCCGTCGGGGATGGAACCGCCTCCCCAGAAATGCAGCGCGCGCTCCGGAGGTAGCGTCGAGTACAGAAGACCGGTCAGTGAAAATAGCACGGCCATGTCGTTGCGAGGAGGTGCGCCGGGCTTGTCTGCCTCCGAGCTGCCAGGTGCGAAGCGGGCTGATGGTTGGGCATGCGACGAGCGAAAGGCCCTCGTCTGACCAGAACGAGCGCCAGCGAGAAGTAGATCCTCCTGTCGCTGCTTGATCTTGCGCAGCTCGGACGAGGCTTGGCCAATCATTGAGCGGATGAGGAGCTCGCATGCCTCTAGAATGGCAGGCTTGAACTCCTCTGCTGGGAGTTCTGACGATGGGTCCTGCTCGGTTTGCGCAAGGAGGTTTGACGCGAAGGAGGTGGGTGGGTAAGCAGCGTGTTTCTTCTGAAGTCGTGCAATCATACGCAAGAGGTAAGTGAAGCAGTCGCCCTGCACTGCGTTCCAGATCTGTGTCTCGAGCTCCTCTGTCTTGAATCCTTCCGCGTTCTCCAGCGGCGGGTTCCGTTGTCGCGTCTCAGCGAGGAAAAGGGTCCACTTCAGCAGCATGGTGGCCTTGAGACCGGGTTCCTTCCACTCAGTGCCGATGTCAAGCTTTTTCCTCATGTAGTTCATGAGGCCTTTGTCAGAAACGTATTGCTTGCGCGCCAGACCAGCATTTGAATCGGGCCGCACAATGTCAAAGACTGCGAGGATGGTAGGAAGGATGTAGAACGTCATGGGGTGTTGAGGGTTCGCGTCCAGCCAGTCGATGAGCTTTGACACCTCGTTGGGGGCTAGAAAACCCATTCGGCCGAGGAAGTACAACGCCATCGCAAGGGTCCGCCGCTCGTATTTGAGCGAATCGCACCGCGCAGTGAGAATATCCGCACCCAGCGATGCTTGGGCACCTGTTAGGTTCGCAAGTCGTCAGCTACTATCTTACATATATGTCGATTCAAAGAGAAAACATGATGCTCGTGTGGAAATTAGCTATGTGCACCTAGCCAAAGGGCTCAGACGAAGCATGCGTCGAAACATTGCCGACGCGCCACTTCGATGAAGCCCCGCGTACCTCACGGCCTAGAAGTACTAAATTCCAAAACAAACGTACTCACCTTGTGTAGGTGCAACCGTATCACTCCTCGCGTTCTGTCTCGCTACCTGCACCTTCGCAAGCACGTTGCTCAAGTTATGCATCTCCTGGAAAATCTTGAACGCCAATGACAAGCCGCTCCGAGCTCCCTTCGTCGGGGGAAGCAATTGTTGGCGCACAAAGGTCTCTAACCGCACATACAACTGCGGACATCCCCTGCCTCACCCAACTGCGCCGCCTCGAGGATGTACTGCAGGCAGTCGGCAAGGTGGCGGCGCCGTGTGTGGAACTCAAGAATGGTGGCCTCGATGCAGCGCTCCATGGGGACGTTGGGATTCACGGACATGACATGTTGTAGGAGGTTCGCCGCGTGTCGCTCGGACACGTCGAGTTCTTGGGAAATGAAGAGAGTTTGTCGAGCAAAGTCGGGGTTCACAGCGTGCGGTCTGCCATTGACTGTGATCTTGCCTGAATATGATTTTAGACCAGCTACGTCTTTTCTGGATCAGACAATATGCACGCACCTATTCCAATCTCGTTGTTCTTGCGCGTTTCGTGGACCGACGTCGTAAAGGTTCGTCAAAAGCGGCTTATGGGCCATGAGCTCTTCGAAGAACTCCTGCTCGCCATTTTGGAGCCCACGCGGGCTGAGTGCGGACAAAAGCAACGTCCGCAGCTGCGTCACGGAAGCCAGAGAAGACATTGAGTAGGTAGTCGCCGTGGACCGCGGCGAAGGTGGTGGTGGCGGTCGAACACGCTCTGCGGGCGTTCGACGCGTCGGACGCGCTTGAGCGTGTCTGAGCGCTTGGTCCTTCTTCTCGCCCACGAGTCTAACACCGTCCCGCTCGTTGTTCTAAGCCTCTTTCTTCTCTCCTTTGACGACCAGAATGAGTGCTAGCCCTATTGTGTACCGGCAATATACGGGCGAGTCCGATTTGCCTCACATCATGTCTCTCGTCCAGCATGAACTGAGCGAGCCGTATGTCATATACACCTATCGGTACTTTTTGCGACAGTGGTGAGTCTCGTTCATACCTTGCAATCATCATACGGAGATATTGAACGATGTTAGGCCCCAACTATCCTTCCTAGTGAGCAGCTCAGTCGACCCGATGTGTGAGACAGTGTGGTGAGACGGCTGTACAGGCATATCCCGACGAGAACTCCGACCCAGTAGGTGTCATTGTGTGCAAGCAGAGTATGCACAGGGAAGCAAGGAACAGAGGGTACATTGCCATGCTGAGTGTGCATCGAGACTGGCGAAAACGAGGTATCGGTGCGTACCCTTGAGCTCGTCCAGCCTGAAAGTGCTCTCTCGCTGACAGTGGCACTCCTATCAGCCAGTACACTTGTTCGCCGCTCGCTCGCTATCATGAAACTCCAAGGGGTCGAAGAGGTGGGTGTATGCGTGTCCAGTCTGCCTCTTTTGCTCATCACCGTTCACTCGTCAGGTTGTTCTCGAGACAGAGTACGACAACTCCGCCGCGCTCTCTTGTATGAATCCCTCGGGTTCATACGTGAGAAGCGACTCTTCCGCTTCTACCTCAATGGCAAGATGCGTTCAGATTGGTCTTGTCGTCCCGCCGGGTTCTGAAGACGAGCAGATAGCATCGACACCCCTTCCCCAGTACCACCGAGACCTCTCTTCCTAGCTCCACCACAATGATCCCATCCCTGCTTGCCTTATGACGCCGACGAGGCTTCTGCGCGGTAGACACCACTGCAGTACTGCATAAGTTACGTTTCCTTAATGCTGTTTCGTCTACTCCCTTATACTCCTCTTGGACTGCGACTGCTGTTACGGTATCTTAATATAGCATTCACCTGTCAACGTGCTACACTTCTCGATCCCCACTCTGCCTTGTAGCTGTGCTGTAAAACGGTGTACATTAGACATGAGCCCAACGAAGGATAGCAGTTCCTTGCAGTCTGGTATGACGTGGATGCATCGAATTGTCTGTCGGATTTCACGAAACTTCGACGTGTGCGTCAGTGTCTCAGTCAAGCCCATAAAGTCCGATCTCTTGTCGCACAGCAGTTCAGCGGATACGTGTCAACCAGACGTGGCACCACAGCAATATTCAGCGGAGAGCACAGCTTCAAGCGTTGTGGTCAGAGAAGAACAGATGGCGGCGTGGTCGGGAGTAGGAGACCTCTGGAAGGAAACAACTGTGTGTGTAATGTTGCTACAAATTCTTATATGGGGACAAGTAATGCGTTGTAGTACAATGATCGACCGATTAGATCTACTGAAACAAGCATACAAGAGAAGTCGTTACATAACTATGGGTTTGAACGCGAAAGCCGTATGGACGATAAGTCAGGCGTGTATGAGTGTCCGGGGTCCCACATTTCGAGAATGTTGACGTGGCGCGTCGAGGCAGCCGCGTATAAGAGCGCGTCGTCCACGGCGCGCACAACTTACAACACTTCCTCCATCATGTCTCTGCCCCGTCGCCCGTCGCGGTCGCAGTCGCGCCGCGTGGTGTCGTCAATATCTCTTCTTTTCATTGCGCTCGTCGCCATTCTTTGCTTGTGTCCTGTCGCGGTCAGTGCTGATGAAGACAAACGATCGGAATATGGGACGGTCATTGGTATTGGTGAGTTTCCTGCCTATTATTATGGGTGGAATGGGGAGCTGGGGGAGCAGAGGGGTGTTAAGGACGGGGATAGTCGTCGACGTATCATGCTCCAACTGAGTAGGTCGCCACGAGAAGCAGATACTGAGGTGTCTTGACGGACAGTGCAATCACTTGAGATTGCATCACCGTACTACCTAGTTGCTCTTAGGTTGGACTGATTGCCAACTTTGACCTGCTCATTGAGCTTAGGTGTTTGCCGAATCGCAGAGCAAGCAATGCCCCGCCCCCTTGTTCCGACCCTTCATGGAAGTCAATGCTGATTCATATTCTGTCCACAGATCTTGGTACAACGTGAGCCCGTGTCTGTAGCTAGCTTAGTTCGTGCGCGCTGACGTGTCATTGCAGTTACTCTTGCGTGGGTGTACAACGAGGAGGCCGTGTAGAGATTATCGCGAACGACCAGGGTCACCGGATAACGCCATCATGGGTCAGCTTCACGGATGACGAGCGTCTTGTCGGCGACGCAGCGAAGAATGCGTTCCATTCCAATCCCGAGAACACTGTCTTCGACGCGAAACGTCTCATCGGTCGCAAGGTCGATGACCAGGAGGTCAAGCGCGACATGAAGCACTGGCCATTTAAGATTGTCGGCAAGAACGACAAGCCGGTGATCCAAGTGAAGTACCGCGGTGAGACGCGTGACTTCGTGAGTACCTTGGCTCTTCTGTGCATGAGCCAACCTGAATTTGCGTGCGTGTCAGACCCCGGAGGAGATCTCGGCCATGGTCTTGAGCAAGATGAAGGAGACCGCTGAGGCATACCTCGGAAAGACCGTCACGCACGCCGTTGTCACCGTCCCTGCATGTAAGTGTTGTAGCTCACATCTTTTCGTCCGATTTACTGACTGTATGTGCAGACTTCAATGACGCTCAGCGCCAAGCCACGAAGGATGCGGGCACGATCGCCGGTCTCCAGGTCCTCCGTATCATTAACGAGCCCACGGCCGCCGCCATCGCGTACGGTCTCGACAAGAAGGGCGGCGAATCTCAAATCATCGTCTACGATCTCGGTGGTGGAACCTTCGATGTTTCGCTGCTCTCAATCGACGACGGCGTCTTCGAGGTCTTGGCCACTGCTGGTGACACCCACCTCGGTGGTGAGGACTTTGACAACCGCGTGATGGACTATCTCATCAAGCAGTACAAGAAGAAGACGGGGACCGAGGTCTCGGGCAACTTGCGCGCGATGGGCAAGCTTAAGCGTGAGGTGAGAAGGCGAAGCGCACCTTTCGAGCCAGCAGTCACCCGCGTCGAGATCGAAAGCTTCGAGAATGGCAATGACTTCTCGGAGACGCTCACTCGCGCCAAGTTCGAGGAGCTCAACATGGATCTGTTCAGGAAGACGATGAAGCCGGTTGAGCAGGTGCTCAAGGACGCGAACTGAAGAAGGAGGATGTCGATGAGGTGGGTGTTCGACGCAGTGACTCGCGTGCTGCTGACTTATATTTGCCTCAGGTCGTCCTTGTTGGTGGTCGACTCGTATCCCCAAGGTCCAGCAGCTCCTCAAGGAGTACTTTGGCAAGGAGCCTCGAAGGGTATTAACCCCGACGAGGCCGTCGCGTACGGTGCTGCCGTCCAGGGTGGATTCTCTCGGGCGACGAGATCTCGGTGACATCGTCCTTGTGATGTCTGCCCGCTTACGCTCGGTATCGAGACCACTGGCGGCGTGATGACCAAGCTCATCGCCCGCAACACCGTCATTCCCACGCGCAAGAGCCAAATGTGAGTGATCATTATCGCGGGTGGGGGCGCGTGCTGACGCCCACGAATCAGCTTCTCGACGGCCGCAGACAACCAGCCTACAGTTTGATCCAGGTCTTTGAGGGAGAGCGGTCGTTGACGAAGGACAACAACTTGCTCGGCAAGTTCGAGCTCTCTGGCATCCCACCCGCGCCCCGCGGTGTCCCGCAGATCGAGGTGACGTTCGAAATTGACGCGAACGGTATCATGAAGATCTCCGCGAAGGACATGGGAACGTGAGTGATGCTTCTTTGTAAGCATGTAGAGCCGTGACTGATTTCGTCCACAGCGGGAAGTCAAACTCTGTTACGATCACGAACGAAAAGGGCCGCCTGTCGCCCGACGACATCGAGCGTATGGTCAAGGAGGCGGAGGAGTTCGCGGCGGAAGACGAGGCACAGCGGAAGCGCATCGAGGCGCTCAACGGGCTCTCGGCATTCGTGTTCGGCCTCAAGTCGCAGCTCGCAGACCAGGACAACTTGGGCGGCAAGTTGGAAGACGAGGACAAGAAGAGCCTGCTCGAGATCATCAAGGACACTACGGAGTGGATCGATGAATCGGGCCAGGGCTCCAGCGCCGAAGATCTCGAGGAGAAGTTGCAGGGTGCGTTCGATCATCCTTGTTGCGTTAGTGTATAAGGTGCTGATATTTTGGGTTTGCAGAGGTGCAGGCGAAGGTGTCGCCGATCACGAGCAAGATCTACGCGGGTGGCCAGTACGCCCCCGGTGCAGACGACGAGCAGGACCCGCTCTACTCCCACGACGAGCTGTAGTGGCTTGTTACGTAGTCACGAGCTAGTATTCTTCATTTATTCTGTTTGGAGGCAAAATAATATTATACATTCGGTCTACGCGTCCCCAACGTTGTGTGCGACTCAAAGGACTCTTTTCGTGAAAGACTTAGACAGTTCACTGAGTCAACGAGGAAGGAAATGAAGGAGGCCACGATGTTCGATACATGTCGATCGACTGGTCACCTTCATGCTAAACGGCGTTAGGCGCGCAACGCCTCTCTCTTCGCGCACCCCTAAAGTTGTCTTTGAGCTTTCGAGAGAGCCTCGAATTGTGCGGTTCTACCACCCCCCTTTCCCTTTCACCGCACATATCGCCAAAATAATACAGGTATACATCCATATACAATTCGCTCGACGCGTTCCTGGCACTAAGTACTGGCACAGATACGAAGCTACCGCAGTTGGGAACATTCCACCCTAGCAGCTTACCCGTTACTTGCATTGCTCGAGGTCTCTTCACGTCACAGGTCCCGGATTTCGGTTTGGGGCAATCCGTAGGGCCGCGCCCCGCACTCGGCGACTCGCGACAACAATCCCTCCCACTGAAGAGCTTGACTCTCCGGCTCTCTACAATTGCGCGGCGATCTCTGCTTAGCATCTAATCATCCTCTACTTACTTCAAAGCAACGCACTACCATATCGGTTCATAGGTAGCCTTTGTACGGACCATTCTGGCGTCTGACTGTTGTGTAAGTAAAGGCGTTCATATATGCCCATACTGCAGCAACTCATGAACCTTTTACTTGCTAACTTGCATAGTCACATCGTGCCGCGATGAATAGTGCTACTTGCGAATGCCTTGCGTCGGCAAATGAACTCCTAGCTGCTCATTCTGCCTTGGTCTCTCGTATACGCGCGACGCAGAAACACCATCGTCGCCAGCTCAGAGCTCTATCTTCGCCGCCCTTTGACATTCTTAAATCACCATTGATCCTTCGCCTCCACCTTCACCGCCGTTATCACCGCCTTCTTCCCCTCAACTTCCCCCGAAACCTCGTCTCATTCGTCAGGATCTACCACCGGCGAAGAAGGCGCGTGCCGCACGTTACCAAAATTACGTTCCGGAGGAGGAGACTATCCGGAATGACTACTCGCAGCGATACGTAGATGGCGGAGAGTGGCCTCAGGATTGGGTGTTAGGTGCCGACCCGGAGCATCGCTTCGAGGAGTGAGTGGTCTACTCCTTGTGCACCCATAGCTAAGCCCGTTCATCGAACAGGTACCCCAAGCAACAGCGGCTGCTCGCGCTAAAGAAGGCTTCAGTCGCAGCGCATTCTCTTCCCCCCGTCTACCTCCCTACTCTCAACTATCCACCTGCATCCCGCGAAGTTCGACGTCATTCTCATAGACCCACCATTCTCATCCTCGTTCACATGGGACGACCTACAAGAGCTTCCGATCCCTGCGCTCGCCGCGGACCCGTCCTTCGTGCTGATGTGGGTGGGCAGCGGCTCCGGCGAAGGGCTCGAACGTGGGCGGGAGGTGATGGCGAAGTGGGGCTTCCGTCGGTGCGAGGACATCGTCTGGGTGAAGACGAATAAGACGAGTAATCGGGGACCTGGGGTACGTCGTCCGCGACAGCACTTCCTGAACATCGCTCACAGTCTCTTAGACAGACCCACCGACTACGTCGCTCTTGACACGAACCAAGCAGCATTGCCTAATGGGCATCCGGGGCACAGTCAGACGATCGACAGACAGCTGGTTCGTCCACTGCAACGTGGGTGCGTACGCCGCTGCTTCGCGCGTATAACTGCTGAATAACTCCGTGTCTAGACACGGACGTATGATCTGGGAAGGAGACGCGTCAGATCCGACGCTCAAGCCACCAGAGATGTACACGCTTGTCGAGAACTTTTGTCTCGGGCTGCGGAGGCTGGAGATGTTCGGGCGTGCGCGCACACTCCGGCGCGGCTGGGTCACAGCGCTCGCGGAAGGCGAGGAGGAGCGGATCGAGGACGGCATGGCCATGACGCAGATAGCAATAATGAGGGTCAAGAGACTGCAACCCGTGGGACCGAGAAGTATGGGAGAACAAGGTCAAGGAGTTGTCGAACGCCGGAAAGGCCGTCGTGCCAATGACGTCTGGTGCGCTGCACGTCCAGCAGAATTGCCTCGATTGCTCATACATGGTCCATAGAAATCGACGCGCTGCGTCCCAAATCTCCGGTCCGCGGAGGATCGTCCAACGCCAACACCGGCATGGGCTCAGGCGCCTCCTCCGCCCCGCCAATGATGAACAACCCACCAATAGCCATGTCCATGCCTGGCGGGGGCGCGCCGAACCGCGGCAACTTCAACAACCAAAACCGCATGATGATGCAGCCCGTCATGGGGATGAACGGCATGCCGCCCCCAGGTAATATGGGCATGATGGGCTGGGACATGGACATGAACATGAACATGGGCGGGATGAATATGCCTGGCGGCGGCATGCCCGTGAACAACATGGGCGGCGCGCCGATGAACGGCATGGGCGGGATGAACAACATGGGCGGCAACATGAACGGCATGGGCGTCGGGCCGATGGGCATGGGCCAGCAGGGTATGGGCTTCCCCAGGGCGCGGGCCAGGGCTTCGGCAGGTTCGACGGCGGACAGATGCAGGGGGGCATGCCGTGGATGGGAGCGTCGGAGGAGCAGTTCGTCGGTGGGCCCGGCGGCATGTGGAACCCCGGGATGGGCGAGCCTATGATGGGCATGAATGGTATGGCGGGCAACGTACCTATGCGCGGCGGGATGATGAACCCCGGCATGAACCCGAATATGGGTATGGGCATGGGGCAGTGGGGTGGAGGTGGATTTGACGGTCCGTATTGATGGTCCTGGTTGGACGACTCCGGAGGGACATCTGTTGTACATTAGCTATCGTACGGTATACACATCTACATGTTGGGTATGATATGGACAAGGGTATAAGACATTAGGTGCCGCAAGGCAAGCGCGCAGCAGAGGAAAGTCGTATCAGAGCTTTCTTCCTGCTTGTGCATGATGTCGGTCGAGATCCGCGAGGAATTCGTTCTGGCGCTGTACAGACCACTTGTTGCTACGATACCATTGTCAGTTGCCTATGTTAGCGCAGGTGGACGAGCACGCACAATTGCATTAGGAACGCTGTGAGCTGCTCCGCACTTGTATATGTCCCATTTCGATCATCGAGGCTTGTCGAGCTCTCATCCTGAGACGATGGTCAACAGAAATCGCTACCATGCTGCAGCGGTAACTTACCGCTCTTCAGGCGTCATCTTCCGCCTGTGGTGACTTCGGACGGGAGGCCAGACCACTCCCGGGGTGCTGCCCGTCTTCGCATCAGTTCCGTTCTTAGCCTTCGCCTTCTCGCTTTCTTTTTCTCCTGCTTTCTCGCTTGGTGACATACACATGCGGGAAGCACTAGACGCACCTCGACCGCATTCTTATGCCGTTGACCTTCAATGGCGCTCTCGGCGATGAGATCCTCGTTGCGATGAGTATACACCACGCCCACGTTGTTGAGAATCCTTGTATCCTGTCGTCTTTTGGTTCGACTTGAACGGGCCCTGTACACATACTCAACGTCAGCCGCCATTTACAGCATACTTCGATGTTTACTAACGATCATCGAACAGCAAGGATCGAGTCCGCGTGTGTCCTGTCCCTGTACACGAAGTCAAGCTCGGATTAGAGAATCACGACATTGGAGCGTACATCATCCTTTGTTGGGGCTATCCGTTTCGACGTCGGAATCGGCGCTGGATCTCCGCTTCTTAGCGTCGACGTTTGCCAGGGCCCAGTTGAAGTCAGAGATCACGGCTTTCTCGATCTAGGATACAATCAGCCATTTACTCGTTCATAAGTGACACCACGTACAGCCTTCTTAGTGGCCAAGCTGTTCTCGTGCAAAGTGAAAATGTTCTTGATGCCGAACAGTTCGCCTTGCTTGTCCTTGTCGCCTTGGACACCCTCGAAATACCTAATGGCGCTCGTACACATTCTCAGCATCCATGGGTCGCGTGCTCACCTGGTCTGGAAACTTGCGTTGTAGCCGACTTGCATCTGCTGCTGCTTGTACACTTGCCGCGCGTAGATCAGTTCCTCAATGGACCCTGCACCTAGCAGACGGAAGACCTCCACGTCGCGGGTCTGACCGAATCGATAGGCGCGATCTATGGCTTGTAGATCGTGGGCGGGATCTACGTGACATGACATTAGACGACGGCTTCCCGTTGTGGTTGCAATCCCACTCACTCCAATTGGGATCTGTTTGTAATGTCAGTCTACATCGAGTGACTTCAGAGTGTTCCGGTCGTACCGAATATCACCACTTTGTTTGCTCCTGTCAGGTTAAGACCCGTCCCACCGGCAAGTGTAGAGATCAAGAATACAAAGATGTCTGGGTCTTCGTGGAACCTGTCAATGAGGGGCATGCCTACAAAAAAAGTCAGTTTGTTGTCTCGCATAGTATGCCTTGACTTACGATCTTGAGGTCTAGTAGACCCTTCAAGCTTGACGAAGCCCAAGCCTTGAGAGCAAGTCAATCCACAGAGGATACTCATACAAGGTCAAGACACTACCTTGGCACTGTAGATTATACTCGAGGATGCCCAGTAGTTTCACCGACTTCGTGAATATGAGAACCTTGTTTGTAGGGTCTCGATGCCAGTCATGTAGCAGTGATTCCAGTACCTAAATGGCACCGTTCGACAACAAAAGATATATCAGGCATGATACGACGCACCAGCCACTTTCCACAGAGGTCCGGCACCATGATCGCAGGCCCATACTTCGGAATCGATCCCTCTGGAAAGGCCATCCTGGCAAGCTCACGATTACGGACGGTCTGGAAAGGTTTGGCATCAATAATTCTCTACAGGCCATGGATGGACGAACCTGTTCCGGGGAGTCCGTTGGAGCTTCATATGTAGTCAGCACGAGATGCCTCCCACACACATATAGTAGTAACTCACAGGGCAAGATAAGCGCAAGATGGTTCGACACCCTGATGAGTACAGTCAGGTATCTGAACAAGTCGCCCTTTTCGAACGAATAATGACATTTTCTGCGCCTGAGGACAGAAGTCAGTCTCTCGAAATATCCAGGCTGGAAGGCTCACTTTTTGCGAGATCCGCAGTCGCAGAGTTCGTCCTTCCGGATCATATTTTGTACGGCCTCCGTGTTCAGAATACGCTTGTACACTTCGATCTGCTTGGGAGTCAATGGGCAGAATGCCACTTCATCTATCTTGTTCGGTAACTACAGGGTGCCAGTGAGCCGGCAAATCTCGAATGCTTCGGTGCTATACACCCACCTGTTGCCTGATAATCTCCTTCGTTCTGATATATCATCAGCATGTGGGAAACCTGGCGATGCGACGAGAATTACCTCCTAAGGAACAAATGCGGGAGCAGCTTCTCCCCCAACACCTGTGCTACGAGCTAGCAAGGGGTTACGATCAGAAGCGTCCGCAATGATAAGCGCAAGATCTTACAATGGCTTTTGATCGCTGATCTTCGGTGGCAGATTTGCTCTGGCCGACGCCCAAGGGCTTCGTGACGTAACTGTCCCATTGTCGCTTCGTCCCAACCATGCCAGGGTTCGTCCAATTCAGAATAGTCCAAAACTCCGAGTACGAGTTCTGGATGGCTGCGGATACCTTAGCTGTACATTCACCACATCAGACGATGGTATACACACCGGTGCCTGTAAGTCCGAAGCGGACGGTGCATGCAAACTGATCGTAAGCCAACGCTGTCCCTGAGCGAGGATTCTTCAAGCGATGGACTTCGTCGACGATGATGCATGACCAAGCAAGATCGTCAAGCAACGCAATGTCGTTCCGAGCTGTTTCGAAGGAAGTGAGGACTAAATGATAATATCATTTCGCTGTGCTGAGAGTATGTTGAATGGCAGCAGGACAACTCACGGACGTCGAGCCTACCCATCTTGAAGTCATGAAGCACTTCGCTACGCTCATTTTTGGTGCCGGTATACATCCCAACCTCGAAGTAGCCCCACTGATGTCTTTATGAGACACAGCGTTATGAGAAGAAATCAGTAGAACTGACCGTCTCGAACTCCCTTTCCCAGTTCCCGACTACCGAGCTCGGTGCGACAATGAGACAAGTCGGCCATGTGGCGTTGGCCGGCGGAAGGACGCGTCGAGACTTCCATTCCGGACTGATGTCCTGCAAATGCGAGACGTGTTTGCGCCTACGATCGATGTCCCGCTTGTCGCCATTCTTCTTCATGATCGCCGAGAGGAAGGAGATGACCTGGATGGTCTTACCTGTGCAAGAGTTAGATCATCCTACACTCCTAATGCGTGTTTACCACGTACCCTGTCAAATGTAGACACGTCAGCAAATCGAACGTAAGCAGTGGGTACATTCGTACCAAACCCATATCATCACCAAGCACCCCGCCCCTGCCTTCCTTGTATCGCTGATAGAAGAATTCTACGCCCTCGCGTTGGTAATCTCTCAGGAAGGTGTTAATCTTCCAGGGGACTACTTGACCTGGATCCAGGACGAGGGGTTTGCCACTCTTGTGGCCAGGTGCGAGCACAAAAGCGGGACGTGGCTGCAGAATCTGCGATGAATTCGCTCCATGATCAGTCGACCGTCGTCACGATCGTGCAAGCTTAGACCAACCTGGTCCGACTCCTCTTCGCCCTCGGCATCTGATTCAGTTTCTGAACCTGAGTCCACATTCGCCTTAGGCGTAACTCGCCGTGCTGCAGGTTTGATGTATTAAGCATTGTTAGCGCGTGGCATCAGACCACGCTTCTGACTACACATACCAGCATTCTGGTTTGGCGGAGGGGCCGGTATCTCTTCCGCCTCCGTTTCTGGCTCAGTAACGGAGTCATCGTCGGATTCTACTCTGCGTTTCTTCATGGACGATGCGATCGTACCGGATGGCGACTGTTTGCGCTTCAGGGACGGTGAAGCTTTCATGGTGGGCTTCTCAGGTTCTAGCTCGCTCTCCGGTTCAGTCTCGGATTCTTATGAGTCGAAGTCAGCGGGCAACTCCACCGATTACGGTCGCCATACATACCGCTTGCCGGGTTGGGAGGTACAGCATCACGCGCTGTACTGCGCGCGCTAGAGTTAGAGACGGGTGGTCTCTGCAATACTGCAAACGTGTTTAACACGATAGGTGACTCCGGCTCTTCTTCTGCTTCGGAATCAGAACTATCTTCATCAGCACGTTGGCCTGGTTCAGGTTCAGCGCCGTCCTCTTCGTCTAAGACAGGCTTGAGTCCCAAGTCCTCTGTGTGATAAATTTCGTTATTGTGTCTTCCATAGCACGTAGTGTGGGACGACGCACTGAAGTATTCTACCAGGAGATTTTCGTTTGAACGGCAGACGTCTTGGTCGGCTTAACTTCTATGTAGAATGCAACATCAGTATGATCCATTCACGAGATGCAGCAGAGGATTAACTTCGAGGCTTGTAGTCACCGATGTCGACGAGAGTTTCCCTCCTGTTCCGGCGGCTCGTGGGTTGTCTCGTACTTAAGGACTTCGATGTAGATGTCCGCTTCTGTGGTGGTTCGTGTACATATGACCCAGGGTTAAAATCCGAGTCCGAATCTTCTTCTGTTTTACCGTCAATACCGTCACTGGCGTCGGGGACATATGTGACTTTCTGGGCGGTGAATGCTGCTCACCTAGGGGGACCGGGTTGGAGTGGCAAATTCTGCAGAGAAGCGTTCACTGAGTCAACATCAGTGTGAAAAGACAAGACACTTTCTCACTTTCTCTTTGCTTTGTTTTCGCCTTCACTGTGGAGGTGCGCGAAGTCCTCATGGCGGACGCGGCAGAGATATGATATGTAGCGCCCAACGCGTCGCGCGACGCGACTTCACGGTAATCACGTGCAGTAGCCACACAAGCGGTGCCAGAAGACCTTGTGAGAGTTGAGACCCTCGGCAGTCTGTATGAAATGGTCTTCGTCGACGCGAAAAACGAGGTCTGTTTCTCCCCAATTCCTCCCTGAAGTGACCACTGCATGACTCGAGGCTGAGTCCATCGATTGCTCAAAAGTCCACGGGCGACCTTGTTCACCATTCTTTCTCTCTGGCGACGTGCTTTACGTCCTACTCGTCTGACGGGTTGTAACACTACACGAACGATGGCGTCGTCCGCAACGATCGAGCTCGCACAGACGGGCAAGCGCGACCTGCTCATCTCGCTCGAGAAGAAGTACCAGGAAAGGTGGAAGCGGGAACGTCTCTTCGAGGCCAATGCACCGACGCCGGAGGAGACAGCAGGGCTTTCGCAGGCTGAAATCAGGGAGAAGTTCCCCAAGTGGTTTGGCAACTTTCCGTACCCGTACATGAATGGCTCACTGCATCTCGGACATGCTTTCTCAATCTCAAAAATCGAGTTCTCGGCCGGATACCATCGTCTGCTCGGAAAGAGGGTTCTTTTCCCTCTTGGATTTCACTGTACGGGTATGCCAATCAAGGTACGTGAGCAGTCAATTTGTGCAGGGATCTAGAACGTAATGTCTGCCGCTGGGATTCGGTGCAGGAGGTTGGTTCGGGTGCGGTGGCGATGGCGAACATCGAAGCAGCAGAGGAACCGCAAAATTTGGCGACGGCAATGACACTGGTCCAGTGCTACTGAGCACGCAGACGCAATACCGGGTGTATGTGTGCTGGGCCTAGTGTCATCGCCGCATGGTGGCGCCATTGTACAGGGTAGCCCGTGCTGGTCGACGGGCTACCAGTGAGTATTAGTGCCAGCTCCTACTGGGCCGAAGCGGTACTGTTGCGAGAGTTCGTACTCAGAAAAAGGGCAATCACAGCGGCTATTGCCTTACGCCTACGGCGAGCGCTGTGTTATGTTTCCTTGCCCAGTATGTGTCTTATGCCTTGAGAGATCATGCGCTTGGCAGTTCATCGCATGTGTCTTCTCTATCTCGAGAAGGTCTGTAGTCAAGATTTCTTGCATTTGACTCTGCAAATCACGGGCGAAAGAGGCGCTATGATAGATTCAAAGACTGCCAAGTCTGCTATCAGCTTGATCACGTTCTGCTCGTATGCCAGGTAGCATGTCTACCGCAGGTTGGCCTGTACATCTCACATTTTGTTCTATCGTCTTGCTGCTTGTCTCAGCGGCGGACACACAAGTGTTGTATCCTCATGCGATCTGTGTACTCAACTCACTGGGGATAAAGGCAGCTTCCGACAAAATCACGCGCGAAATCGAGATGTTCGGGCCCGACTTCTCCGGCTTCAAGCCTGACGATGAGTCTGCAGCAGAAGAGGTAATCAACACATCGTCCGTGACGCCAAAATCCGCCGACAAGGCCAAGAAGGGCAAGGTGGCAGCAAAGGCTACCGGTCTGCAGTACCAGTTCCAGATCATGGAGTCGATGGGCATCCCTCGCGAGGAGATCCCCAAGTTCGCCGACCCGTACTACTGGCCGAAGTACTTCCCGCCAATCTGCATGGTGAGTATTACAGTTGGTTGCTGAGATTGTCTCGCCTGATGTCCGTTTAGGCAGACAACGACGCATTCGGCTCGCGTATCGACTGGCGACGCTCGTTTATCACAACGGACGCGAACCCGTACTACGACGCATTCGTGCGGTGGCAGATGAACGATCTTTATAAATTGGGCAAGGTCAATTCGGCGAGCGGTACACGATTTACAGCCCGAAGGACGGCCAGCCGTGCATGGACCACGACCGATCGGAGGGGGAGGCGCTCGGTCCGCAGGAGTACACTGGAATCCGCATGGAGGTCACTCAGTGGAGCGAGGCGGCAAAGGCAGAGATCGAGAGCAAAGTTGGCGGGCGTAAGGTGTTCCTCGTTGCGGCGACTCTCCGACCAGAGACGATGTGAGTAATGCACGTTTGGGCAATTCGGCAACTCTGAAAGGATGCTAGGTACGGCCAGACGAACTGCTTCGTCGGTACGGCGATCAAGTATGGTGTGTTCGCGATCAACGACCAGGAGGCATACGTCTGCACGTACCGTGCTGCGCGTAACATGGCGTATCAGGGCATCATGACCGTGCACGGGCAGCTCACCCAGCTCGCTGAGGTCGAGGGGACGGCGCTGGTCGGCACGAAGATTAAGGCGCCATTCTCGGTCTACCCCGAGGTGTACGTGCTCCCCATGGAGAACGTCCTCGCGACAAAAGTGCGTGTGTGACGTGCTAGTGTTGTTCGCTCCGCTCATAGCCTCAATAGGGTACCGGTGTCGTCACGTCCGTGCCATCCGACTCGCCCGACGACTACACGACGTACATGGATCTGCGTAAAAAGGCCGAGTACTACAAGGTTGATCCCTCATGGATCACGTTTGAGCCCGTGCCGGTCCTCTCCACGCCCATGTACGGCGACATGACCGCCGCGGCGTTGGTCCAAAGCTGAAGATCCGGTCGCAGAAGGACATCAAACAACTCGCCGAGGCGAAGGAGATCGCTTACAAGGAGGGCTTCTACAGCGGGACGATGGTCATCGGCGAGTTCAAGGGCATGGCGGTGCAGGAAGCAAAAATGAAGGTGCGCGATAGTATGATCGAGCAGGGTCTTGCGTTTGCGTACGCCGAGCCCGAGGGCATGGTCGTGTCGCGCAGCTCAGATGAGTGTGTCGTCGCGTTGATGGACCAGTGGTACTTGGATTACGGCGAGCCCACGTGGCGGGCACAGGCTGAGAAGTACGTCTTTGCGTGCACCCTCGAAATTGCTTCTGGTTAACAAGGATCGTAGGGTGCTGGCCAAGATGGAGACCTACCACTCGGAGACACGCAATGCCTTCGAGGGCGTACTCGCTTGGCTCAACAAGTGGGCGTGCGCCCGAAGTTACGGTCTCGGGTCCAAGTTGCCTTGGGATCCCTCGTTCCTCGTCGAGAGTCTGAGCGATTCCACGATCTACATGGCGTACTACCCGATTGTGCACTTCCTTCAAGGCAACATCGACGGCAGCAAGCGTGGTACTCTTGACATTGCTCCTGAGCAGATGACCGACGAGGTCTGGGAGTACCTCTACCGCAACGGCCCATGGCCCGATCCGGCACCTGTCGAGAAGGAGAAGATCGACATCATGAAGCGCGAGTACGACTACTTCTACCCCTTCGAGGTCCGCTCGTCCGGCAAGGACCTGATCCCGAACAACCTCACGTTCTGCCTGTACAATCACGCCGCGCTATTCCCTGAGGACAAGTGGCCGCTGTCTATGCGGACGAACGGCCACCTCATGGTCAACGGGCAGAAGATGTCGAAGAGCAAGGGCAACTCGATGACGATGCGTCAGTGCGTGGAGAAGTTCGGTGCAGATGCTGCGCGGCTGTGTATAGCAGATGCTGGCGATGGTATCGAGGACGCCAACTTTGACGAAAAGACGGCAAACGCTAACATCCTTCGCCTGCATACGCTGATGTCATGGTGTGAAGTGAGTCGGACGTCTCTCGTAGCTTCTGTACACCTCACAAAGGCTTCTACAGGAAATGACTGTCGAGCAAGACAAACTGCGCAAGGGTGCCAGAAATTATCATGACCGCTTGTTCGAGGAGGAAATTTTCAACCTCATCAACATTACAAAGCAATGTTTCGAGGAGTAAGTCGTCCCAAATCCGTAACGACGGAATGCACAGACTGAGTTTTACACAGAATGCAATACAAGGACGCCCTCAAGTTTGGCTTCTACGAGCTTCAGTCTGCTCGCGACTGGTACCGTGAGGTCACTGGCGATGTCGGCATGCATGCAGAGTTGCTCAGCTGGTGGATCCGAGTTGCCGCACTGATGATCTGCCCCATCGCACCCCACTTCTCCGAACATGTCTGGACGTCCGTCCTCAAAGAGCCACAGTCCGTACAGCTTGCGCGATGGCCAGAGTCTAGGTCGACGGACCAGTCGATACTTGACGCAGGCCAGTACATGCGGGGTACCATCAAGACCATGCGTGATGCCGAGCTCGCCCTCCTCAAGAAGATGAACAAGGGCAAGCAGGGGCAGGCGACGTATGACCCCAGCAAGCCTCGTGCCGTCCGCGTCTACGTCACGACCGACTTCCCCGAATGGCAGAACCAGTGCGTGGAGGCGGTGAAGGAGGCGTACGTGCCCGAGGACGATAAGGTCGACGACGTGAAGGTCCGAGAGTTGCTGACGAAGCGTGGCCTGATCAAGGACAAGCGCGCGATGCCCTTCGTGCAGCTTTTCAAAGTGAGTCTCATTTTCCCGCCTCGTCGAGCTGGAGGTTGACCATCCGACAGAGGAAGATGTCCCAGTTCGGCGCTCAGAACACATTCAACCGTAGGCTGCCCTTCTCGGAGACAGAAGTGCTCGGAGAGATCCTGCCGTATCTGAAGAAGACCTTGGACCTTGTCGACGCTGAGATCTACACCACTGAGGAAGCTCTGGCAAAGGCGGGGCAAGGAGGATTCAACAAGTTGATCATCGAGACCGCAGAGCCTGGAAATCCTGCTTTCGAATATCGTAACGTATAGAAACTCACATAGATGTAGGCTACACTAATCTTGCTGTCGAACAATCGCATGAAACGGGGACGTATGCTCTGAAACAGTGAAACCACCAATGACTCGTTGGATGCAGACGAATGTATCCAGTCTTACTGCCACAATGTGCCGCAATACAGGTATGTAGGAAAACGCGAACGGCTGCTCAGACATCGACAAGATAATGCATTAAGAGAAGTACACATCTACTATATACAAGCCATCCAGCCATGCTCACGCCAACGACACAACTGAGTCCTGCCAATGAGCGCACAGGTCCATTACTCTCCAGGAACGTAGTTGTGTTTGTAGACGTATGCATCCTCCGTTGGTGGGTTTGCCTTGAATAGCTTGCCCAAACGCTCGTCTAAATGGGATCGTGGTCATCAAGAATGAACGGCATCATGTGAGAGACGACGGTATACTCACAGATCGGGTCAGAGTCGATATAGTCGAAGTGCTTGAGCTCCCATTTGGTCCCAGCAGTAGCCTCGTCTTTCCGTCTCTGCCTTTGCTCGTTCTACACCACGCAATCAGCACACAAACTCCCTCGCAAACTGCACAGATCACGCACCTCGATCTTGCTCTTCTCCCGGCTCGCCGTGTCGAAGTCTCCTTCCCGGATACCCTTCGCGACATAGCGCCAGAGCCGCCTGCTTTCCCACTCGTCCTGCTCCTCGATTTCCCGGGTGGTGACCTCCTCCTTCGGGTTCGTCACGTCCGTGAATGTCGCGCCCGTCCGCACGTCCTTGCTCGTCTGGTGCCACGTCCCCTCGAACGTATGCTTCGCCTGCAGCGTGCCCGGCGGCGAGAGCGACGCCTTGAACGAGTGCGACTTGCCAGAGAAGTAGCCCTTGCCCTTGTATTCGATCTGTGATCGGCTTAGTATATACGTCGCAAAACGGTCATCTGGGTAGACGTACGGTGGAGAGCCAGCCGGTGGAGCTCTGAATGTAGCTCGTCTCACTCAATTCGATGTATGGCGAGCCGTACCACAGGCCGTCAATCCGTAGGCGAGGTAGCGTGACGAGGAACTCCTCCTTCCCACCGTCGGGTAAGTTGACAGTAAGGATCGCGTGTCCAATCTGCTTGACGATGATGCTACCACCTACACCCCCCTCATCAGGCGACTGCGGATTTGCAGAGATATGGCGACGCACCGCTGAAGCTTGTCTTCTGTGCATTGTGGCCCTGCAGGAAGATCCCCTTCGACGGGTTCTCGATGTAGAAGGCCGTAATGGGAGGGTGGTGCGAGACTTGCTCCACAACAAGATTCGTCTGTCCACGGCCGCCGATGTCTGGCCAGTATCCGTAGAACAATCTGTGTACATTATAAGTACTTCTTAACCAAACCATGATTCGCACTTACTCTCCGAGGACAGGGTTCAGTGGTCTTCAGATCACGTCAATGATGACTTTTTCCGCACATTATGGCACTTACTTCTTCTCTGAGCCGAGTTTCTCGTTGCGAGAAGTATATTGGCTCTTGAGAGTAGACTGCAATGGGATTAAGAAGAAATCGGTTCGAGGCAAGCATATGTGCACATACAATAAACCATTTCAATACTGCGATAGACCGTGATTCCTCATCCGTAGCGTCGGCAATGGAGGAGAATAACTCTGGCCGTTCACACCAGTATGCTAAATAGAGACACCTTCATGAGCATGAGGATCCCGCCTACGGTATGAGATGAAGCGCGAGGCGACAGTGATCACGAAGCGCGCCGTGCGATTGAGGTTCCGTGTACCAGCCTGCATTCATTCGACCCAGTGTTTATTGAGGGAAGATAGTGATCGTTGTTAAGATCACTTGATTCCCAGCATGCACATGGACAGTTGGACATCAGACGTCCCAAGACTTTCCTTGGCCATTACCATTGCTCAATGACAAGGAATAGTCGGACCAAGATGATCGGCGACAACACACGTCGCCAGCTCGAATCCCTTCCAGAATGTCACAGCCTTGGTGCTCATTGGCAAAAAGGTTGTCGCCATGATCGCCTTGTCGAAGCACTGCGCGTCCCGACTACGTTCACCCACGCTAGTGCAGCAACGCAACAGCAACAACGACTCATGTTCTAATTGTTTGGGATAACCAGGATAAAGCCACGAAGTTGCCATTCTAGGAAAAGCAGAGGAGCAGGTGCCATACAAGGCCTCGGGGCTGCCATTTAGAGACAGGCGCATGCCGGGTGCGAGGTGGCAATGAGGACGTGCTCGGACCCCAACCGATCACGGCAGCACCGCAGTAGATGTGGGTCGACAGCGCACGGACGATGGGTCTGTGCCTGACACGGGTGACAGAGATTCCGCGTGCACTTCAACATCGTCCGCGCGTTGGAGGCCCGTCGTACCACAGTATGTATTACGCGTTTCCCATCGAGTGTTTCAGCGCCCAGTACAGGATCCCCACGCCAATTAATAGTATGGCGGCGATCGCAACATATTGAAATCCAATCGGACGATGTACTCACCAGGAAACTCAGTGAGTGAGATGCCCGAGAGAATGAATGGCGGCGCCGTCAGTGACGAAAGATCGCCTGAAACGGATGCGATGCTAGAGAGCGCGAGATGGACTTCGTCAGTAACCCGTCCCCGCGCACGAGGATCGGCAACGTACGACTTGAGGAAGGTTGCCCAGCTGCTCTTCTGCGCTGCAGGTACGGCCTAAATGAGTCCCATCCGCCACGGAATTTGAAGTTGAGAGGAAACGAAATGAGGCTAGGCATCAGACCTGGCGCAGATACACACATTTGGAGCGACCTGCCTCTCCGACGACATCGCTTTTCGGAGTGTCTGTCATGTTGTTTATTGGAGGCCTATAGCAGCGAGGAAATGAAAGGAGTGCGAGGAGATGGTGGTGGATTGCAGGAAGGGTATACCGAACAGTCTGAGTGAGTGGGAGCAGGAGCCGGGCGTGACTTTCGGCGCTTCCACGGTGACGGAGACGATGCTGTCGCGACGCACGTGCATCTCTCACGCCACCCTGCCCGGTGATCCTCAGGTACGGACCCCACGAGTAACTTACAGGTCTTTCCAAAATCCTTTCTCTAGGACACGGCAAGTTAGAAAAATAGTTGTTGAAGTCTCATTGAAGACAAGATCTCCGTGTGTATAATGGAAGCCCTTTTCCTCCACACATATAATTACTAGCTGAAGCATGGGGTCTGGTACGGATTACGCCGATACATGCCCGACTGTTGCATAGACAGCAACGCATCGGCCTTAATTTTATTAAATCGTAAGCATCGCTGTGAGCACAAATTGACCTAGTCGGCTTCATGTGCGTGGATTTTGAGCTACTCACATCAATAGTACGCGAATGAATGAACGGAAGCAGAACGGTCAAGCGCCGTCTGGGTGGTCTGTGCGCCAGAGAGCGAGCACGTGCTGCTTACATAACCCGTTGAACGGGGCACAGGCTGCAGCAAGGCCTGCGCCAGCACCCAACGAGCCCTCCCACCACAGCGTGCAGAGGCCTCAGCCTATACCTCCCTGCGCCTAAGGCCCACCCGCTACTCGCCTTTGCCCACTTTTACTCCCACTCTCTTCCCTCAATCACCAACGACCAAGGTATGTTCTATGGCCTCAAATGCGTTATCTGATGGTCATCCAACGGGCGCCGTCGTGCACGACGGCGGCGGGGCGCGATGAAGGGTATATGCACGCCTCGGCGAGACGCGTCGCGACGCGTCGGCGCGCGCCCGTGCCTCTGCCTTGCCTGCCTGCCTCATCGCTTCATCTCGCCTCTACAGTGTTAGAAATCGTTGCTGACGTGTCCGGTGCTGTGCAGATGCCTAAGGAGACGACGAAGTCCACCCGGGTGCGCATATAGTCTAGTTTTCACGCATATATGCCTGTACTGATGCTCATATGCCTTCCTGCGTGTGTTTTCGCGTCCGCGATGAATGCGATATAGCGCAGGGCCGCTAAGGATGATGCAAAGGCCCCTAAGGCGAAGGCAAAGAAGGACAAGAATGCGCCGAAGCGCGCATTGTCCGCCTACATGTTCTTCAGCCAGGACTGGCGTGAACGAGTAAAGGCAGAGAACCCCGACGCAAGTTTCGGTGAGTTCATCGACTATATGCGCGTCGTCGTCGTCGCCACGGGCGCGTGATGCGCCCCGTATCAGACGTAAGCTGACTACACTTGTCACAGGCGAGATTGGCAAGCTTCTCGGCGCGAAGTGGAAAGAGCTGGACGAATCCGAAAAGAAGGTCAGTATTATTCATGGTCATGTCTGTTGATCCCTCAGTCGGCGGGTTGGTCGTTGCCGGTAGACAAGTCTGAGCAAATGCTCGTTCGCCCGGGTTTCAACGACCAATCAGCAGGTCTAGCATCCGCCATCACACCGCTGGCGCGTCCGGCCTGTGTGTATGCGTTATGAACGCATCGTGGAGTCGGATACCAACTCTACCCATGCGGGTCGTCCTCAGGGTCTGAGGATGAATCTGTGACATTGCCTCGAGCAATGCGCGTACACGGTCCACTCTGAATACAGTGACGATGTCGCTATGAGACCGACCTGCGACTCTCCGAGTTTTTCTCATGAGTGGATCTTCGAACAAAAGCCGTCATGATTCGCTCAATGTATCGCCCTTTTCTCGATACTGAGGCTGATTACCTCTTCTTAGCCATACATCGAGCAGGCTGCTCGGGACAAGGGACGCGCGGAACAAGAGAAGGCTGACTACGATGTATGTTTTCTTTGCATTACTTTTACTCTTTCACTGACGTCTCTGTAGGGCAAAAAGGCCGTTGACAGTGCTGGCAGTGGCGGCGATGACGACGACGAGTAACTGCGCCCCTACACCTTCGTACCCTGCTTTCCGCTAGATCCTCGCCCTTCGACTTCGCCGCTACTCCGGTCCCGTGTCTCTTCATCCCGGTCCCTCACCGAAAACATACTTGACTCTTCGGCTTCGCCTTCCGTGATGTGTGTACTATATGTATCGTGCCGGCTCCCGTCGCCCTAGTTCGCTTCGTCGCTCTCCGCTGCTCGGCTATGTTACAGTCCCTCGATGTCCACATGCTGTATCTCCCGACGTGTATTGTACTGGACGGTGGCGGCTGCCTCGTTTACATACCGCGTATTTATTCATGTGTATATCATCCGCGCCCGACTTGCGTGCCTTTTGTTCGACGCACAATGCAACCACGCAACCAGCAGTGATGGAAGAGTAGAACGACGCATCATTGACGGTTTTGGCCCTTGCATGCGGTATCGTGGTTGCATAGTCCTTGGTGGCCATAGCATACGCTGCCTGCAGTGGCTACATAACCCGCCTCGAGAGGTACGTCGAGATCAAGCTCTCCGTGCGTCCCAGTCCTGAAACATCATATCACAGCATCCTGTCTCGAGAACAATCGTGTCCGTATACATCGGTGAGAGGCCTTCTTCCCATGTGATTCGGTATACCACCGAGTGGCGGCCTACTATGCCTAGTACGGTGCCACCCCTACTTACCTGCTACAATACCAGGATATATCTGTGCATTTGTGGCATCAGTGATAATAGCACGATGGTGTCTCACGTCGTTCTCGACGAAGCCCGCTTCGAGCCGTACTGCGGCGAAACAGCACATTACTCGTACTGGAGGAACAAGACTGACGACATATTCAACGAAGACCCGGACGTTCGAAGCTTCGCCGACTTCGTTCGGATATACGTACCTTCGTCCGTGCCGTACCAGAAGCCCACGTCCGAGATTGCAGGTATATTCGACGTCGCGAAGCAGGCTGTCGATCCGCGAGACAAGTCCGTACCTCTGGTCCGTGATCGCGTACCTGTGCATCCCGGACGTGCTGATGGCTAATGACGTCCACTGCAGTGTCGGGGCCTCTGTACACTGGCTGAAGACTTCCCTCCGACAAAGACACTGCGCTTCAAGGACGTGAATGTATCACAGTACTGGTTCCCGCCTGAGGAAGGCAGCCGCGGAGACACCAGACGCATGCCACTCGCGAAACCGGACCTGGTGGCATTCCTCCCGGGTATGGAGCAGCTTCCCAGAGGTCCCGTCGACATCTGGAGCACCATCTCGCTCATCGTAGATATAAGGGACGAGAGTTCCCCAGACCACCTTGCGAGCGGGCACCCCGACGCGGTGAGAGCGCGGATGCGCCTCATACGGTTCGCAGGGCACCACCTCGCCAACCACAACGCGCTGTGCTCGTTTGTGCTCTCGGTACGGGGGTCGCATATGCGAGTCTATCGCTTCGACCATGCGGGATGCATCGTGTCGCCCGCGCTCGACTGGGCAGCCGAGCCTGATATGCTGCGCCAGTTTCTGTGGTCTTTCGTCCATCCCCCAACCAACACGCAGTTCCTCGGGTTGGACGAGTATTGCACCTGGGCCAGCAGCGAGGACCTTCGCTGGGCGCAGAGAGTATCCCGTGATGCTTGGGATATCCACGACGTCGACAGCAACCGGTGGATCAAGTTCCCGTTCATGGGCTGGGAGGTAGAGTTCCTCACCTTGCGGATCCGGTCCATGTCGGATGTGACCTTCGGGGGAGCGACCTGCGTATGGGAGGCCCTTAAGAGGGGCGACGAGAGCGGCAAGAGGTACATCATCAAAGATACCTGGCAACCATTCACCCACCAGGAAGAGAAGCGGTTCTATGAGTGCATCCGGCGGCCTGATTGGCGCGTGGGCCGCCCGACGTTCGGTGTCGCTGGGTACGTGCACGGGCTAAACTACGGTCTGGTGACACGTATGGGCGAACACTCCTTGCACCGAACTGAGAGTGCGCGTCTTCGTCGCGGCATAAGGGATACCATGCGGGGAGAGCGTTGTCACGTGCGCATTGTCACGGACACGGTCGGTAAGAACTTGAACGAGTTCGAGCGTTCGAGAGAGTTGATCGAGGCCATCCGCGACGCTATCAAAGGTGAGTTCCCTGTTGCGCTGCGGTGATGACCTTGACCGGATTCATGGTGCAGGTCACCTACACGCCTACGAGACCGGGGTACTCCACGCCGACATCAGCAACGGTAATGTTCTCATCGCTCGCGACAAACCCTTCAAAGGGTTCATCCACGACTTCGACATCAGCGCCTGGATAGACAGCTCAGCCGACGGGGGCGCCGAGTTGCCACCCGCGCTGCGAGACCTCTCCCAGAAACAGCTGAGGCTCGTCATGGTGAGTATACCTCTGGCAGAATGAAGCGAGGGACACGTACCGACGATCGATTGCCTTCCCAGGGAACACCGCGGTTCATGGCCATCGAGATTTTCGAGTCGATTAGAGAGCCCATCGTCCGCAACGCCGGCCACGACCTGCAGAGCTTCTACTGGGTCACCCTCTGCCAGGTCCTCGAATGCATGGACTACTACACCGGGGACTTGAACAAGACGATCCACGATTTATTCGTCACGGACAACTGGGTGGCGATGACGAAGAACAAGCGAGCGTGGCTCGCTCGGGATCCACACGGGCTGTTCTCCGGCAACGATCCGCTCGCCTTCCTCATGCGCCGCCTGCACGAGCTTGTCAGTAAAAGCATCCGCTCGTACAGCAACCCCGACCCGATACGACTGACTCACCAGTCGATCCTCGCGGTCTTCGACGAAGCGTTGGCCATGGACGGCTGGCCAGAGGACGACCGGTCACTCACTGCCACCAGCAGCGTGAGGCTAGAAGAGCGTCCCGACGCAACAGTCGCTGTCGCGGGGCCGAGCGCTCCCGTCCGCACAGGTCCGCCACCGCAGGCAATGGAACAAAGGGCTGTACCGGATAGCCCCGCCATTGCCAGTGGTCCAGTTATTTCGCGCAAAAGGGCACGCGAGAGCGACGAAGAGTGGCCACCGCTGAAGAGGCTGAAGCACGAACTTGAAGGACCGAGGGAAGTCGAGGTGCCCGCTGATCAGCGAGCACATCCGAAGGCGGATGCCGGTTCCACGTCGACAGGAGCGGAGGCGGCGAGAAAAGCGCGGACGTCGCACAGTCTGCGCGAGCGGCTGCGCCCAAGCCTACGAGGAAGTCTGGTTCTGGAGATCTTTGCTGCGGCGCTAGGGTCTAGTGGCGAGCGGTGAGATGGTAAGTCATTCGTCCGAAGTCGATATCGCCGCTTTTGTCTGCTGGCATTGGTTGGGTCCCGCGATTACGCTCTCGATGAGACCCGTTCGCGAAGATGGAGAACCAGTCGCAATGAACTTTGCGCCGCGCGGGGAAGAGCAGATAAACATGCGGCAGGCGTGGGATGGAGGCAGGAGTGGGGTGTCTGGGCGGAGGTCTAGGACGCATAGTGAGCGATGCCGTGTCTGGAAACAGTCCGTCGCGGCAGCGCGCTCAATCTTTTTGGGCCGTTTTCCTTGAAAATTGTCCCCGACAACTGAGCGTAGGGCATCTGCAATGATGTTTCGTCGGGATGAAGAAAGCAAACGAGTTTATGATAAAATGAGGAAGCGGGCAGTGTGCTTCGGATGTCTTTAGTAATGTGTGACTGACGTGTGGTTTCTACGGTGGTCGAAGTTGTCAGAAGTCGATGGTCGACCGGTGCTTGCAGATCGGGTGAAATATATGGTCAGATGTCATGAAGAGGCATCACTATTCGCACGAGCACACGTACATCATGAGGGGAGCAGCGAGCGAGTCCGGCTGTTAGATGGTAATGAAAATATGGGTGTGAAAGCCAATCCCGCGCGGTTAAGCTTGCCCATCTCCCGATTCCGTTTCTGCCTCCACTTGAGGCTTGGGGGATTTCGCGTACCTACAGGACCGTCTCCGGTGTCGCGGTGATCGCGGCCGTGGCGGGTGTATGAAATTGCACGATGCATCTTCCTCCGCGTTCCTACTTGACAACTCGAAGAGAAGATGAGGCCAGAGGCAGGAACTATTGTAATCGTACGTGTGAGCAAGTGCAGAGTGAAGCTGTTAGCCTGCGAGCGCCTGTAAAAATGTTCGACCGCTGGACCATAACCGTGTCAGCGCTGTGTACTAAGCGGATAGTACTCGCCGTTACGGAGGGGACGCCCGAGTACATCATATGTTTGAGTAACACTCGCGGGTGCACTCGGTGCATCGTCCCGACGACTCGTAGGTCCTGTAAGAGACGCGACGCAGGACCCGACTGCGTTGCAATGGTCAAACGATGGCAACTGTGAGGGGCTGCGGTGGGACATACCGCACGACGGCAACTTTGCATTCCGCAGTTGCCTCGATCGATACTTCATTAATCGCCAAGCCTTCGCATGTCAACACAACTCGCACAGCCGGTCTCCAAGTCGCGAAGGACTACGTTGAGATCGAGATATCCGCATGTTATCGCTGGATTCCCCGTGTGTCGGCTGAGGATCCCGGCCAGGAGTCGGTCAGACCAATTATGATGATAGGCAGGTCCGACTGGCCCCGACTGGCTCTGCCTGGCTGGCCCGGTGAATTCGGATCTCAAATCTGCATTACAGTACGCACCCAAACCGCACGGGACTGACTTTATCTTGTCATGGAATAGTCGGACTATTGCATGCCAAGTCGCCCAAGTGTCCCAGACATGTGTGTACGAGAGGAGATGTGTCCATGTGAACTGCATCAAAGAGCGTAGGCTGCGGCGCACGGGCCAGTCTGTGTTGCGGTCTGCGGCGGTGGGGGCGATAAACTGCGATAAATAACCACATGTTTGTGAGCGATCGAGTGGGAAAATTGCCATTTATGGAAGCAGCCATTGCATGACGCCCGCGTCGCCGCCCCGCACCTCAAACGCTTTAAAGCTCTTACTGTAAGGCTCCTGCCTGATCAATGTCTGTCCCTGCCCTCGTGTCTCCTCACACTTGCCATGTTCCAGACGCTCTCATCCTTCCTCCCGTCTCCGCTCCAGTCTAACAGCGACAAGACCCAACCAGTCGCAGTAGACATCGCGAAACCTCAGGAGACCACACAGTCCGAGCCCGCAGCCATGCAGCGCGCCGAGGAGGAGCTGGCAGTGAAGAAGCAGAAGGAGCGGAAGAACGAGGTGAATACTGTATCTAAACTTGCAGACTTAACAACCTTGCGCGGGGCACACGATGGCTGGGTCAGACGACAGGCTCTTCGCAAAGCATGGTAACTGCTGGCAGTGTCATTGTGCTTGACAATGGGCTACGCGTCGTACAAGGAGGAGCATCAGCTGCACCCTGTTTGGACTTGCGAGGAGACGCTGCAGAGCCTTGATGGGCCTCAAGTAGTGACTTCGGCACTTGCTCTTGGACTCATCGCCGCATCCCGCGCCCCCGTCCCTCACGGACAGTCTCGTCATCGAGCGACGCGTGTACGGCGCGCAAAGGGTCATCTGTCTGGTACGGGCCGCATATGTTCGCCACGTATGTTGACTCTGGTGGTGTTCATGCAGTGGATACGGTGCCTCGTCCACCTTGATTAGCGCATTCGCAGGTGTCTCTCTTTCATCTCACTCCCGATGCCGTTCCAAGCCACACTGCCTATGTCATGGCGGAGTCGCAGGCGTACTCGCACTTCATGGACAGCACAGTCTAATTCTCAGTAGCCTCAACTGCTCTTGATGAGCCTCAAGTAGCGACTTCGGCACTTGCTCTTGGACTCATCGCCGCGCCCCCATACCCCCGTCCGTCACGGAC
Source organism: Fomitopsis serialis (assembly GCF_022376445.1). Taxonomy (NCBI): domain Eukaryota; kingdom Fungi; phylum Basidiomycota; class Agaricomycetes; order Polyporales; family Fomitopsidaceae; genus Fomitopsis; species Fomitopsis serialis. The sequence continues at coordinate 414,524 of NW_025954980.1, read as the reverse complement.
ATCATCGTCATCGAGCGACGCGTGTACGGCGCGCAAAGGGTCATCTGCCTGGTGCGGCCCGCATATGTTCGCCACGTTGGTCCTGGTGGTGTTCATGCAGTGGATACGGTGCCTCGTCCACCTTGATTAGCGCACTCGCAGGTGTCTCGCCTTCATCTCACTCGCGATGCCGTTTCACGCCACTCTGTCTATGTCATGGCGCTGCGTCGCGGGGGAGGTGTACTCGCACTCCTGGACAGCAGTCTAATTCTGTGTGGCATCTCGGACCTTCTCGCAGCGCAGCACTCCCACGATGAGCTTGCGAAGTGCAAGGCCAATCTCTTGCGGTGCCGAAGCACGCGTGCGTGCCCCTGGCAATGGCATACCTATGACCGTAGCGCTGCGAGAAATCCGACAGCAGGGCTCTCAGCGGCCATCTCGTGACCAGCAGTACGTCCCTCGGTGATAGATCGTGGTGTTACAGTTGGAAAACGCCTTCGAAGTGACACCATGTTGGACGCGCACATTTCTGTGATTGCGCCTAATGTTCCCATTTTCTCGAAGCACAGGTGATGCGTGCATTGGAGGGGGCTCGGACATTATCCATATCCCCGTTGAGATGACAAGCGCCTGACGGAATAGCATCCTGCTGCTCCGGCAGTCTGCCAGTTCGTCAGGCAATAGCCGCAGAGAACATTTGACTGTGCGGCTCGGCATCTCTTCCATACATCAATACGTGTATGGATCGAAACCTTATCCACAGCCTTACAATGTCTTGTCTTCCGCATCCACTGTCTCGCTATCCTTGGCTACGCATTTCTGACCGCGATGGTTCGTTCACAGTCGTTCATCGTTGTCCGCCCGCCACCCTCAAAGTCCAACCATCCCCTCAATCTCCAAGTCCAGCTCGTACCACCGAGTAACAAGGACAAGGATGGACGGTCTAGTCGACCAAGCAGTCGACATTCCGTCGACTCCACCGCGGAGAGCGAAGTATCACTGTCACGCACACCGTCTAACCGTTCTGAAGCATCGATGTATTCGTCCTACTCTTCGACTGGCTCCATTTCTACCCTTGGCTCGACGTCTTCGACGTCCTCCGGCCGGCGCATGATCATCCCCCTGTACAACCTCCAGGCCCACAATGTGATGCAGAACGTGATCGTGGACGCAGGGACAGATGCAAAGATCGCGAAGTTCATGAAGCGCGGACTGGAGGTGATTGGGCTGGCAGTGCTCGAGCCGATCGAAGTGTGGACCGGGGGATCCCTAGAGGATGACGTGCGACAGCGGACAAGCCTCGAACGTACACAGGGGCTGCTCCCCCAGGAGCAACCACGCCGACGTCGTCCGCGGCGTCCCTGGCATCGCATAATACGCAAGACCTTCCCCCACCCGCGCCTGTGCCCGCACCAGCACCGTTGATCGCACAGGCACCGATCACACCCTCCAGCTCGTCGAGCGGGCGCCCGGGCACACCACGCAAGTTCTTCGGCAAGCTGTTCAGCAGCAAGAAGAAGGATGCGCCGTCCATCGCTGGGCCCACCCCGCCCGCCACCCCGACTTCGCCAGTGCCGCAATGGTCGGCGGAGTCGAAAGTCTCCAAGCGCTCGTCCCTCCTCTCCGCGCATGGACATCCCATACTCTCTAACGTGTCGCTCGAGTTCCCGCTGCAGCCGCCCGTCCTGGGGATCCAGCCGACGCTCCGGTCACCCGTCGTTCCCCCGCGCGGCAGGCCGCACAAATACGTGTGGGTCGTGAGGAAGTGGCTGAAGGGCGAGCCGGAGAGCATGCTCGGCGGGATGCGGGACCGGTTCAACGAGGTGCGCTTGACGACACTCGCCCCGTCTGGCGGGCTCGAGGCGAACGTCGAGGTGCGCCTGGAGTGGAGCCGAGGCAAGAAGCGCGGTAGGGAGGGAGAGCAGCTCGCCAGGAAAGGGAGCAGACGGAGGAGCGACATAGGATCCGCGGCGTACTCGCAGCAGCCGCAGACGCCAATGACGCCGTACTACACACCTATGGGTCCGATGGTGTCATCGCGCAAGGCAAGAACGCGCTCGCCAGGCGACGGGTCTGGTGTCCGGCGTTCGATGGACTCGATCCGCTCCGTATCGCCTGGGCCTGCGGCAAGCATCACGACGGGCGAGTCGAACACACAGGAGACGCAGGAGGACGACGGGGACGAGTCGGACCCAGAGGACTCGGAGACGCCGTGGACGTGTACGCTCGTCTTGAGGCGGCTGCACCCGGCGACGCACCCTCAGTCGACCCCGACGCCGCGCTCTCCGCTCGCGGACGAGAGCCCGCAGTCGCAGAGCCTGCGCGTGAAGGTCGCCGCGGTTGTGCCGACGCCGCACCATCCGAAGGTTGTCGCGCTCCTGAAGGTGCCGTTCCCGCTGCCGGACATAGAGATCGAGCGTGTTGCGGTGAGGCGGCGGATTATCACACCCGCGGGGCTCTCGAGGCCTGCGCCCGACGCGGTCCCGGAGGCGGGCTCGGGAGGGAGTGGGCAGAAGAAGTTCTGGTCAGGTTCTGGGAAGGAGAATGGGAACGGGAGATCGGAGGTGGGGCGTGCATCGGGGATGGTGTTGACCGCGGAAGAGATCAAGGACGTCGTATCGTGTACGGGCCTCTGGCTGGTAGTGCGGGAAGGCTTTGGCGGCGTAGGGAAGGAGCGGCGGAAAGGTGATGGATGGAGATTGCGAGGCTGAGCTCGACCTGCGTATGGGTCGTAGTTGATTGCAGATTCAGCGCAGGCGCGCTTGACCGTTGGTGCGCATCTATATCTCGGGTGTCGGGTGGAAGGCCTCTGCGCTGTATGTTACCCATTCGTTTCTTGCAGGTCATACCATACCATAGTAATAGTTGGAATCTGGTTTCTTCTTTCACGGTTCCGGTGCAGGTGTCGATGTCCACATAGGCTTGGTCGCATTCAATACGGTACTGACTCACACAAACAAAGCAACGTTATCACTGGTCTGTCAGTAGCGGTAGTCCCGACCCACACATTCAGCTTCTCTTTTTTTGAGCTGGTCGGATCCGGACAGGGGCGGGTTTGAACGGATTGCCGATATACAAACAGATAAGGTGAGTCTCGTCTCGGCTGCAACGAGTACATGCCATTTGACCTAGTGAAATACATACAGTAGGCCTTGGACGAGTACTCGATGGTGCACGCGCGACCTTCGCAGACGGTCTTGAAAGATGATGTGGTGCGTAAACACGCGGTGGCATGCAATCGCACATGTAAATGATGCAGCGATAGCTTTCCAGGAACATGCAGGCACACGTATGAACAGTCACAATGCAAGTACACATACCCAGGGCCTCAGAAGGAAGTGTTCCTGGTACCCTCTGATACGAAACACCTATGTAACACGTGTGGATCTTATTAGGTTCTGCAACTACTGCTACACGGTTATATTTTGCGTCCGTCAAGTAACGTGCTGTTGAGTAAGTATTATACCTATTGACGAAGACGACGCATTAGATTTACAAGAATCATGCTGCCTACAACCGTAACTCGGCAGCGTAGGAAGTCTCCGGGTCTGTCAGACCACGATGCGTTCGGAGCAGCTTGCACACTTACGACTCATGCTGTGGATGATCGATTGGATTTGCAGCGATAGCCACAACCTCTTTCGCGCGTCCATGAATGAATTAATGATGGGTAGCTCAAATCCATATTCTCGTCGGCGTGCCACAAGACGCGTTGTTCACCATCATTGACGCGTTTACATGACCGACGGAGTCCGCGGATTCGACCTTCGTCGACATGCATCCTGAGCCTTCTCGGGCTTCCTCTGCTGACATTATGACAGCTTCAGTCAGCGGACATGCGACCCGTGGCTGCTGCCCCGCGACGAGACTCAGTGCGCGGCGACGATTACATGCGAGCCTGTACTACCTACCGCTGGCAGACTCGGACGACCAGGGAACTCCTCGGACTCCTTGCAAAGTTGCCCAATCAGCAGTCGCGTAGTAAGGGGTCTGATGACACATTTGGATCATATTTCGCACCTAGAACTGACTGCGCCCTGTTCGCTCGCGGCCTTTCACTCTGAATCAGGTAAGCTGAATATTCGTTCGCCTGCAGGCCGATGATCTAGGATGACTGATTGGCATCTCTAAGGAGGCTGAACCCCTATGTACTAGCGATTGTCCTGCGTCCTGAGTATAAAAGCGACGATGCGACAGGATGACTGTCATCACAATCCCCATTGCATCAATCAACACAACACTCACTAGACATGGCCAGCAAGACGAACATCCTGCTCTTTGGTGGCTCCGGTACGTCTAGAGTCATCCTTACTGTGCTAACGAACGCGCACTCAGGCCAATACTGCAGGCTACATCGGTGGAACTCTGTTGGATCGTCTTCTGAAGCACCCCAAGGCATCTACCTTCGACATCGTCACTCCCGCTCGCGACCCCGAGAAAGCAGAGGTACTCAGGAAGCTGGGCGCGAAGCCCGAGATCGCTGCTCTCAGTGACTTCGACAAGATCGAGGCACTTGCCTCACGTGCGGATGTCATCTTCAACCTCGTCAGTCACGATCGGACCCTCTGTATTTAATGAGTGCTGACATACGGACTTTCGTACAGGCGAACGCAGACAACGTGCCGCAGATGAATGCGGTTCTCAAGGGCATACGAAAGAGGCACGCGGCCACTGGCAAACCGCCTGTGCTCATCCACACTGTAAGCAAAGCCAGAGCGTGCGCGTGATGCCTTGTACGACTCACGATGATCTAGACTGGCCTTGGCGAAGTCATTGAGTTCGCGCAGGGAGAGTATGCCGCAAGACCGTCTACTCGGACGTGGACATCGAGCAGATCAAGTCCATCCCAGCAGCAGCCCTCCACCGCAACGTCGACCTGGTCGTGATTGGCGCAGATGAGGAAGGTGCGGTGGGTCCGAGCTACTGATTGGGCTTTGCTGACTCATTATCGCTGGCAGGCTATGCGAGGTCATACTTGATCTCACCGGGTATTGTGTACGGTCTTGCATCCGCACCCGCGCACGACGCAGGAATCGCGAAGAAGTTCTCTATTCAGATCCCGGGGCTCGCCAAGGCCGCGCTGGCCAGGAAGCGCGCTGGCATTGTCGGCCCTGGCAAGGCTGTCTGGCCGCATGCCCACGTCGACGACGGTACGTAGCTACGTTACCCCTGGCCGTCGCGCTCGCAGGGCTGACATGCGCACGCTCTCTGCAGTGGCCGACATCTACGTCAATCTCTTCGATGCGATCGCCAAGGACCCGCAGAGCGTCGGGCACGGCTGGGAGGGCTACTACTTTGTCGAGAACGGCGAGGTCGCCTGGTACGATGTCGGCAAGGCCATGGCCAGGCGCTCGTAGATCTCGGAATCACCAAGACGCTGAGCCACGCCGTTCGCGAACGAGGAGCTCGAGACTACTGGGGCTCACTGGTATGTCTCCCGGGTCGCCGCTCGCGCGCATTGATGTTGACAATGTCTGGTGTCGCAGGCCGTGGGCAGCTTCGGCGGGACGACATGCGTGCGAAGGCGGAGCGGGCGCGCACGATCGGGTGGAAGCCCAAGCACGCGGACATACTGGGGACGATCAAGGCGGAGGTGGAGCTGCAGTGGGCAGTCGCGCAGAAGAATGGCGGCGAGGTCGACTTCACATTCGAGAGGGGCCTTGCGAAGCTGTTCGGGTTTGCGTAGGTGTGGTCGTGTCTTGCTAAAGATGTCCTAGTCGCAGATATGAAGTGTTCAATGTATTAATTTTCTTTCACTCGGATACTTACACCTCGACTCCGATCAAGCACACGAGATAGGCGGCGCTCGCCGTGAATATACAGGATATACATGCTCAAGGGTTACATCTGCGTAAGGAGAGACGTCGTGGAAGTTCTCGACTTCCCTGCAGTACAAATGAGGTTCGACTAAAGTATGTATACTGTATCTTCTACACTACGGCACTCGTGGCGGACGCTATGACACGACCCGAGTTCCGACCGTCTTCTGCTAGGCGGTACACAGGAAGCGGGGTGTTGGGAGTTAAGGGGCCAAAAGCACGGTCCGACGACCGTCTCAAGCGGGCCACTTCGGCAGGGTCCTTGTCCTTGTCAGGAGTGTCAACTTGCGTGTCAAGGCTGCTGAGCTCGCGGGCTGAAATGTCTTCCTGGAAAGCGCGTCTTACAGTCTCCCGAGAGTTCAAGCTAGGGGAGCACTCAGTAGTCAGTCTTACTGAAAATAATATATAGAACATACGTCGATAGGAAGGAGCATGGATAGACTGCAATTATCGTAGTCAGATACAGAAGTGTTTGCTAGTCAGATCACTCACTTCGAATCAGCATCCAATAGAATATGACGTATATCAAGCCTTCGCCCAGTGTGACCCACTGAAACCGGCGCCGCAGTGAGCTTCTTAATGTGTGTATATAATACACAGGCACGTACGGTGATGACACAGACAAAGCTGAGGATCCTACAAGGCACAGTTTAGATCTAGAGTCGGAATAACACTTGGTCGAAGACTTACAAGGCGAGATACCTAGAGTAGTACGTTTTCAGTAGGCGAGCGCAAGGTAGTCCGAGTCTGAGTGTCTAGAACTCACATGTGCTGAATGCATAGGTCATCAGGAGAGTGATAGCTTTGTTTGTCCTGTTCAGTATATATGAGTGCATCGCATGGTCAACTACCGCATTTCCATACCGATAAAATGCCGTTCGACCCTCCCGCAAGTAATACACAGTACCTCCCGCGATCAATAAGTCACACACAATGTTAGCAGTCAGCGCTGTACTCGTGTATGCCTAGGCGCATTAGCAGAATGAGAGGTCGTAAATACCCAGTAGCATGTCACCACGCACATGGCATGCCCTTCCTTGCTAGGCGTAGAGAAGTAGCGAGCGCTGTAACTTTGAGTCGATGAGCATGCACCACAACGCCAATGACCGAAAGTGTGCTCACCCGGCAACGGTGTACGCTATGATAGTAGTAGTCTGACGCGTTAGTCTGTTGCAAATGCATACATGAACAATACTGACCTATGGAACAGGCTGAGACGCAATATGCCATACATGTCACATTGTTGAGCATACAAGACAGATCGTTACATACCTAGCTCCACGACACTAAGGAAACCCTAGATGGCTTAAAGATCATTAAAGGTTACTGTGATGGATGGGTTCTACGTACGATGATACCAGGAATTATCGGCCGTCGCTTCCCGACTTACAAACAAATAATCAGTGTTCGTGAGGCGACTTTGAGCATCTGCGATACCAACGGACATAAATCCTCCTTGCAAAGAATCTAGTAAAGCGCCACTTAGATTAGCGTCGACCAGCACGGCTGTTACACTCACAGTTGCACCAGAAACCCCACAAGGCTCTATATGCACAGAGCCCTGGTCAGTACAAGCGTGCATTGGTGATACCGCAACGGCACGTACTCCGTTAGATATCTGAATCTGTTCGCCTGTCTATGACATGCACTTAAGGGTTATTAGGATGACACGTACCGCAATACTCCTGTAAGGCAGAGTAGTCAACATTCCATATTCGCTAATCCGCTTTCCGCTTACCAAGTCACTCTTTGAAGCGCGACATAGTCCCCAAAGTTTGTCACCGTATAGTAATAGTACGCGGTCGATATTAGCGCGACATGCAAAGTATCCAAGGCGCTGGCGATAACATCAGCGTTCTGAGGCTCGACCACTTGAGAGCATGTGCAATTTACACAACGAGAGCAACCTGACACATCGGTAATCATCAGTCGTAAGGCCATTGAGGGGGAGGGCTCGCGACGACGGGCTTACAAAGAGCTTCAGCCGCAGGCTATCGCCTTTGCTGTATTGCGTATAGTACAAGTATGCCTGCAGACATGTAACGCCATAAAGTCTGACACAATGGTTAGCATCGATATAGCGAAGCAAGATCGGAGGGAGACGTACATAGTTGAGAGTATTATACCTATAAATTGCGCGCCCAAGATGTTGTCAAGGGGGACGAGCGTAGGCATGACGTGTCGACGAAGCAGAGCTCTGAGAAGCCGCAGGGTATAATCATATCAGCGATGCGCTTTATATGTATGCCGCTATGCATGCCGCCCAGAGTGATGACGAGCGCGTCGTAGAAGCCCATGCATGCCACGCGGAAACATGCAATGCTATGGTGCGTCTAAGCAATGAAAGTGCCGGTAGCAGATAGGATGCCGCTGCGCCCACTTGTGATAATGTTTGTCTTCCTTTCGACGATCATAAGTATGATCCCCGGCTGATCCCCGGTGCAGTGGCCACAGCATTATGGTCTGCGCGCCCTAAGATATTCACCAGCCCAGGTACCAGCTGCCGTTGGAGTTCAATAAGGAAAGGTAGCTTGTCCCCCTTCATGATTGATATTAGCAAAAGCCACTCACCCACGAGTTCAGAGACGCGGCCAGCAGTGGACAATTGCACGTGCTATGTCCAGTTCAGTGCCTAGAGCAAGAGCAGAAATCTCAGCGTCGGCGAGATGCTCAGCGCTCAGCGCCGACATCCATCCCCCTTCGGCGAGAAGAGATGTCCGACTTAGAAGACTCACTTGAAGATTACGGCGCTGTGCCATGCTTGCAAGGGGGATCTGATACGACGATGTTCGGGTATTACGGCGTGCGTATTAAGTTGTGTGGCTGTGCGAGGACGAGACGCACCAGCGCTATGTAGATGGTTTAGGAGTGCGATCGTCGGGACGCGGCTTGACAAGGTGTTTGACTTGAGACTGTGCAAGCGAAATAGCCAGATGATCGGCCTGATGTGACGTCGTTCAAACAGAAACTTGCAGAATGGGTCTGCTTCGTAGACACATGAGGGCCCCGAGTCCGAGGGGGTGCGACGGACGAGACACATCCAAGATGAACCACAGTTCGAAGCATGGCTTGGTCAACAACAGATCGATCAACAGCGTGCAGCCTATGGAATGCAGACCCACACTGCGTATGAGAACCAGTTCAAGTGTATGTGTGCGCGCGCGGTCTACTTGGCCATGACAACGTTTCGCCAATTCATCGAGCACTATAGCGCTCTAGTCCGCATGCATCAGAGTGAATACCGGGACTACGGAGTCCGGGCTTATCAACGCGAGCGGTCCGAATAATTGTTAGGATTGCTCTCTGTAATGATAGATTCCACAAGGTAACGTCAGACAATAAGATGACGGATAACGACACTCACTTCCATTGTGGTCCAGGAGATGGACGCGTTCACCAGTATGTTCAGACAGCAGCCGCTGACTCGGAGGTGAGTTTTGGCAGACACGGTAGGGACTCTCGCTCACACTCGGGAGTGAGTGTCCCGATGCCAATAAATCCACATCATTGGTGCGTAGGTCAGGACTAGCGACTCCTCTTGCGTTGCTTCACGAGTCGATGTGGCTTCCGCGACAAACCCTGGTAGAGGTTGTCTCAACGTCCCGATTTACAACGCCGCATGTCCTGAAGCGAAGCGGATATGCTGAATGGGGCATTGAAACAGTATGCCTTTCTCTCCGCGTACAACATGTACCTGAGCTAAATGGATGTCAGTGAGACTGAAGAACGGCTCGATGCGGATTCCGTTGGTTCCGCAAGTGCTCGACGTTTTCAGCAGTACCAAGAAAGTCATCCTTGGAGGCGAACGTGGCTTTGTCCAGAGAACGCGGCTAGGTATGGCAGGGTGATGCTTATGGCATCACCAAAGCCGCAGAGAACCTCGTCGCAACGAAGTGTGGAGCTAAGCTCACAAGGGAAGACTCTAAAGTGCTTTCCTATCATAGGATCAGGTCTCCATGCCCGGTGTTCGATTCGCACCTAACTTAAGTTCCGTTGTCTAACAGCATGCCCGGTTACATGCGCTACTGCAGCAAGTCCTCTAGTCTGTTTGCGCCGGCGTGTCTGAGAGGAGGGCATATTGCCTCTGAAACTCAACGCACTTGAACCAACTGGGTGAGCCAGGAAAGCGGAAAGAGATGCTTTTGTCTTGCGGTACCAATGTGGCGCACTGAGAGGAGGAGGAGGAGGAGAAGGAGGCTACGAGAGTTCGCGGTTTGATCGCCGAGCCGAGCCGAGTCGAATCAGTCAGTCGATCCTGCCATCTCATCTTATCTGGCAAGTCACGGGACTGCCTTACACCGAACGTCCTTTCACTCGGCTCAACGTACGGTCGACCATGACAGGAACCACACCAACCGTAACGCGTAACGTCGGACGCTCTCGCACGCAACACTCGAGTGAATGTCTGTGGGAGACAGGTGACCCCACGAGAGTTTCCTGAAGGTATCATAGCATTTCGCTCCACGACGGCCTGTATAATTTCGACCCGACGTTGATGTTGTATGTACATGCAGCCTTTCCCTCGGTAGACTCGAGCAAACGCACACCGACGTCCACATCCTTCGGCAAGTCTGTCATCGGCTTCATCAGTATGCCTGCCCAATACTTGTGTCTGCCTCCGACATGGGATACTTATCTCGGCCTGTACGTATCGCAAACATAGTCCACCCCCCTCTCCGTTTCTTAGGCGGTGTACGGCTTCACAACACTACATCACTTCATCAAGGCCCAGAGCCGCATCTCCAACCCAAGCCAATTGAATTTCGAAACACATGAGGCACTTGTAAAGTGCTACCGCCCCGCCATTTGTACGTCCTAACACCCGTCGACTGCCAGTCAAACTCACAGCTAATATGCAATAGGATTTGGGCAACTCAAGCGAGCCGAGCCTATGCTGCAAGGCGAACCGCGGACGCTCCTCTGACTCGGCCTGGTAGGTACAAAGCACGACGGGGCACCAGGTGACGGGTGACTGACTCCTGCAGGGCGCAAGCGGCAGATCACGACCCAGCGGAGGGTGTGTCTGAGGTTCGAACAATCGAGACGATTGCACGTCGTGCCGGCCTCTTGTTCGGGAACGGGTAGCGAGCAACGAGAGTCTGACTACATCCAAGTGAGTTTCCTGCAGTGATCTAACACCGTACCTTCAGATGTCTTGTTTCAGTGCAGCACGGACGCCGTCGTCTGGAGGTTCGACAAAGTTATGAATTCGGAAGGCGGTGCTGATGAAATTTCAAAGTCTTATCCAGTACACGAAATAGCTCACTGCACTGCAGTGCGAGAGGTCGTCTAGGCTGGCGTGAGCGAGTGGAACAGCCGATTCTCTGAGTCCTAGAGGTACAACTTGGACGCGGAGCGAAACAACGGCTGGTAATCGACACGAGTGACATGCTGGGCATCTTGAAGAGATGAACTCAGTCTGTTCCAGCACTCCATAACTTACGGCGCTAGGCGGTGACGCTCGACCGCAGTACTGCATCTTCTGTCAGTAAGACTATAAATAGTAAAGACATGACTATACTTGGTAGTTTTCCCTGGCTGCGCAGCGATCCCGATAGGCGAAAGACGCAGGGATTGAAAGTTCCGGGGGCGGGGGTTGCGCGCTTGCGTTGCGCAGCAAGTGCTGTGTGCCGCGCATGTGCCGCGTGTCGTTTATTTGCAGGTTTCCGAACGGCACCCTTGACGTTCCCCGGTTGCATCATGGCTTACCCCCGCAGCACCCTGTTATATATCCACGGCGACCTCATCCCCGTCGCTCCCTCGCCTTCCCCATATTCTCGTCTTCTGCCACGGTAACGATTCTTCCCTTGTGAAGCCCTCATAACTTTCTGCTCGCTATTCCTCTCTGCTTGTCATCGCGGCGTGCAGTCGTATCCACCTTGCTGCGCCTAGGAGCGTCAACGTTTCAACGTTCAAACGTTCAACACTTACTCTGTGCGTCCTGCCCAGTTAAGACGAGCGTCATGCAACCTGCTCACTCACCGGAATCTCCATAGGTCGAGATCACACCCGGTCTCCGTGCCAAGGACTCACATCCAACTCAGGGCGCCTCTTCAACATATATATAAGGCACCCACACCGCTGCGCTCACCGCTTTATCCTTTCCTCTCGACTACACGCTTTGATTCGCTTTCGATCGCCCTACGGCCTGTGTCCCGTTCTCTTGCGACTATGAAATCCGCAGTGCTCGCTGCAGCCGCTCTCTACTCTGGCAGCGCCTTCGCGGCGACCAGCTACAGCCTCGTGAAGGAGTACTCCGGCTCCAACTTTTCGACGGATGGGTTTTTACGACAACTTCGACAACACCACCAATGGTGCGTGTTCTACTTCTGTGGTGAGCTGCAATCGCAGAGACGGCGCTGGAGATCGGGTTCTCCGGTGCTACGGCTCAGTTGAGGTCCGCTGTTGCTGTAGCTGCGGTCAAGCTGTGGCATAGTAAAGGCTGGCTGGGCACCGTACCGTTTCATGCCCTTTGCGAAGATGCAAGGAGGCCATCCGACCTCAAAGCCAAATTTCTCTTCTTGACCATGGCGAAGGCTCGCCACAGCCGTGGGCGAGGCGGCACAGAATATCGCGGCTGCAGCCGGGGTTGGACGAGATGTGACATTGTCAAGCGTCGGGCGTTGGTGGCTATATTTGGCTGGGCCAAGTTCAATCATCATGCGATCGGGCAACTTTGAGTGGCAGCTGTCTGTTCGTCAGTTGCTCGGTTCGACCCGGTTCGACCTCGCCGCACAGCTCGTCGCGAATTATTTCACCTTGTTCCTCATGGGCACCTATCAGCAAGGACCCAGCTGACCTGTATTCAATGGTGCAGGTGACGTCGAGTACGTGAGCCAGACGAACGCGACGGAGGGCAAGCTCGCGTACGTGAACGGTAACGGCGCGGCGATCATCAAGGTCGATAACACGACGTTCGTGCCCTACAACGACAAGCGAGACTCCGTACGTCGTACCTCTCCCCTCCCCGGACGACAGCCTCGCTCGAATTAATGAATCGAGTAGGGTTGGTGGCCGGGGAATGGCTGCCTTGAGCGCTGCATACTGACGCGGCTCACATGACAGGTCCGCATCACCACCTCGGACTTTTTCGAGTCCGGCTCCGTGCTCGTCTTTGATGCTGCGCACATGCCCTATGGCTGTTCGGTGAGTCTTCTCTTCGCTGTCTGTCATCATTTCTTTGCCGGATGCAGGGGATCAGCTGCGCGGCGGTTACCTGCGGCCGTCCGCGAGACACATTGGGGTGCTGCTATGTTGCGCCGCAGCGCCCAATATTGAGCCTGCTCGTCGAGTGCTAGCCGGCGGAAGGCTGGCCGGAGGACAGCTCGAGCCTGCCGCGGGTCGGGAGGAGTACACTCCTCATTGTAGACTCCGGGCCACCGGCGGCGGCGAGGCGATTGGGGACTCGCGCACACTCTCCGTAGGCGGTGCAGGCGTTGGCGGAGGAGGCGTTTGGTCTGTTGTGTCAAACCCGAGATACGGCTTTACCTTGCGTGCGCGAGTTGCTCATATTGAGGTGTAGATCTGGCCCAGCTTCTGGACAAAAGGCGAAAACTGGCCCGACGGTGGTGAAATTGACATCATGGAGGGCATCAACGGCATGACCGTGAACCAGATGGCGCTGCATACCGACGCGGGCTGCAACGCTTCTAGCAGCGCGTCATTCTCTGGAACGATCGGCTTGACTAGCTGCAATTCCACCTCTGGCTGCCAATTCGTGAGTGTTCCTCTCCTGTATGAGCAATATCGGCGCTCACACACAGACCGCAGAGTGAGAGCAAGCAAAACAGCTATGGCCCGGGCTTTGCGTCAGCCGGTGGCGGCGTGTTCGCGACGCTCTGGGACGACTCACAAATCGCGATCTGGTTCTGGCCGCGGAGCAGCGTGCCGTCGTCCGTGTCGAGCGCGACGAGCAGCATCGACATCTCCGACTGGGGCACGCCGTCCGCGAACTACACGTCGTCGGCCTGCGACATCTCGAAGGCGTTCGCGCCGCAGCAGCTCGTGCTGGACATCACGATGTGCGGCGACTGGGCGGGCGTGGACACGGTGTACGCGGACACGTGCGCGATCCAGGGCACCGCGAACTCGTCGTCGTGCTACCTGCAGAACGTGTTCAACAACGGGAACCAGACTGCGCTCGCGACGGCGTACTTCGAGATCAACTACATCAAGGCGTTCAACGCGAAGGGCTCGCTCCTGAGCGCGGGCGGCACGACGACGAGCGTGGACGCGAGCAGCGCGCTCGCGTCCGCGACGGCGAGCGGCGGCGCATCGGGCTCGACGTCGAGCAGCTCGGCCGCGTCGCAGGTGGTGGCGAGGATGGGCGGTGCGGCGAAGGCCTGGGCGGTGGTTGCGGGCGCGGGTGCCCTCTTCGCTTGGACGCTCGTGTGAGCACCGACACATGTCGAACGTTGATGAATACAGAGGGAGGTATTGGGTTCTCACTGACACTGTATGCAGTCGATGGACTTGATGTATACATTCTAGTCTTCTACAGTCTTTCGGTGACACTGTCTTTACTAGTACTCTGAGGACGTTGATATCAACCTCATGCCGTGAGACTGCGTAACGATACCGTTGGCCTTGTTATATATACCATGCTATAATATCACGAAATCGTCATCACTCCGAAGGAAAGCCTGCGCGTCGCTCGGCGTAGACTGAGGTGCACGTAGGGCGTGACTAGTCGAGAAGGTGAAGCCTACTAGCGCGTCCAAGTGCCAAAGTGAACGGATCATCGATATCGATCAGGGTTGGAGGGCGGCGGGGCGGTGGCGGGAGCTACAGTCACGAAGTTGCAGTCGCACTGACAGCGCCGAGGCGCGTGTAAACCAAGTACTGCAACAATTGCAACTGGCAAGTAGTGCTCCGTGGACAGCTAGACTTCTATCGTTCTCTCTAGTCGCGTACTAAATAAGGCACGCAGTCAGATGATGAAGATGTGTTCGCGAGGTCGCTCCACAGGCAAGTGTACGAGCTCGAGCTTACGGGAATGCACTTCTACTCCGAAATCTCCGGGCAGTCAACGAGAACGAGTCTCACATGCGCAGGCTACGGATCCTCAAGTGAACGGACCTCGACACCTGCTTGTCAGCAATGCGTACGCGCTCTCAAGTCGCCGGTCGGACATGCACTCCAATGTTTCCAAGCGCATGCCCATACGAGTCGACGTAGGAGCGCCCTCCGCCTCCGCAACTTGAACTACGGAGCATGAGTCCTCAATCCCCAGCGATCGCACAGCGGCATTCTCACAGCTGGCGCGTCCCTGCGACTGGACCCGGCCTGCACACGCTCGAACGCACCACCATCTCCCGCACGCCTGGACGAGGTGCGACTGCAGCCGCCGGACGCTGCGCGGGATGGCGATGTGTGCAATGCGCATGTGGTTCGCTGATATGACCATCAGTAAGTTTGCCTTCAAATCGTCGAACTTCGACTAGAAAGGACGACTGACCAGCGCTCCGACTGCGATCTGACTTTCCTCATGTGCGTCCCGCATATCTCCACCATACTATGTGTTCCGCATGGTGCCAGTGGATCCCGTATGCGTGTCTCTAGAATGAACGCCCGGGCTGCATTCTCGCGGTGCAGCTGCCTACTTTGCAGGCAACCTTGCCGCCGTTTGCATGACCAGCCAGCCGTGCCCGCAGGGTTCTCCCGGCACTCCGCCGTGTTTTCATTGTCGCTTTGCTGTTCGCCACGCTTCCGGTCGTGCACGGCTCTGAAGTGAAGCGCGAGGGCTTCTGCTGTCCCAGAGTACGAACAGCCCTCCCAGCGGCAACAGCGAAGTCGCGAGGCACACTTTTGCCCTTCCTGTCGTGTGCGCCTGCAGATGTTGCCACAAACCGGCTGCAGGAAGTTCCAGCTGACAATCTGGCCAGGGGTAGGTAACGACGTCGTCAGGCTTGACCGTGACGTTTCGCCTTCGCTTGGGAGGCGGGCTCCACATCCCCGGCTCGCTTCCTCTTCCTGTTGACTGCCAAGTTCACGTCGTCGTCGAGAGTCGTTTGGGAGGTGGACGCGAGCGACGCGCAATACGACTTGCTCGTCAACCGAGGATCGATCCCCACGCAGGGGAGGGTGACGTCCAAACCTTCCCGCAGTATTTGCTCTTCTAAGAGCGCTTTCGGATAATCCGCTGAGGTACGTCAGACGAGCAAAGCTGATCCCATTAAATTATGCCAAGAGCCGCGAATCCTAGCACACACCATCAGACCCTACTGGAGGCTTTCCCATAAATGTGTTCACATATCTGGATGATGTGTGTTCGCAGATGGTCTTGAAGGTAGATTTGTACGAGCGCCGCTGATCGAAGCCGTCGGCGATGAAGATGGCAACTACACCGGCAAGATTCAGTTAGACAAACAACATATCGACGTGAAGACGACAAACAACAGCGACTCTTACCGCGCAGTCAGCAAGGACAAGAATATTATCTCGAAAGGCGGCCGCCAAGAGTCGATATTGTCCGGCTTGTTGCTGCTAAGAAGAGATGCTCAGGGCGAAGGCTCCACACAGTGTAACAAACAAACCTACTTATTGGCAACAGGTCAGCCTACGAGTTTGAGAAGATCTGAGGGCGTGGATTCCTGCAAGAAGCTCTCGGTGAATCACTCGCGACATCGACTAAGCCGATCACCCAAAATGCTCACCACGATTCTTCATGAAGTCGTCGAGACAGTCCCGGAAATGGTTGAGGCGCGGTGTGCATCGTTCTTTTCGTATGTAGGTGCCACACACGGCGCACTGCACATACCTGTCGCCGTGGAAGCACCAGTGCAGCCCCTGGATATGTCTATCAAGGTTCGCGAACAGCACCGACGCCGCCGAGTCCAAAGCCGCGTCCGGCGGGCAGAGCTTGCATCTCACAAGGGGGGTCGAGACGGGCGTACTGGCTTCTTTCGCCGGCTGTGGCCTGTGTTTGCCCTTCCAATGCTCGAATCGGTCCTGTTGGGTACCCTCGAAGCCGCATTCGTTCCTGTCACACTTACCGACGACCGGCGCCGGCTCCGCCTTCGCGGGGTCCACCGCGTAGTGGTCGGCACGGATGTGCGACCAAACCTCTAACGCGGTGCCTTCCCTCCCGCACTTCTCCCCATCGTGAATCTTCCACCCACACGTATTATCGACGGACGGAGGGGAGGCGGTGATGGAGGCGGATTCAGCGTGAGTTGGAGCACAGGTCGTGCCTTGGCCCGGGGTTGGTGAGGTGCCGGCGGTCGGGGGCGCGTGTCACCGTCTTCTTCGGCCTCAGATCCTCGTCTCCGCTTCTGTCCGGGCGTTAATGCGGAGAAGGCGAGTGAATCGGCAGGCACGTAGGATTCCCAAGCCCTCGAACCCGCATCCGTCCCAATCACTCCCAGTGACAATCGACGCCAGCCCCATTCTCGCAGAGTGCGCTGTGTCGTGATCGGCGCGAATGTGTGCCCACACCTCCAGCTCGGTGCCTGTCCTCCTGCATCTGCGTATATCCGCACCCTTCCACCTGCACTTCGCAGGAGGAATGGGATTGGGTATGGCCACCGGCGGTGCCCGCGACGCGTGTGGCGCGGGCGTGGGAGCTCATCCTCGTCCTCATTGCTGTCAGCGCTCCGTCTGTGCCTGGGACCAGAATCTGCAGCAGCGGAGGGATGGTTGTCGGCCAGTCCGCTGGAAAGGCCGTCGAAGCCACTGCCGAGTTGGTACTGCCACTGGTAGGACACAGAATGCACGAAGCTGTGGACGAAGTGCCCATTCTGAATGGACGCCGACGGAGCGACGGGCATCGATGGGATACCCAAGTGAGTTAGGTGGGTTCGGAAGGCTGTTGTATATCCTTCCCAGTCGGTGACGCGAGGCTCATCCACCCCTCGAACCGTTCGTGGAGCCTCAAGCCCCCAAAGGCCGAGCGAGAGGAGGAGTTCAGGCCCAGGAGTTAACAGCCTCCTCTTCGTCCGCATTGAGGTCAACGGTTTCTCTGAACCTCGTGTCTCGTGCCCTGATCGGCGGGGCCGCCCTATTATGCGGAACATGGCCATTAACCTCTGAAACGAAGAAAGTACAGGATGCGGCTACGTACGGTATATCAAACCGTTGGGGCAGAAACGCGGTGGACGGCTCTGCTCCTACATATGGCCCGACGTAGGCATTTTCCAACAGCGCAGGCATGGAACCTCGCGTGTTGACGGCTCCTCACTGTTGTTCGAGTTATAACCGCGGTCCAACGCCATGCGGCACCGGTCGAAACCGATACTGGGGTTGAGAGAAAGGGGGAAGTGAGGGTGAAGTGGAGGGTGAACGGCCTCCCATAGACCGTTGATGGGATTTGGTTAAGAGGAGTGGTGACGAGTTTGTCGGGAGTGGCGGGTCGCGTTCCGAGTGTGCGGACAGTCATTGCTTGAGATACGGAAGACAGACGGACGGACTGTGCGCGCGGTATTTAAGCCGTGGCGAGAGCTCAGACGCACGTAGGGGTGTGTGGACAATGCACACAGAGGGCGGAGCTTTCGCCACCCGGGACGCGACATTGCAGAGACGTCCTGCAATTGTTCGCCTCAACGGGAAAATCTGACAAACAGACAGAGCGTTCTCGGCTTTGAGTGAAAGAGGTCGCGGTTCGACAAAGTGCACTCAAAAGCTTTTCATAATGCAAGGAGGTCTTGGCTATCCATATGAGTATGCGGATCGGGCTGCTGGCGAGCGTGCCATTGTTTCATGGGGTCACGGAGATCAAATGCGCTTGGGTTGTCGACGACTGTGGGTGAGGCAAGGCCGCTGGTGCGGTTAAAGACCGATATGAAGCGCCCAAAGCTCGTCGTCCCTCATCGCATAGCGTCACACCAAGCTCATAAGTGAAAGATACACGAGAAGTGTTTGGTCTGAACTGAGTCCGAGGAGGAGACGTGAATCATTGAGGAGTACGGAGACGACATGGAACCATACCTCAGATGCCCATGTCACGGTGGGAGACACCAGATAATGGAATCGACGGCGTCGCTTGACACCCCGTATGAACCCGAAGGCCAGACATCCTCTATATTTTCATGACCCCGGTGGTGAGCAAGCAGTCTCTGTGTACGAGCGGAATGTCCAGGTCACTGACACCAATCGCGCTGACGTGGCATATGCTCCGTTGGGTAGGGCGACTTGCAGAGGGCGGCATCGCTTCGATAGCCAGTACACCAGTAGGATTGCATAGACAACCAAGATCGTTCTCCGCGAGACGAGGTCTTCACTGGAAGCCGATGTATTGTACGGCGTACTGTGCTGCCGTACGGAGCTCGCAAATCGGCGCGGAGAACCTTGTTTCACACTTGAGGACAGCGACGAGGACTTCACGATCCTTGCCGAAATCAGCACTCGACTCTTGGGCTGATGTTGTGTTGAGAGAGTCGTACATTAAACAGTAGAGACCGTAGCTGCAGCCTGCACCAGGTCGCCTCGAGCGAAGCCGCCAGCTGAGAGTTCTCGGCGTCTTCCGACAATTGTCCGAAGCGCGTCTTGGGCGCGTCGCAACTTGACTCTTTACACCAAAAAGGCGGCGTACTATTACTAATGAGGAGGGGTGGTTCACGGTGGCTGAAGAGGAGGAGGAGGAGTTGAGCGCCCGACTGGAGGAACACGGCATAGTAGGCGCCTAGCGACCTACGCTCACCACTTACCGACCGCAGGAGGAGGGCACCTTAAACTTTTCAAGCCCTGTCGCATTTTGTTTGCTCGTGTGCTTGAGTCTCAGTGCGGTGGTGCTGTTCGACCTCGATTTCGCGGTTCGTCAGGCCGCTCGGTGTCGCGCGTAGATTCAGAAGCGACCGTGCTCCTGAAGTCTTCAGGTTCCCCTGGCCAGTATCTGTGCCCTGCATCCGACACCCGGACCCTTGGAAGCTTGAACGCCGATGCAAACAGGATCCAGGGGGGGCTGCTATGAGTGTGTGGAATCGCGCGTCAGCCCGCCACACAAAGTTGGGCGAGTTGCATGACTGCTATCTCGCACGAATGTATTGTTGAAAGCTTGACAGGATCCTGCCAGGACACGGAGCGTGGTCGAGGTACGGCACCTCTGCTATGCTAGGAGCTGCGGACCGTGCTGCGCTGCGGTACGTTGGATTGACGTCCTCGCGACCTTGCATTATCGCCAGTACTTTCGTGCAGAGTGCCGTGAGCACAGTCGCCGTCATGAATGTCGTTCTACTACTCTGTTTGCAATCTCGACCCAGATCATCCCATCTCGAAGTCACGGAGCCGTATTGGCAACGTATTGGAGCCGTACTCGCGCATACATACCGAACTTAGCGCCGCCGCTGCCATGGCCCCCGGACTGATCACCCGCCATGAACCTGGTCTCTGGTTTGTCGGCAGCATCCGAAAGGGCAAAAACCATTTGATTTACATTGGACACTTCAGTTCCGCGATTATAATATTCTATCGAGCCAGACCCAGATCACACCTACGCAAACCCGAACAGCTTCGCAAGGCCCCTCTCGAATGTGAAGTCGACCTCGCCGCCATTCTTCTGCGCGACCGCCCACTGCAGTTCCACCTCCGCCTTGATCGTCCCCAGTATTCCGCGTGCTTGGGCTTCCACCCGATCGTGCGCGCCCGCTCCGCCTTCGCACGACATGTCGTCCCACCGAAGCTGCCCACGGCCTGCGAGCACCAGACATAGTCAATATCACGTCACGCGTGATGGCAACCTGGGAGACGTACCAGCGACCCCAGTAGTTTCGAGCTCCTCGTTGCGAACGGCGTAGGCTCAGCGTCCTTGGTGATTCCGAGGTCCACAGCGCCTGGCCGATGGCCTTGCCGACATCGTACCAGGCACCTCGCCGTTCTCTACAAAGTAGTAGCCCTCCCAGCCGTGCCCGACGCTCTGCGGGTCTTGGAGATTGCATCGAAGAGATGACATAGATGTCGGCCACTGCAGAGAGCGTGCGCATGTCAGCCCTGCGAGAGCGATGGTCGGAGGTAACGTAGGTACGTACCATCGTCGACGTGGGCATGCGGCCAGACAGCCTTACCAGGACCGACAATGCCAGCGCGCTTCCTGGCCAGCGCGCCTTGGCGAGCCCCGGGATCTGAATCGAGAACTTCTTCGCGATTCCCGCTCGTGCGCGGGTGCGGATGCAAGACCGTACACAATGCCCGGCGAGATCAAGTGCGACCTCGCATAGCCTGCCAATGACAGTGGTCAGCAAAGCCCAATTCATGACTCGGATCCATCGCACCTTCCTCATCTGCGCCAATCACGACCAGGTCGACGTTGCGGTGGAGGGCTGCTGCTGGGATGGACTTGATCTGCTCGATGTCCACGTCCGAGTAGACGGTCTTCGCGGCATACTCTCCCTGCGCGAATCAATGACTTCGCCAGGCCGGTCTAGATCATCGTCAGTCGTACAAGCATCATGCGCGTGCTCTGGTTGTGCTTACAGTGTGGATGAGCACCGGCGGTTTGCCAGTGGCCGCGTGCGCCTTTCGTATGCCCTTGAGAACCGCGTTCATCTGCGGGACGTTGTCTGCGTTCGCCTGCGCGAGAAGTCCGTAGGTCAACACACGCGAGCAATGGGATAACATGGACAAAACTCACGAGGTTAAAGATGACATCCGCATGAGAGGCGAGTTCCTCGATTTTGTCGTACTCGCTCAGAGCAGCGATCTCAGGCTTTGCGCCCAGCTTCCTGAGCACCTCTGCCTTCTCGGCGGAGCGTACTGGTGTAACGATCTCGAAGTTCGATGCCCTCGGGTGCGTCAGAAGGCGATCCAGGAGGGTTCCCCCGATGTAGCCTGCAAATGCGGTCTGAGTACGCGTTCATCAGCACGGTACGGAGACTTGTGAACGTACCGGAGGCACCGAAGAGCAAATATTCGTTTTACTGGGCATGTCTGTCGGTTTGCTTGTTGCTGGATGTAGATGTGGGTGTGGGTTTCTGGTCAGAGATGAGGATTGTGTTGGAAAGACCGTGTCCCGCGTCGCTTTTATACGTGAGCCAACGTCCCTGGTACGAGATCCAGCCTGGGTATCAGTCATCCTGCTACTGTCCGTGGATCTCCATGGATCCGTCTTGAATGAGTCGGCGCACTTGGACTCTCGTGTAAGCCATGTCACTAGAGATGGCATTGCTCAGTAAGCTGCCTCCTATAGATTGTGGCTGCACGCTGCTGGTACGCGAAGAACCCACTGAACCGAGCAGGAGTATGGATGAATATGAGAAAGGACGCGAGTTAGTAATGAGGCCGCGGACGTCCGACTGTGCTGCTCGGTGCGCAGGCCACTCGCGTAAGTACGCGAGCGCTAGCGCCAAGAGAGCGTCTATGTAAGCATTTCGTTACTACTTAGGGGCCCGTGGCTATTAGTGAGGGCATACTTGCGAGAGTTGTTGTCACTGGTTGGGCAACGCGACATCCGACGTTACTACATATACCCCTCGAGCTCCAGACACCACGAATACATCGACAAGACTACCGGCTCGCAGGTAGCGCTTTGTGCTACTTAATGCCCAATAAGTATTTGTATTGTACGCACCGACAGTCGCGACTTAGCACGTTCTCGTGGCGGTTACAACAACCACTCGGTAATGCATATGCATGCAGAATTCATTATCATCATCACCAAATGGTTGGGCAACGGGTCTGATAGTAGTACATGTCAAGGCAAATAGGCCATAAAATCGTTAAATGTAGCTGTCATAAGAGCGGATGCCCTGTTCAGTGACCGCTCACGACGCCCGACGGGCGATATGATGTACTTACCCAGGGAGGCCGATGACTTCGTCTCATGCCACCACCACCAACCAACCCACTACCTCAAGTCATTGGTAAGCCTGGAATAGTGCCAGTGTTATTCGCTCACGTATCGAACATGTCAGTTAGCGCGACGTCCGCCCAACGGCTACATCGTACGTACCATTCTGTCTGGCATTTCTTCCGGAGAAAGGCTGGACCTCCAGCCTCCGGCCCAATGGGCCGAGTCAGTGCAAGCATTGCCACTACAGTGAGTACCGCACAGCAACGATAGCACACCGTTATCATCAACCAAGTGGGTATCGTTTAGACCGTAATACACATCCTCATAGCCTTGCGGGAAACAACAGCCTTAGCTCGACTCAATCGCGTTCTGCAACAGCATCGTGCGGCCCAACTCGTATGAGAAGTCGACCGCGCCCTTCTCCTGCGCAAGCTTCCAGTGCAACTCGGTCTCGAGCTTGATGACCGCGAGCAGGTCCGCGCTGCTGTACTTGGGCTTCCAGCCAAGCGCACGTATGCGGTCAGCGCGGCAGCGGCAGGTCGTCCCGGAAAAGCTGCCGGCGGGCTGTGGACATGAAGCTCGGTCAATAGCATGTACGGTGCGAGGACCCCCGCGGACGACGCACCACGAGCCCCAGTACTTGGCCAACTCTTCGTCGGTGAAGGGCTAGGCTCAGCGCTATCCGCGAGCCCCAGGTGAACGAGCGCCTGGCCGATGGCCTTGCCGATCTCGTACCAAGTGACCTCCCCGTTCTCCCCGAAGTAGTAGCCCTCCCAGCCGTGGCCCGCGCTCTGGGGGTTTGTTGTGATCGCGTCGAAGAGCACGGTGTACATGTCGCCGCTGTGGATGGGTCTCAATATGCAAATGAAGCTTGGGCGGGTTGGATCACGCACTGTCGTCGACGTGGACGTGCGGCCAGATGGCCTTGCCGGGGCCGACCACGCCCGACCGCTTCCTGTCCAGCGACGCCTTGATAATTGCGGGGATCTGGATAGAGGTCAGCCTCGCTATTCCGCCTCAAATACGGGGCCGGACGGGATGCCGTCCACGATGCTTGGGATAATGATATACGACCGTGCGTAGCCTGCATGAATTCGTCAGCAACGCCAAAGTCTGATGGGATAGCTAGCAGTTACCTTGCTCGTCTGCGCGATGACAGCCAGGTCAACATCGCGATGAAAGGCTGTCGGCGGGATCGCCTTCAGCTGGTCGATGTTCAGGTCGGAGTAGACGGTCTCCGTCGCGTATTTCCCTTCCGCTGGCTCTGCATTTCACCCGTGCCTGACTGCAGAATACCATAAGTCGTACGTAGTACTGATGAACGTGCAGTTCTCGCACTGACCGTGTGGATGAGGATAGGAGGTTTCCCAGTAGTTTCGTACGCCTTGCGCACGCCCTTCAGAAGCGCGATTATGGCAGGCAAGTCATCCGAGTTGGCCTGGTCAGGAAACCGTCCATTAGTTCGTTTCCCATACTGTGAACCCTTAGATGGAGGACTGACCACGTTGATGATGACGTGCGCGCGCGAGGCGAGCGACTCGATCTTGTCATGGTCACTGAGAGAGGCTATCTCGGTTTTCACGCCCAGCTGCTCGAGCAGCTTTGCTTTCTCGGGAGACCGCACGGGCGCGGTGATGTCGAACTTGTCTGCATTAGGATGTTGCAGGAGGCGGTTCAAGACGGCGCCTCCGATATAGCCTGGAAGATGCCATGATTACATGTGAGCTGTCTGAGCTTGTCTCTAGTTTGAGATGATCCACGTACCTGTGGCTCCGAAGAGCAGAATGTTCGTCTTGCCTGTCATGCCTGCTATAGACCGCTAATAGATTGCGTCGACGCACAGACTCACGCTTTTATACGTAGGGCGATATAGCTGGCGAGAATAAGTTCCACTCTCCCCTCCGACGAACATGCATTGATCGGTCATTTCATTGCCAAGGCCCCCGTCAATTCCGAACGACGTCATCTGTGGCTTACTAAGCTGGTGCAGCCAAACGGAAGGTTGGCTGCTGGTTGGCTGTCAGTCGCAAGACCAGCTAACCGAAAAGACAGGCATTGCGGCATACGGTATGTAAGTCAGGAGGCGTGTAAGAAGGCAGTCGCTTCACGATTGCGCGATCGCGGAGATGGTGGAGGGTTGGTAGTTCTGTAAGCATTACCGCTGGACGTAGTGGGGCGAATGATTCCTTCGTGAAAGTCTTGGGAACAACTTGGAATGATCGATTTTCGCGCTACTTGTTCCGTTCACCCGCTACGTGAGGTCTGGATGTCCAGTCCAGGCTCGGTTGCTGAACGCTCGAGATAAGTACAGGCATGACACTCACCGTGATGCTAACACCACCAACATCCCTGTGTCCAATGTACCCGCTAGACCATGGTGATTGAACACTGCCATGCAGCCATATCGCAAGCTTTTGCCTGAGGTGAGTGAGTCCACTGGTCGGAACCAACTCAGCACAGACCGTCATGCCATTGTTGCCTGTCGTTAGATGAATTTCGACGGAGAAGACGAAACAAATTCAATCGACGAGTCGCGGACGTACGGACCTCGCGCTCATGTCGCCCTGCACTGCAGTGCAGCGCTGAGCGAACCCTCATATCAGTGTCACGGACGCGCATAACCACGGCGCGGGTCACATGTCATCTCGCCTGACTCAAATAAAGAGCAGCGAAGATTCGGAAGAGGGTCTTGTGCCCTTGCGCTTCTCCTCTCAATAGCTCGCCAGGATGAGCATAATAGTGAGTGTCAAGTTCACTCGTCGGAACCAACTCAGCGTAACCTAGTGAGCGTTGTGAGTTGACGAAGGCCTATACACTAGGATATCAGTATGTCAGAAGTGTCTATATTGCAAAATTCGGCGACAATACTGCGGATGTACTTAGCACGAGGCAGGAGGAGGCGGGAAAGAGCCGTGAGAAGGTTGTGCGAAGGTGGGAAGAGAAGGTGGCCCGTGCGCAGACACGCGGCAGAAGTATTTGTCCCTGTTGCCGTGATTCGCACGTGCGAGGTATATAAAGGCCCTCGTGACCAGCGTCCGTGACCTCGTCCTTTCCCCCCGTGATCTCCCCGCCCCGCGCCCCGCGACCGACGCCGTCCTCATCGCGCTCGACGTCCGACACGACGTCCTCGACATCCCACGCAAATCAAGAGCCTCAAGAGCGTCTGCCACCAGCAAACGCGAGTGTTCGCACGACACCGTCGAACCTCCTTGCCTCGGCCCCAGTACCGACATCGCTGACCATGTCTACCGCCCCGCCGCCTAACCACGACCCCTCCCTTTCACATGTTGCTGGACAGGCCCAGCAACCTCCGGCTTCTGGCGCGCAGCCTCCAGCAGGTGTCGCGGGCGAAGTCCCGCCAAATATGCCCATGAATAATGGCCTTGGCTCAGAGCAAGTCATGGCACTCCTGAAGCAGCTCCCGGGCATTAACTTCCCGAGGGTAAGTATTCCGTTGTGCTCGTAGTGCTCTGCGTCGTTGTGAACAGTATGATCGGCGCCGCACATATGAAGTCCATGCGCGCCGTGTCGGCCACACGTGATCGTTGTCGTCGGTCACGTTCGCGCCTGGCGCGATGTGCTGCGCCGATCATCCCGGAGCGCGGTGTGCAGTGTTGCTGAAGCGGTCAGAGAAGGAGCGGTGTGAAAGCGCGCAGCGGGGAGTCGGATCGGAGCCATCGTATGTGTGGCGGTCTTATAACCAAGCAGGCTTGTCAGTGGTCGTCCTTGGTCGGCTGTGGCGAGGCATCGTTAGCTGGGCAATGCGAATGTCCTCCATAGCTTGCTATGTGAAGTGAACAGTTCTCACAACTCCTATCCTCGCATTTGCGCATTGTCATCGGCTATCGATTATTGGGCTGGTGGGCTCACCGCTTGCTCACAGGGTGACCTGAAGGACTCAGCAGCAGCTGAGGCACTCTCGAATCTCGCACAAGCCGCAGCCTTCCCTGGCCATCCACATCATCCAGGGCACCTTCCACACCCCCATCAGCCTCCGCCGCCTTACCATGTTGTTCATCCTTCGCAGCATCCGCAGGTCATGGGTGGCGAGCCAGGCCCCTCATCGCATCCACGCGGTCCACCGAATCTGGGCCAGCTTGCGAACACCGCGCTACAGAATGGGCCACCTCTCCCGGGCCAGCAGCCCACAATGCGTGCGAGCCAGGAACCCATGACGCCGCCAGGTGGCGCCATCAACGGCTTGAGGGATCCCCAGATGGCGATGACCAGTCTCCTTCGGGAGGTAAGCCCGCTCCGCACGGAGAGGAGGCAGGAGCGCCACTATGAGTAATGAGGAGTGGACTCGGCAGAGGAAGGATAACCACGTACGTTGGTCCTGTACCTACCGAGACATAGCGAGCTCACAATGAGTGCCGATGCAGAAAGAGGTTGAGCGCCGGCGGCGGGGCAACATCAATGAGGGTATCAACGAGCTCGGACGCATCGTCCCGAATGGATCTGGCGAAAAGGCGAAGGGCGCGATTTTGTCCCGCGCTGTGCAGTACATCCACCATCTGAAAGAGAACGAAGCGCGCAACATTGAGAAGTGGACACTCGAGAAACTGCTCATGGACCAGGCGATGGGCGATCTCCAGGCGCAGCTCGAGGAGATGCGCCGGATGTGGGAGGAAGAGCGAATCGTGCGCGAGCGAACTCAGAGCGAACTCGAGGTCCTGCGGGGCCTCCAGCAGGGCCTATCCCTCGGCGCCGCACAGGCCGCCGCCGCTGCCGCTGTCGCTAACTCAGCGCCTACGCACGCCCCTCCCCCGAAGCCCGCTCAGGAGAATCGCCCGCAGACGCCCGAGGCGTCGAAGGAGAAACAAGCGCGAGAGGGAAGAGTCGGAGGCTCAGCAGGGCGCGCCAGCTGAGTCTACGGGCGAGTCGGATCCCAAGAAGGCTCGCATGGAGTGAACGTCTATGCTTTCTCGTGTGCTTTGTTGGATCGTTCTTGTGTTCGTATTAGAACTCGTGCAAGCCGGTGAGTCGGTGTATTATAGTTGCGTACATGGACGTGTTTCTTCGCTTGGAGTGATGCTTTTCGTTGATGATCCATGCCTCCCCCTCGTGTATCCGTGTATTTGTATGATCATCTCGCGTCTAGTCGATATGTCGTCGCAATGCAATCTGTTTCTGGCTATGTGCTTTGCAAGGAAGACGTATTGCATCATCAATGTGTTCCCATGTGCACGTACTATGCGCTGGACTCTTCATGGATGACTGCATTGTCCATAGTTTAGTCTGCCGCACGATGGCGAATAGCCTCAAGCAAGGAATACTATGTATGTGTCAACGAGCCGTACTTCTCGAACATAGCCTATTGGCCATAGCTTATACCTGTCGCGCCTCCGCGTCGGTGTTGAGGAACTTCCGCCTTAGGCTGGAGGTTTACTAAAAGCAGTCACTCTGAAATAAATCTCCAACGTATCAAGATGCACAATGTTGAGCAAGACCGAAAAGACGTGACGCGACGCCTGTGACAGTGCGCATCGCATTCGAGACCCTCCTGCTGGGTCGGCGTTCTTCAAGGGACGGAAATAAGGACGTGTGCGCCGTTTCCGCCGGGAATCAACTTGAACAGCTGATCATATTACATGATTAATCTCACTTCGGTTGCAAAACGTAACTTCGTCTTAAGTTCTCGGCATTCCACGCCATTCTACTTTCTTTCCTTCTCCACGAGCCACTGGACCGTCGGTTTGATACTCGTAATCATGTCTTTCGTCGTGTACGTCGGCTTCCACTCGATCGAACGTCCACGGTCCGCCCGGCAGCGCGAGTTCGTCCCGCTGTAGTTACCCATATCCTGGGTCATCGATGAAATGAATCAGTCGCAGTCCTTGGCAGGCGAGGATTGATGAGAGGTACGTACCACGGAGCCCCAGTACTTCACGAGCTCCTCGTCGGTGAATGCCGTGGGTTCATCGGTGCCTCCCAGGCTGAGTTCGACGAGGACGCGCGCGATCTCCTTGCTGATGTCGTACCACGTGTGCTCGCCATTCTCTCCGAAGTAGAACCCTTCCCAGCCGTGGCCGAAGCCCTCCGGATTCGCAGTGATCGCATCGAACAGCACGATGTACAGGTCCGCAACTGTGTAGGACACTCGTGAGCACCACGAACCGACAGCTCAAACATGCGCACCATCGTCGATATGGACGTCAGGCCAGATGGCCTTGCCCGCGCCGACCACGCCTGCTTGCTTCCTATCGAGCGACGCACGGATAAGGCTCGGGATCTGAATAGAGATCGGATTCGAAATCCCGGCCTCGACGAGCTGGTGCGCCGCGAAGCCATAGATCGTTGAGGGGAGCACGATGTGCGTGCGCGCGTAGCCCTTCTCGTTCGCGTCCACCACGGCGAGGTCGACCTCGCGGTGAAACGCCTCAGGTGGGATGGACTGAATTTGGTCGACGTTCAGGTCGGAGTAGATCGTGTCGGAGGCAAACATGCCCTTCGCGGGAGTGCTGATAACGCCGGTTCCGGACTGACGGGAATATAGAGCGTGAGTGTATGTTCTACTGACTTGCTGGAAGCACATACGGTGTGGATGAGTGTAGGCAAGTCGCCGACTGTTGCATGCCTCTTGTGCAACCCGCGCAGGATCGCTTGGATGGCTGGTAGGTGGTCTGCATCCGCCTAGTGTGTGGATGCCAGACGAGGTCCCCCATCACTACGCAGATCGGATACACGGTAATTGGTGTACGCACGCAAGAGAAAACGATATGTGCTTGCTCCGCGAGCCCCTCTAGCTGATCGCCATCGTCGTTCGTTCCGATCACTGCCTTCACCCCAAACTTCTCAAATAATTTGACCTTCTCTGGCGAGCGCGTTTGCACGGTGATATCAAAGGTCGCTGCGCTTGGATGCCTAAGTAATCTGGCTAGGACGGAGCCTCCGATGTAGCCTGTGCGGTTCCAGAGATAGTAATGAGTACGCGTTGTGACGGAAGACTGACATGGCCTACGCACCTGTAGCCCCTGTTAGGAATATTGTCGTCTTGGAGGTCGTCATTCTCAGTGTCAGTTGTCAGCTCCGTCCCCGAGGTATCAGTATAGCCGTCGAGCGAGTTCAATCTCAGACTCGGAGTACTATATACCGATGTGTCTGAGGTCGAGCTCGCGAGTACTGAGCGCTGAGCGGTTCCGTGTATTCCGTCTGTCATAGTCAGCATTCCGGATGGTTCAGGAACCTCGAGCCGACAGCGCGGCATCACTTACAAATGGGATAGCGAAAAGAGATGTTTATGTTTCTTGCACGATCGTGGGTTACCTCCGGAGCGCGCGGTACTTGAAAGAATTGTCTGCCCACGGGAGACTAGCAGTGGAGGAGGGCGGGCCGCATCGTCGCCGGTCTCGCTATGCAAGCGATTATCTTATCTTATCTCGCAATGGGATCCTGGTCCTCTTGCTGCAAATGGACCTCTGCGTACTAAGACCTGTGGGCTTTTCGCGTGTGCGGTCCAACTAGTTGCATCAATAGCGTATTGTAAGCTTGATTTGTAGACTGCGTACAGGTAGATAGCCATCAGAGAGGTCAAGTCGTCGCTGTAGACCATGTCGGGTCCTCCGAGGTTCATTTGAACTGAAGTTCGACGTCAAGATCTCTCGGACTAGTCGGCTCCGAGCCCCTGCGAATATGTCGACGAACATTCAACCTGGTGTCCATGCAAGGGATCGGGGCATGTAAGAAAGTGAGAAACAGCTTTAGAAGGCATTTGACGCACGCTGCGAGTACGGCATTGCAATACACTGGTATTTCATGTCTTTCAGTTCGAAACCATTCAAACGATAACGTAGGCAGGTGACCCACATGTGCTCTGTCCTAGCATGACTGCGCTCGACCAGTATGTATCTTCCGTGCTGTCGACAATGAACTCGAGAAAGACGGCAGTGAGAACAATCACACTGCAAATGAAAGGTAGTGTCAGCAACTCACCATAGCCATCTCAAGGAGTTGAACTGCTCTGCGGATTGCCCACATTGGATTCAATACCAAAGGTGGGGAAGGATCGCACCAAACTTAAGCGGTACTTACAATAGGAGGACACCTCGACTTGCGGTGTACGCTATGATCTTGGACATCATCCGACCAACTCGCGAGGTCTCAAGGACTAGTGACGAACTGAAGCCACGCAGGATGAAAACATGAGCCAAGGTGATGTAGAGATCGGCAATGACAATCGCAGTTTGTTGAACAATTCCACTATCCTAGTTAGTCGAAAACACATCAACTTGTTCAATCTCCGTAAATGAACAAGTCTTACTCGTATTAGCATGAGGGAATTCAGGCGTTTTTGACTTGCTGTATACCTTTAAGTAACATAAAAGAGCCTATGAGCTTTGCTTCGAGGCAGGACAACTTGCACTACTCCGCCTAAGGAGCGAAAAAGTAAGCAATCTGCTGGGCTGACGTCGTGATGGGATGGTCACTAACCAAGATAGCTCGCTAATCCCAGATGGCGACTTCAATACTCGGTACCGCAAGAGGACGCACGAGGTATACGCACAGAGACCGAGGACCACGAGAGCTAGCTGCATCAAGCCAAGTAAGTCTCATGCTTGTTCGACGACAAAGTGCCCCTCTTACACCAGCAATTACCACGGTCCAGCGAACAGTCCTCGATCGTAATCCAAAAACTTTGAACAAACAGTAATTGGGGCGAACGTCAATGAATAAGGCTATCAACATCAGACTGGCTTAACTTACGGGCATACAGAGAATGTAGATAAAAACTTCAAATGTATTGAGCGACGAACGAGGTTTCTCAATAGAACTGTGCCGGTCACTTACCACTGAGACGCAAAGACTAGGCTCCACTAGTCCCAACTGTCATGAGACGCGGATTACATCGGTGTTGAATGTGGAATGCTTACCCCACAGACGTTAACGAGCTGACCACAGGCACAGACCAATCGTCACACAAGTGACCCTTGGGATACAACATACCACTTACCGTATCTGTGCTGTATACGTATCAGTGTCGCATACATGAGTTGTACATGAGCGCGACAAATATCTCAAAAACGAATTTTCACGACTCACACGGGCACCGGAAGTGTTCCGTAGTCGGCACGGCACTCGATGATGTAGTAATATAGCAGCTGAGGTGAAAGGATTAGTGTCCAAACACCGTAGGTAGACATTTAAGGTTGTCTTACACAGGCTGCCGCGACCGACTTTGCGGTGTCTAGCATTCTACAGGACAGTGGAAGAATACGTCCGACCCAGAAGGAAGCACGCACGATAGCATGGCCACCTGTACAGTTTGACGCATAAAATGAGGCTTATTCACAGTGATCCAAGTCCAAGCAACTACGGGACGCACGTAGACTTTGAGACGGAGACTGTCATCCGGGTATCTGAAGTAGTAGAACACTGTTTGTCCAATTGTCATGCCATACAGGCTGCGCATCGTCAGCTCAGCGAGTATCATGCAGTTCACGGAGCGGCAACGTACCAGAAGAGCCCCACCCCGCCCGTATACAGTGCGACCAGTATCCGCTCCTCTAGGTACATAGTTGGACCCGCCATTGTGGTAGTGTGAATACTAGTGACAAAGAATTTGAATGTCTGCGCCAGTGGCACACAGTAGTCTTTATACCAAGTGCAAGGGCGCCAAACCATCGAATTTGATACTAGGAGCTATGCTGAGCGACTAGAAATACCCGTGTGCCTGTGTGGAGGGACTGTGTTCACTGGCATGAGACATCAATATCAGCGCTGGCCACCAATCCCAATCTCACAGAAGGTCCGTCGTATTATCACTATCAAGAGATGGTGGTATCGATGTCAAATCAAGCTCGAGCTGGGTGACTTGGATGAGAGGAGCGAAAACTGTCATCCCACGGTCGGAATTGAATTAACTTATGAATATGAATAGCCTCACCGTGACGTGGGAGTGATGTGAAGGATAATGAACAGAAGCCTATCAGCGAATGGTTGGAGGGTGCCGCGTCCACATTGCTTCCAAATATACATATGGCAGGAATGTGTTGGTGTTGGGGTCCGGCGGGTAAAATGAACCATAGCCTGCATTGTAACGACAGACAGCGCCTACATGATCAGGCTGGTGGTCCGCAGGTCTGCGCCGCCGTGTTGAGTGAATTACATAAGAGGGCAAGCTCTCTTGGGCTTGTTGACTTGCTCGAGCGAATGTGTCGACGAACATTGAGCCTAGCAGTAGGTGAGAGTGCAGCTGCAGAAGAAAGACCACTTGAAGACTTACACCGCGAGCACGGAATTGCAGTACACTGATAAGCAGTTAGCGCAGTTATGCCAGCTATCGTGTTAGAAGGCAACCTACGGGTGCTTTGAGGGAGCATCACTGCCATCGACACGTATGTATTATGTGTGCTGTCGACGATGAATTTGAACCCCTCCGATCGATACATACGCATCATGACTGGGCGTGCGCACCATACTGTTGTCATTTCGAGCAATTGAACAGCCCTGCCAGCGGTGTCAGCTGAGTTTCTCGAATGCACTGCCTGGTGGTTTGAGTTGAGACACTCACGTGAGAAGCAGGCCTCGTGTTGCGGTGTACACTATCAATTTGTGAAGCATACAACCGACGCTTGAAGTCTCAGTGACCAGAAAGGCCTTGAGACCGCGCAGAATGAAAATATGAGCCAATGTGATGTAGACATCGGCAAATACGTTTGCGGTCTGTTGAAACATCCCACTATACTAGCCGCTCGCAGGTCACTTGATAATTTCGTTATTCCCAATGTAATAGTACTCACCCGTATTCGTGCGAGGCCGTCATTATCGTCGCGGTTTGCAGTATATCTGAACGCGACACGTCCGGAGATCAGCCTTGTTTATCCTTGAGATATTGCTCTCCTTATTGCACGACTCCAACTACGGGCAACGATTCAGCGACAGTAAGGAGATGATACGGATGTCCACTGACCGACGAAACTGGCTATCGTATGAATTCGTATGAGCGCTCGAGGTTGCAATTGGTCGCATGCAATGACACTCACAGAATCCGAGTACCACGGGAACGACCTATGCATCGATTGAGGTTAGTCGTTTGTTCGATTGAAAGCCGGATGTTGTCCTTACACCGGTTATAACCACCATCAAACGGACAGCTTTCCGTTGAGGCTGGAGAACTGCGATGTGGTATGAAACAGATACCAATGCTTGGTACTGTCGATTGAGTACTTACGGGAATGTAATGAATGCAAATAGAAGCTTCCAGTCCATTGAACAATCATGAAAGAAAAATGATTCTGCGTATTGGCACTTACCATTGAGACATGAAAACTACGGTCCACTAGTTGATTTTCAGAGAGGCCGGAGCATGGTTGATGGATCTATCACTTACTCCAGAGACGTTGACAGCCTATTGACAGTCAGATCAGTCCGTAAAGCCTAATGTTCGAAAACACGACATCTCACTCACTGTATCTGAGCTGTACATTGGAGTTAAACACATGAGTACGAGTCTAAACGCCCATTAGCAATGACTTCAGAGACTCACACTGGTTGAGTAACTGTTGCGTAGGTTGAATGGTCCTCGATGATACACTGATAGAGCAACTGCAATCGAGTTTAGTTTGCAAACGACATTGACTGAGAGTTCGACCTCACGCGAGCTGCGGCAACAAACTCGACGGTATTCAGGATGCTGTGTTATGTGTTGAGAAATCCTGAGGCGGCCAGGAGCGAAGCACGTACAACAGGGTGGCTACCTAGTGAATAGACGGACTTGAACTCTTTCGTCAGGATCGAGGCAAGGAGCAAACGCACAAATACTTTGAAGCTACGTCGATCATCAGGGTAACTCACATAGTAAAACGCCGCCTGTCCCATTGCCATGCCATACAGGCTACCCGCGCGTTATTAGCTCGATGAGGAGGCCATACAACACCGGCTACGACATACCAGAAGAGTATCAGCCCGCCAATATACAGTGCGACAAGCATCTCCTCCACGAGATGCACGGTAGGGCCCGCCATTGTGACGACTATGACGTGTCAAGAAACGTCTACGGCAGCACCAACTGTTGGGCGTATGATAATGGAACGGCTGTAGTTGTCATAGAACCTAAAGTTAGCATTAAAGAGACCGTGATGAAACTCTGATCTGTGTGCACAGCGACGCTTGCTGCCAGCGTTTATGTACATGTCGGCGCATGCAGGGCTCTATGTTCAGAGCACTTGAGCGCATAAAGCTCATCCTCAATCCAAGTGGCACCGATGACTGACATGAGAAGCTTTGTCGCAGTGGTTGCACCTAAGATCAATCGTCCTCGGTAAGACCAACTGAAGTTGGTACCAGTAGCCCACATCGTTTGCGTAGTGAAGCGTGAGATGAATGAATACATACATCATCAGGACTCATCTTCCTGTGCGGACGGCTGTGTGCGAACTTTCTGATGTGTACCGCTTGTGTGAAAAGGTATGTGAAAAGCGGACGTGTACGAGCGATGAACACTAGTACTGCTTACCACCGGTCAGTGCGTGGTGCATCTCATCATGACGCATCGGCCGCCGAATGGGGCTAGCAGAGACGTCGTGTCGCAGTACATCGAGCAGCAGCGTACACTGGCCCCGGAAGATTCATACACAGTGCCGAATGAAATGAGTCCGGAAGTGCCACTTGCTTGAACGCAGTAGGGAATTCCATTATGTGTGACTGGAAAGGATACGACCTACGTATTGCTCGTGAAGAATGTTCAGCAGCAGAATCATGATCATCATACACGTACTGTTCTTGCCAAACGCAAAGCCAAACACCGCCCCCGAGGTCGTAGACGCTATACTACCCTCAGCTCATCAGCCGATGATGAGATGCTTTGATAGACCATCAACCATCCTGACTACCCTCATCTCGACGTGTCAAGACTGTCTCTTACCTGGGATTGACCTGCTAGTGAAAAGTTCGAATGTCGGCAGCGTGGGCTGGGCTTCCTGATCCTACTTACACTGGCCCATCGGTCCATCAATTCTGGGGGAGTCCGCTGTCCTGTGGCCGTCCGAGTCTGATCTCGTTCCCCATCCTTGACTTCTCATGAGAACAATCATGAGGCACTGTCCCTAATTAACGCGGGGTGGCCGAATTCTATCCACACACCTCTGCCTTGTCTTTTCTTGCTTCAGCCCGAACAGACGTGTTCAGGGCAAGCGGTCCAGGGGTACCACATTCGGTTGTGGGCAGGCACCGTCACGCCGCAGCTATCTCCTCCTCCTCGAGCCCTCCTTGCGCGTCTTCCTTGGCTGGAAACCTGCGGTTCACTGCTGTCTCGGAGAACGTCTGCACGATGGTCGTTCAAGTTGTGGAGGCAGCTTCGCCAATTGCGCCAAGCTCAGGCGCCATCTTCGGGAGTTCACGGCCTCGTGCAAGAACACCCAGCAACCCGAAGCCCATCTCGCCGTCGCAACCGGCAGCGTCGCCAGACCACCCCATGCAGACGAGAGTGCGGAAGTTGTCCGAGGCGAAGAAGACACCAGCTAGAAGACAGGCTAGTGTGGGTGACCAAGTCAACAGACCCGATAGCCCGGACTTGGACACTATCCTCGCCAACACACCCCGCCCACGCCGCAGAAGCTCAGTAGCAGTCTCTCCGTCTACAACCAGGTCGCGTACAAGCTCTGTGGCCAGCCCGTTTGGATGGAGGGTCTCTGGGACGGATCAGGATGGCACTGAGTTGCGAGGGTCAGACGACGACTTGAGGGGGCTGGAGGGTGACGACGGGAGTGAGTCGGATTCGAGCATAGACCTTCATACGCCGCTACCGTAAGTCCATATATCAGCTTCGGACAGGGGTGTTGGGCAGGCTGATAGAGACCGTTAGCCATCTTATGTTCCGCGATGGCCTCCTATCCCCCCGCTCGAAGTTGCTTCCGCAGGTGCCTGGATCTCCGTTTCCTTTCTTGCTAGAAGAGGACGAAGAAGGCGATGCGCTGGACAGGTCGAAGAGTGTTTTGAGTGTGGTATCAAATGGTAGGTCTTTGATACGTTCTGTTCAGACTTCGTACTGATCTGCGACAGTGGGGTCGGTCATGACCAAATCCGGACTTCTCTACAAGGATCCTCGCGACACGGTCAGACGCAGGCGTCGGCACCGGGATGGGCAGCTGTTGCGCGCGGGCATGGGTCTGACTACGGGTCTCGGTTGGAGCGACAGCGAGGACGAAGACGCTCCATCGACGCTAACCCGCCGCCTCATCCACACTTCGATTTCCCGCAAGCCATCCTCCTCGATCTCGCGTCCTGCTTCTGAATTTTCCCGCGATGTCGCATCTCCTGCTCCCGTGCGCCCTACACGACGCAAACCAGGGACAGCCCGGTCTGCTTCACTCTCCATAACCTCTCTGTCCTCGCTCGGGCGCCCTGGTACTGCGGGGAGCAACTCGTCTACCGAGTCTCAGCCAGTTTCGCATACTCGTGCTCAGTCGACTGCTGTCGGCACTCCGCCCACTGCGAGTTCGTTGCCCATGCCCTCTCCTCCGAGCTCAGTTAGTATGACGGTCCCTCGCGCGCGACTGCCCAAGTCTACCGAGGTCAAAGCCGCGCTCTCCCGCGTCCGTACCGACTCGACGGGCACGTTTGGCGGCAAGGCTAGGTCTGCATCCGTCGCCGTTCCAACTGCATCCGCCTTGCGTTCTCGCACGACGTCCACTACGTCGAGTGCAAGTACCGGGTCCGTATACTCGTCCAGTTCCGCATATTCCAGCTCGGGATCGTCCACTCAGTCTGCGGGGAGCACGACGTCGACCGGCGTGATACCCCGACCCCTGCGCCTCCCGCAATCGAGTGCGCTCTCGCGTCTCTCACAACCGTCCTCTGAGTTAGGCAGTATGTCGAGCCTCCAACAAACGCTAGGAAAAGGCAAGCCTCCCGGTGTTGAACCTACGCGTCCGCGTACTATCTCGATGTCGCGATCTACGGGCAGTATATCGTACAGTACGGGGCCTAGGCCCCGCCCTTTGCTGTCGCCGCCACAGCCGTATACCCCTCGCTCGCCCACTCGCACCCCTACGGACTCCCCGCGCAGTCCAAGTCCTGGAACATCGCTTTCGTCGCGCTCGCCGTCGCCGCGTGCCCGGCCGCTGGTCGCAGGGCCGAGGCCGAAGCCTCGCACGGGTACGGGTATGATGTATCGCACGTCATCGTACTCAAGCCTTCAGGCGACAGCAATGCGCATGCGGACCATGTCAACCGTGGCCCCACCAAGCAGCGGCGTTCTGATATAAACAAAAGGTCTATGTCGGCGTATCTTCAAGCCTGTGGACGCTGGCGCGTGCACGACAGATGAACGAGAACGTTCTGGTGATGTTCCGGTTCTGATTCACAACGCACATTCTCTAATCTACACGATCTCATGTCCGATAGCTTTGCGTTTCTTGTTTAGTTGCTCTGCTCTGCTCACACACCCCCTCGTGCTCTGGCCACGTCATCATCTATCTGCGGTCCTGCGCACACTCACTGCTACTCTGATATTTATGTTCGCATACCGCGACTACGTCTCACATCTATACATAGCATCCATCACAGTACATTGTAGCGACTTCTGTTCTCTGCGTGGTTTGCATGACATGGATCGTCGCACCACCCTGCGGGTGAGTTATTCGCGCAAATTGCTCGCAGTGCGAACACGGCTGATCGTATCACGACAGGTTGTAGCTTTCGTTGCCTCATCCTGCGGCAAACACCATATCATCTGTTGAACGATACGATATGCTCGCGCTACCTCGGCCACATGTTTCCCACATCGTCAATGACTACTTGTTTACCAGTGCGTTGGGGAGAAATCAAGTGGTCGAGCCAAACGCGAGTCTGTATGGTCACGACATCCTGACATGCCTCGTCACCGACCGATCGGGAATGTGATATGTGACATGTGGGAGGGTGTCGTGCAAGTCGTTGAACCCGTTCGCCCCTCCGCCGCCCTCTGTATCTTTGACTCAACCACTCGTCTGCTCACATACTAACGTGCCTTCATTCATTCTCGGTGGCGGATTTAGTCGCTCTTCGCAGACGACCCAACATGTTACCCTTTCGCTGGTTCCGGCTCACGCTGGCGTGCATACTTGGAACGGCGGTTCATGCTGTGACGGTATACCAGGCTCCTCTTGGGGCGATGACGACCACGAGCACTGCGCCGAACGCTGTCTACACTGGTGCCGCAGCGTACGATCCAACGGTTCTTACCCCGCCACCCATCCCCAGTCCGGCACCGCCCACGCAGTTCGGTGTTCAAGTTTCGAACAACGCAGGGAACGTTTCGGCGTTGTCCATCTCACCCGGAGGGGCATTCCTTGGTTTCTCGATTGAGATGTCTGTTGTTGAGCAAGTCCGTGAGTGCAATTCTTGCTGCATGTAGCCTGTTCTCATTCACGCGCTCGTCCTCCGATCGTGTAGTCGGTCTCAATGGGTGAGTGGCCCAGAACACTTATGGCCTGACGGTCGACTGATACTCTGTAGATCACGTCTGCAAGTACCATTCCTTAACCTCATGGCGCTCGTAGCCGAACGCAGCGGGAGTGTGCACATCCGGGTTGGCGGTAACACGCAGGAGTACGCTGCGCTTGTACAATCGCTCCCCGAGGACAAGATTGTCGAGAAGGAAGCGGTCAACGTCAATAACCCGGTATGTAACTCATTCCATGTCTTTGGCATGCGAAATGACACTTACTCGTGTTTCCCGTGACAACGGTGGTCAGACTCAAACGCCGAGCTTGCTGTACACCCCGGAACTCCTTTACCTCCTGTCCAACATCTCTTCCCTCGTCGACACGAAATGGTACCTCGGTCTTCCCCTTAACGACACGTCCAACCTTCGTCTTGCCATCGCTGAGTATGGTGAAAGCATTCTCGGTGGCAATTTACTGGGACTGCAAGTTGGCAACGAACCGGACCTCTATGCAAGGTAATGTCACACGACAGCGTCACTGCATGAGCGCGTTTGACAAATCCTGTGGTAGGCACGGCTTGCGCCAGGCGACTTATGGACCCAATGACTACTTCGGCGAATTCGCCTTGGTCGTAGACGCCATGCAGGCCGATTCGAACATCAAAGTTCACAACAATCTCATTGCACCCAGCGTTGCTACCGGTGACTGGACACCGGAGGGCAAGTTGATGCATATTGTGTACCTACGTGTTTCTCACAGACGTTTCCAGATGTGTGGAATACGGGCTTCATTCCGGCGTACCAGAACAGTCTGTCAGCTCTAGCTGTCGAGCAGTAAGTGAATTTATATTGGATGTCGAGCATTCTACTCATGGTTGACCTTCACAGCTACCCCGACGACAATTGCGCCGCACTCTACGGTAACTCCTTCGGCCAAACGATAAATCCCCAGGACGTTTTCTCGGACTACCTCAACCATACTTCCGCTCTCTCTATCGTTGCGCCCTATGTTAACTCTTCGCAAATAGCCAACGCAGCAGGCAAGCCGTTCATCATGTTCGAGACGAACTCAGCTAGTTGTGGCGGCTTTCCCGGAGTGAGCGACAGTTTCGGCGCGGCGCTGTGGTTAACGGACTACGCCATGAGTATGGCAGCGGTAGGGTTCAATGGCGCGTTGGTCCATGTAGGAGGGCAAGATGTGTATTACAACGTGCGTGATACGTTTGTCTTTGGTTGCGATTCTTGAACATTCATGCATTTCATACAGCCTTTCACTCGTGTGTACCATTGTATCGATGTGGCGGCATGACGAAGCTAATTGTACCGAATGGCGTTCGACAGCACCACCTACGAATCAGTCGAGTTATCACCAATGGACGATTGGATCTACGTTTTACGCTGTTCTCGTTATGGCCGAAGCCCTAGGATCGACATCCTCGTCTTCCTCGGGCAACCTCCAAGTCGTCGATTTAGGCATGAATGGTGGAAACCCGTTCACGCCAGGCTATGCGGTGTACGAAGGCGGCTCACTCGCGCGTGCCGTCTTCATCAATTTTATGACGGACGCTTCGGGCGCGAACGATCTGCAAGTGAACCTTCAGGTCCAGGAAGGCGTCCCTGGGAGTGTTCAGGTTAAGTGAGCCACTCTTCGCTATGGTGGAGCTAGGACATTTACTGATCAATGTCACGAGATATCTGCAAGCGCCGTCGGTTAGCGAGCACTTCAACATCACTTGGGCAGGACAGGTACTTGTGCGAAACGGTGTCATGACTTTAAACTCACTAAAATTCGACATCATCAACAGACTATGGGAGGCCAGTTCGCGTCTGATGGACGGCTGCAGGGCACACAGTCCATCCAGACTGTCACATGTGACACGTCCGCCAACAAATGCACAATAACTGTACCCGCGCCAGGGCTCGCGCTTGTCTCCTTCGAGCCATCTTCCTCCACTTCGTACCCGACACACACCTTTGCGACGACCGCGGTAGAGGCAACGGCGACGAAGGTGGACCCGAGCGTGGTGGCGACAAGCAACGGGTCGCCAGGCGGTGGTTCGCATGCGGGGAGCACGAGCCGCGGAAAGAGCCAGACCAGTCGCGGCACGGGGATTGCACCCAGCCTGTTGATGCTTGTGGCAATGCTGTTCGGAGCTGGGGTGCTTGGGAGGACGTATGCCTGGCGCTGGCCATAGGTTTTCGGAGACAGGGACATCCTTAACTCCACCACATTCTAACGTTACCAGACTATCATGTAAGCTTAAGCATTCTCAGGCGCCTTCAAGTACTGTAGCATTCAGACGGGATCACCGACAAGTGTGAGGCTGGCTATCCAGTCTTGGAGAGGCCGGATAGGTGAAATGTGTAACGCGACTCGTTGCTGCTGCACAACTGAAATCCACGAAGGGCCCGGGAGGGTCATCATTGGGCGATTACTCAAGCTCAAGGCTACCATGTGCGACGTGCCATCTGATGCTTGTCTCTGCATGGGCAAGTACTTTTCATCAGTATCAGTACTACAGCATAGTGCTTACAGCAGGCTTACAGAGCCACCGACACTCCGCTAGCTCGGCGATCGCGCAATTATTTAGCGCCCATCTTCTTACATATATACCTCTAGCCCCTAATACTGATTGTCTGTCCCGGTGGACCGGTCTTGCGAGTTGGCGACTGACAGCCAACCTTCCGAACCTCGATCGAAGACAGCTTAGTGATCCTCGAGATGACACCATCTAGGATCGACAAGGGCACTGTTAATGGAATAACCGACGCGTGTTCAGCACTACATATAAAAGGATCCACCGCATCCTGAGCTCCTGCGTCGGCTCAATCTACCGCCATCCATTAGCAAATTATAGTAGGCATGACAGGCAAGACGAACATTTTGCTCTTCGGAGCCACAGGTACGTGTATGGTCTCATACCACTGGCAGAGACAGGCTCAGATAGCTCACGTGTAATAATGGCATCTTCCAGGCTATATTGGAGGTTCTGTCTTGAACCGCCTCCTGCAGCATCCTAATGCAGATAATTTCGACATCACCGTGCCAGTGCGGTCTCCCGAGAAGGCCAAGCTGCTCGAGCAGCTGGGCGTGAAAACCGAGATAGCCTCTCTCAGTGACCATGACAAGATCGAGTCGCTCGCCTCGCGCGCGCACGTTATCTTCAACGTGGTCAGTCCTCCATCTCAGGGTTCACAGTATGGGAAACGAACTAACGGACGGTTTCCTGACCAGGCGAACTCGGACGACTTGCCCGCCATAGTCGCGCTTCTGAAGGGCGTGCGCAAGGCGTACGAAACTACTAGGCAACCACCTATCCTCATCCACACGGTCAGTGCGAGAAGTGCACGTTCATCGGTGCTACGTACGACTTATGGTAATCTGCAGTCAGGCACGGGTGAAATCGCGGAGCTGGCGGACGGGAAATACGCGACGGAGACCGTCTACTCTGACCTGAACATCGACCAGCTGAAGTCGATACCCCCGACAGCCTTTCATCGCAATGTTGACCTGGCTGTCATCGGCGCAGACGAGCAAGGTAGCTGCTAACTATGCCATCAGAGTTTGGCGTTACTGACATTGAAATCACGCAGGCTACGCCCGGTCGTATATCATCATCCCGGGCGTCGTAGAAGGCATCGCGTCCGGCCCCGTCTTTGAGGAGGGAATAGCGAAGCGGGTCTCTATGCAGATACCTTCACTTATCAAGGCGTCGTTGGACAGGAAGCGATCGGGCGTGATTGGTCCCGGTAAGGCCATCTGGCCGTACGTCCACGTCGACGACAGTGCGTGATTCAACTCAGCTCCCAAGCGTCATTTGTGTACTGATATCCACAGCGGCCGACATGTACACCGTGCTCCTCGACGCGATCACGGCAAACCCCCAGAGCGCGGGCCACGGCTGGGAGGGCTACTATTTCGCAGAGAATGGCCACATCTCTTACTACGAGATCGGGAAGGCCATCGGTCAGGCGCTCGTAGACCTCGGGTTCGCGGACAACGCTGAGCCTACGCCCTTCACTGACGACGAGCTAGTCAACTACTGGGGTTCGGTGGTGCGTCGTCCTTCGTACCTTTCGTGGCATTGACTGAGCTTCTTTCGCATAGTTTCTGGGAAATTTTGGTGGGTCAACCTGCCGCTGCCGCGCTGACCGCATACGTGCGCTTGGGTGGAAGCCCAAGTACAGCAGCGCGGACTTGCTTGCGATTCTCAAGCCCGAGACCGAGTTGCAGTGGAAGATTGCGCAGGAGAAGGGCGAGATCGACTTCTCGTACGAGCGGAGTCTCTCGGTACTGTTCCAGAATGCGATTGCCTCGAGCTGAAGACCGGGATGTCGTAGGATATATATAACGGTCTGGATATTACTCCCTTGGGTGATGATGGTGGTGTGCTACTGTTGCTGTGCGGTATTCACTGTGGTGCCAATGCAAGCTTGCACTGAGTCCATTGGATCGGAGGTCGAGCCTTTCCGTATGTACGATGTAGCAATGTTGTGGACGCCAGCGGTGGACATCGCGCGAACCTGTCATCTTTGTCCGTGGCGGAGATGAATAACACTGGCACGGATACAAATTCGGGCTTACCACTCACTTAAGGTACTGCACTCTTAGTGGTGTGGGTGTATGATGCTAGGAGACGCACGCTGGAAGTCGTGAGCGGTCACCGAACAGGATTCAACGAGGCTGGGGTAGGCGGTTGGCTTCCGCGCTTACGACCGCCGAGTTCATGACTTGTTTGCTCAATGTTCGCTTTGGCATGTACTATCAGACCCATAATTACCCAGCCAGTTACAATCGCTCCTCAGCAAGTACCTATTCATTAGCAACTTCTAGTACTCACTGACGAAATGCTTACAGAGACGCCCTCTTGGCGCTCGCGTATGCAAGTGGCGAGCAGCATACTAGTCGGACGTCCGCGGTCTCGTTACTAATCCACCTCCTTTCTCGTACATGGAGGCTGCATCTTGTTGCTCATCCATCGTTCTTCCTCGGTTCAGTGGGTTCTTCGCCTACCAACAGAA
Organism: Fomitopsis serialis; assembly: GCF_022376445.1. Taxonomy (NCBI): domain Eukaryota; kingdom Fungi; phylum Basidiomycota; class Agaricomycetes; order Polyporales; family Fomitopsidaceae; genus Fomitopsis; species Fomitopsis serialis. The sequence continues at coordinate 370,621 of NW_025954980.1, read as the reverse complement.
TCGATGCAAACCAGCTTACTGAGCAAAATGTCTCTAACATTGCTTACATGGTCCAAGCTCGCTGACGGGTTAGACGGATCCATGGAGATCCATGGACAGTAGTAGGATGACTGATACACAGGCTGTAACTCGTACCAGCGATGTTGGCCCGCGTATAAAAGCGACGACGGGACACGGTCTTTTCCAACACAATCCTCATCTTCTCCCAGCAACCCACATCCACATCCAGCAACAAGCAAACCGACAGACATGCCCAGTAAGACGAATATCTTGCTCTTCGGTGCCTCCGGTACGTCACAAGCCTCCGTACTAGTGTGCTGGCGAACGCGTACTCAGACCGCATTTGCAGGCTACATTGGGGGAACTCTCCTGGATCGCCTTCTGAAGCACTCGAAGACATCAACCTTCGAGATCGTTACACCGGTGCGCTCCGCCGAGAAGGCAGAGGTGCTCAGGAAGTTGGGCGCGAAGCCCGAGATCGCTGCTCTCAGCGAGTACGATAAAATCGAGGAACTCGCGTCTCATGCGGATGTCATCTTTAACCTCGTGAGTTCCTGTCCGTGAGACTCCAATGCTCGCATATGCTGACATACGGCTTTCCGTGCAGGCGAACGCGGACAATGTCCCGCAGATGAACGCGATTCTCAAGGGCATACGAAAGGCGCACGCGGCCACTGGCAAACCACCGGTGCTCATCCACACTGTAAGCACATCCAGAGCGTGCCCATGATGCCTCGTACGACTCACGATGATCTAGACCGGCCTTGGCGAAGTCATTGAATTCGCGCAGGGAAAGTATGCCGCCAAGACCGTCTACTCGGACGTGGACATCGAGCAGATCAAGTCCATCCCTGCAGCAGCCCTCCACCGCAACGTCGACCTGGTCGTGATTGGCGCAGACGAGGAAGGTGCGATGGATCCGAGCCACTGACTGGGCTTTGCTGACCAAGTCTCACTGACAGGCTATGCGAGGTCATACTTGATCTCGCCGGGCATTGTGTACGGTCTTGCAACCGCACCCGTGCACGAGGCGGGAATCGCGAAGAAGTTCTCCATTCAGATCCCGGGGCTGGCCAAGGCGGCGCTGGCCAGGAAGCGCGCTGGCATCGTCGGTCCTGGCAAGGCTGTCTGGCCGCATGCCCACGTCGATGATGGTGCGTACATACAGACCCACCGCGCTCGCAGCTGCAGGGCTGACATGCGCACGCTCTCTGCAGTGGCCGACATCTACGTCAATCTCTTCGATGCGATCGCCAAGGACCCGCAGAGCGTCGGGCACGGCTGGGAGGGCTACTACTTTGTCGAGAACGGCGAGGTCGCCTGGTACGATGTCGGCAAGGCTATCGGCCAGGCACTAGTGGACCTCGGAATCACCAAAGACGCTGAGCCTACGCCGTTCGCAAACGAGGAGCTCGAGAACTACTGGGGCTCACTGGTACGTCTCCCGGGCTGCCGCTCACGCGTGACTTGGTATTGACTATGTCTGGTGCTCGCAGGCGGTGGGCAGCTTCGGCGGGACGACATGTCGTGCGAAGGCGGAGCGGGCGCGCACGATCGGGTGGAAGCCCAAGCACGCGGACATACTGGGGACGATCAAGGATGAGGTGGAACTGCAGTGGGCGGTCGCGCAGAAGAATGGCGGCGAGGTCGACTTCACATTCGAGAGGGGCCTTGCGAAGCTGTTCGGGTTTGCGTAGGTGTGATCTAGGTCTTTCTCGATAGAACGTTACAGTCGCCGAATTGAAGTGTCCAATGTAAATGGTTTCTGCCCTTTCGGATGCTGCCGACACATCAGAGAGCAGGTTCATGGCGGGTGATCAGTCGGGGGGCCACGGCGGCGGCGCTAAGTTCGGTATGTATGCGCGGATACGGCTCCAATACGGCTCCGTGACTTCAAGATGCATCAGATGGGATGATCTGGGTCGAGATTGCAAACAGATTAGTGGAACGACATTCATGACGGCGACTGTACTCACGGCACTCTGCACGAAGGTACTGGCGGTAATGCAAGGTCACGAGGACGTCAATCCAACGTACGGCAGCGCAGCGTCAGCAGCTCCTAGCATAGCAGAGGTGCCATACCTCGACCACGCTCCGTGTCCTGGCAGGATTTTGTCAAGAATGGATACGTGTGAGATAGCAACCACGCAACTCACCCCGCTTTGTGTGGCGGGCTGACGCGTCTTGCTGCTCTCCCCGCGATCCCACACAATCATATTAGGCCCCCCCTCCTGTTTGCATCGGTGTTCACGCTTCCATGGGTCCGGGTGTCGGATGAAGGGCACAAGTACTGGCCAGGGGAACTTGAAGACTTCAAGAACACGGTCGCTTCTGAATCTACGCGCGACGCCGAGCGGCCTGACGAACCGCGAACTCAAGGTCGAGCGGTACCACCGCACTGAGACTTGAGCACACGAGCAAACAAAATGCGACAGCGCCAGAACTGAAAAGCTGCCCTCCTCCTGCGGTCGGTAAGTGGTAAGCGTACGTCGCTAGGCGCCTATGCCAGTGCTGCTCCAGTTAGGCGCTCAACTACTCTCTTCAGCCACCGTGAACCACCCACTCCTCCTGCCCTCCCCTCCTCGCCGCAGTCCATCGGCATTCCCGCGACCCGTCGAGCATCAATATGATGCACCTAGATTTACCACTGGCTAGCAAGTCGGAGGTTATGACGTTGAACTCAAACTTCTCCGGCTGTGCGCACAATTGAACTAATTACAACATCGCGCTCGTCTGCCTTTGATGCCTCCTTTTTACAAATCCTGTTCACTCTTGATCGGCGTTTGGTGTACTCGCAATGGCTCGGCAAGCACAGGGCGTTCCTCGTACCTATTTACTCCCTCGTCTTGCCGCCTTCACTACTACCGTGGCAACAATTCGCCGACATGGAAAGAAGCACGCATGCCGAATCCACTCGAACACGTCAATCTTCCTGCCGTGAAGACGCGTCAGCGGCGGTATGTCGCGAGTGCACTAAGATACGAGTTCTCAAACGCGCGCCGATCGGTGGGAAATGTCCGTAACACCGACGGCGCAGGTGTCGAGCTAGCATGAAGTGCAATCATATAGCCGATTGAGGACAGTTCTGCGGAGCCTCTCTCGACTTCGTGGGCAACCATGACGGTGGCAAGTTGACCTTGATTTCGGGCAAGACTCCCTTCTGAATATTGTGACATGTTAGAGTGAGTATCCAAATATTCACCTCCTGCATGCTTTACGTCTTGCTTTTGGGCTCACAGATGGCACGGTCTGGCAGGCTGCTCAATCACGTATGGTATGCTCCGCAGATGTGGCGCCAATTCCGCGTCGACTCAGCATACTAAGGCGGTAGCAATACGGCGGATGAGCGGTCTTAACGTTCCGGGCATAATGGTAATGTCCAGATTCTGTTGTTTCATCTTGGATGTCGAATACAATGGGCCCGCAGAATACGCAACCACTTGGACGTTTCCATACACTAGCGCCGCCCACAGTGGATATCGCTTACGCGTACCTGGTCCGTGACATTCGTATAAAATCTACAATGCAGCAGTACTAGGGTCAGGATCCCAATTTCGCGTCCAGTCAATCTCATACAGTCCTCCGACTCGGAATATCAATACGATGCCCTCCTTCGCTGTGATCGGTGCCTCCCGCGGAATCGGCCTTGAACTCGTCCGCCAACTCGTACGTAGTGTCGCGGCGCCTGGTCACTGTTTTCTATTACTGACATACAGTCCTCAGTCCGCCAGTCCGACCAACACGGTTGTTGTGACCGTCCGGAACAAAGAGAAGTCTACATACCTCAACGACCTGGTGCGGCGATCAGAGAACAACAATGTGCATGTCGTCGAGGCGGACGTTGTGGACCAGCATGCCATGGATGTGCGCGTCTTCGCGTTATTTTGAACAGTGTCAAAGGCTGATTGCTCCCGCTGATGCAGCATGCCGCCGCCGAGGTCACGAAGATCACTGGCGGAGCTCTGGATGTTCTCGTCCATAACGCTGCGCGCACGGAGGGAGAAAACACGATCAAAGGCTTTTTGGATTAGTACGTCGTTCGCCTCGGACGGCTACTAGCAGGCCTTCATTTGAACGTCCTTCGCAGTGAAACACCGGAGAAGCTTGATGAGGAATTTATCGCTTCCGTATGTTTCCGTGTCGGGCTCACTGGACTGTCTGGAGGCTTGATTGACTCATTCGTGGTGCTCATAGTTCAAGGTGAATGTCCTCGGAGTGGTCCATACCGTCAATGCCTTCTTGCCCCTTCTGCGCAAGGGCACGGCGAAGAAGATCATTGTCATAGGCAGCGAAGGCGGAGACTGCAGCCTCGTATGGAGGATACGGCTCGCCAATGCCGCAGCGTACGGGACGACCAAGGCGGCCGAGAACATGGTTGCGACCAAGTATGCGGCTGAGCTCGAAAGCGAGGACTTCACCGTTGCTTCCGTCAGTCCCGGCATCGTTGACGTCTCCAAGACTGCCGCCGAGTCAGGTTTCTATGGTGGGTCTCACTGAAAGGTTTATCTTTGTCGTGAGATGGGCTCACGAATCCATACAGTACCGTCCGAAGAGCTCATGCCTACTGTCAACAAGATTATGAACGGGATTCTTGCGGCTTTCCCGAAGGCTACCACGATCACGCCCGAAGAGTCGTGCCGTCGCCTAGTCAGCTTCATCGACTCTGCCGGTCCCGCGGACAGTGGAATCTTTCACCCTTCGGCCGAGTACATTGATTGATTCGATCGGATATCTGCCAGGATAAGTTGTGAGTATTACTGTACTCATCGCACTTTAGCATCTATGCAGGACTAAAGACTCGAATGGCCGACCCGGATAGCAGGTATTACAGATGTTGCAACGTGCGGTCCATGGAGCGCAGCGTATCCCAGGGTTACATTCTGTGCCAGGATGTCAATATATACAGTTTGATGACACGATCGCGAGTCACCGGCGTTTGCGATCCGTCGAGCACCAATATGCTGCCCCTGGATTTACTGGCTGTGTAGCAAGTCGGAGAATATGACGTCGAAGTCAAACTTGTCTGGCTGCGCAGCGCACAATTGAACCAACATCGCGCTCGTCTGCCTTCGATGCCTCCTTTTGACAGATCCTGTTCACTCTCGACTCGGATTGGCCTTCGGTGTACTCGCAATGGCTCTAGGCAAGCACAGGCGTTCCTCGTACCCATTGACTCATATATTGACGCCCTTATTACTACAGCGATTCATGCCGAGCAGAAGGAAGCAGGCATGCCGAATGCACTCGAACGCGTCAACTTACCTGCCGTGAAGACGCGTTAGTGGCGGCATGTCGCAAGTGAGTAGGATTCAAGTTCTCAGACGCTCGCCGATCGGCCGGAAGGTCCGTAAGAACGATGCCGCAGGTGTCGTACGCATTCGCATCGACGTTTCCATACACTGGCACCGCCCACGGTGAATATTGCTTACGCGTACCTGGTCCGCGACATTTGTACAAAACCTGCGGCCCAGCAGTACTGGGTGAGGATCCCAATTTCACTGTCGATCTCATCCAATCCTCCGACTCAGAACATCAACAAGATGCCCTCCTTCGCTGTGATCGGTGCCTCGCGCGGGGTCGGCCTCGAACTTGTCCGCCAGCTCGTGCGTAGTGTCTTGGGGCCTGGTCACTGTCTGTTATAACTAGTGCTGACATGCAGTCCCCAGTCCGCCAATTCAGCCAACACCGTTGTCGTGACCGTACGGAACAAAGAGAAGCCCACGTACCTCAAAGACTTGGTGCAGCGATCAGAGAATAACAACGTGTATGTCATCGAGGCGGACGTTGTGGACCAGCACGCCATGGAGGTTCGCGTCTCGCATCCTATTGAAAGCATCTGGGCGATGCGCGAAGGTTAATCTCTCCCGTCATTGTAGCTCGCAGCCGCCGAAGCGACGAAAATTACTGGCGGAGCCCTGGATGTTCTCGTCTATAACGCCGCGCGCATGGAGGCAGAGAATATGGTCAAGGGATTCCTAGACTAGTACGTCGTTCGCCCGGGTAGCTGGGACTTTGATTCAACATCCTCCGCAGTGAAACACCGGAGAAGCTCGACGAGGAGTTCATCGCTTCCGTATGTGCCGGTTGCTGTGCTCAATGAAATGTCTAGAGGCTTGATTGACTCCCTGTTCATAGTTCAAGGTGAATGTCCTCGGAGTCGTCCATGCCGTCAATGCCTTCTTGCCCCTTCTGCGCAAGGGCACGGCGAAGAAGATCATAACTATAGGCAGCGAAGGCGGAGACTCCAGCCTCGTATGGAAGATGCGGCTCGCCAAGGCCGCAGCGTACGGGACGACCAAAGCGGCCGAGAACATGGTTGCGACCAAGTATGCGGCTGAGCTCGAGAACGAGGGGTTCACCGTCGTTTCCGTCAGTCCAGGCATGGTCGACGTCTCTGCCACCGGGTCTGGTTACTCTGGTAGGCCCCACTGAAAGGTTTATCTTCGTCGCAAGTTGAGCTCATGAACTCATACAGTGCCGCCTGAAGAGCTCATGCCCACTGTCAACAAGATCATGAACGGAATTTATGCGGCTTTCCCAAAGGCCACCATGATCACGCCCGAGGAGTCGTGCCGCCGCCTGGTCAGCTTCATCGACTCTGCCGGTCCCGCGGACAGCGGAATCTTTCACCCCTCGACCGAGTACATTTACTGAGCGCCTTTCGAGGGGATAGAGTGGAACGGCTTTCTGTGTCGCAACGCTAGGCTATTAATGTGGCTATGCATCGCAGTATTTGATAGATCACCCGTCCCGTAAATGAACTGCTGCGTGAAGTAGTACGCAACATAAGACATCTACCGTGTCCAGTAAACTTAAGACCGATTTGAAAATGCGCTACATAGTCGGCTCGACATCCACGCCTTTCCGAGGATGTCTCGAGCTGCCTGCTGTCCATTCAGACTCGTGAGTACGACACTTGGCCCGGTGCCATGGAGGTGTCCGGAAAGGCACTGACTCTGGCGGCAACGTAGCGTGGTGCTTCGTTTCAACCAATCACACCTTCGTGGCCGGTCAATTTCTTATCAAAAATACTTACTGCGATGCAGAATACGTACTTTGGTGTACTCCTCCAATTCTCTCGGGTTCATTGAGTCAAGACCGCGACGACGATGGCGTCTCGGACTTATCATCCCGGGCCACCAGGCGAAGACACCGGCTCGCCAATGTAGTAAGTACTTACCTTGCAGCGTAGGCTATCGGAATCTCAGGAATATTTCCCAGCCGTGAGCCGGGTCAACATCTGAATACCGAACCTTGCTTGACAGGGAGTCAACGAATAATTGAGCCAAAACTCAACCACTGTCAGCGAGCGGGCATGCACGTGACTTTGACGTACAACACCTTCCCAAAACGGCAGGGCACCTTCCAAATCCGTCAGCCCGCACCGTGCTCTCAGTCTTAACCTCTCCTAGCCTCTCCTTCGTCTCGCACCTGCTTGGAACTCCGCCGCCGCTTCTGACGAGCTCCACTTGTGTCAGTGTATAAAGGCGGGCTTGTACCGACGGTGTCTTTGCCCCTCCTCTCCTCAGACTCCGAGACTCCGAGTCATCAAGTTCCTCTCTTCAAGTTGTCCGATGGACTCACCAGACGAACCGTGCACTTGTTGAATTTTTGGTATATGCCTCCATGTACAGGTAACGTCAGGCACTTTATTGCCGACCTACTTATCTAATTACCGCCGCAGAATGCATGACTAGAGCTACTAGGCTCGCCGCTTGCCAGATGCTATTTTTGTAAAGCACAGGTCACGTGCCGATCATTGGGGGCAGCAGGCGCTGTTGTCGTCGTTGCCCACAGCCACGACCGCCGCGCCAGCTGCGATCCCTCCCATCCACCATGGCCGACCCAAACTTCCTCGCTGGGATCAAATCCGAGCCGTCTGCCAGCTCTGTTACGGCCGCGTCTGTCGTGGGCGCGAACGCCTCGTCCTCTCAGCCCGCACCAACCCTGCAGGAACCCGACGTAAGTGCCATGCCTCTGGTTGTTTCCTTGAGGGTGACTGACGCAAGGTGCAGGCCAACATCTTCGTCGCAGCACAGCGCGGAGACGTCGCGACCATCCGGGAACTCATAGAATCGGGTAAGGCGAAGGCGACCGATCGAGACGAGCAGAACATCACGCCCCTGCACTGGGCCTCCATCAACGCGCAAGTGGCTGCCTGCCGCTACCTCCTCGAGCAGGGCGCCGAGGTCGATGCGCTGGGCGGCGATCTCGTCGCAACGCCGATGCAGTGGGCTGCGCGGAACGGCTACCTGTACGTGATCCAGCTGCTCATCGCCCACAACGCCGACCCCACCATCGCCGACGCGCAGGGCTACAACAGCCTGCACCTCGTTACGCACTCCTCATCTGTTATGCCGCTGCTCTACCTGCTCCACCAGCCGATCAACGTCGACTCGCGAGACTCGCAAGGACACACGTCGCTCATGTGGGCGGCTTACCAGGGCGACGCGCTCTCGGTCGACTTGCTGCTCAAGCACGGCGCGAGCCCGAACACGAAGGACGATACGGGCCTAACGCCGCTACACTGGGCAGTAGTGAGGGGGAACCGGGTGTGCATCCGCAGGCTGATCGAGTGCGGCGCAGACATCAGCGCGAAAGACGGCGAGGGCAGGACGGCGCGAGACATGGCCGTTGAGCTGAAGAGTCTCGGGGCTTGGAAGCGGGCGCTGGAGGAGGGTGGGATGAATGAAGACGGCACGAAGAAGCGGAAGCCTTTCAGTGACGTGCGTGCCTCCTTTGACCGTGCAAGTCTGGAGGCTGATCCACGATCGGCGGCCCCTAATAGCGCAACACGAAAATCGCGATATTCACGCTCCCGACGATCTCTTTTTTCCTCATGTTCACGACACTGACGATCCTACCATGGTACACCGGCATAATTCTTTCGATGGCACTCTTCTTCGGCATGCACCATGTATGGTACCGTCCTACGTACATCGTGCCACTTGCTGAATCGGTTATAGGTCGTCACACGCGTCCTCCTGGACAAATCGAACTACACCGACAGCGTAGCGCAAAGCCCATATTTTGCAGGCATCATATTTGCGTCAATAGTATGGGTCGCCTACAGTTGGCTCACGCGCCTTGTGAATCGTAAGCGAAGTCTTTCCTGGTATATCGAAGGATCCCCTGATATATCGTTCCTGCAGAGACCCAATCGCATGCCTTCTCCCACTTGCTCTTCGCCATCAGCGTCATCCTGTGTGCGTACAACTTCTTCCGAGCAATTAGCTTGGACCCGGGGAGCTGTCCCAAGCCTGCGAGCGATGCAGAGCTCAAATCGGTGAGTGTTCGCGTACATATCTTGTCTTGAAGGCATACTCATATTCCGCCAGAACATTGAAGAGCTCGCATCGGAAGGCCGGCTCAATGGACAGACGTTCTGTATTCAGTGCATGGTTAGTGCTTCCAGTGAGTCCGCCCCGGCGGTACTGATGCCGTGTGATAGGCACGGAAGCCATTGCGATCCAAGCATTGCCGGACATGTGATCGGTGTGTTGCCCGACAGGACCAGTACGTCTGCCTGTCTTGCTGGTGTTTTCCGCGGTACTGACTTGCTGGCAGTCATTGCCCTTGGGTCTGGAATTGCGGTAAGTCTTCGTCGAGCAAACATTATTATCGACGTGTGTTGATTGCGAGCGTGCAGTTGGCGTGAACAACCATCGCCAATTTTTGCTTTTCGTCACGACATTGGTGACAGGTATCGTTCTCTTCGATTACCTCACATATGCCTGTAAGTGGTTACGTCTCAGCGGCGAAGTCAGCTAAATGCGGACGTTACCACGCAGACTTCTCGTCAATCGATATTCCCACCGACCCTGCGCATATCTCCCCCATCTGCATTCTTCCCAGTTACCTTTGCGCACTCACTGCGTACGACACCTTCCTCTTCTCTGTCGCATGCTGGTCGACGCTCCAATTGTCATGGACCATAGTCCTCCTCGCTAGCCAGTACTGGCAGGTCGCGCGCCAGCTGACGACATTCGAAGTATCCAACCTTGGGCGATATGGCTTTATGGGCGGGCGCGGTGGTGCGAGCCTCGGCTCCCAGATGGGGCACCAGCACAACCAACACCAGGGCATGCCCGGCGGCGATGGCGCAGCAACGCCCACGGGGCATAACCACAAGCACAGCCATGGTGCGTGCGGAGGGTGCGGGAGTGGGTTCCTGATGAACCTCCTCGGGTTCGACCGCTTCACGAAGGGCAAGGCTGCCGATGGGCTCGCGCGTGCGGGCAAGGCGCCGAACCCCTTCGACCTTGGCATATTCGGCAATTGCAAGGACTTCTGGACGAAGGGTCGTGAGCTCGGCGTCGAGTATGAGCGGTTGTATGACGTGCCCCCGGATGGTTTCAAGGAGGCGAAGAGGAGGAGGCAGAGCGAGGAGGGCGAGGAGATGCACGGGGAGGGGAGGAAGAGCGTGAGGAAGAGCTTGTTGATGGGCTTTGGGCTCAGTCGCGGGGGCAGCAGCCGCGCGGGATACGAGCCGTTGAACCAAGTGTAGGTAGGTGTGCGTTGTGCGTGCTAGTTGCCGTGAGGCGTGTATCATGTATAGTATATGTTTCATTGCACGGACTGATCTACGAATCTGTACTCTGAATGACTCTGGCATGGCGTGCAGGGGATCTTCTGGCGTTGTGGTCCTGGGGCTGCCTACTCAACTTCTCGTTGCGGAGGTTGCTGACAGTGTAGAACGCAGACAACCAACAACGAATGTCCCAGCATCGATTGCACCTGGCAAGTCGCTCTCTATGCACAACAGTACAACGCCCTCCACTCATGACTTCGCTTATGCAGACGTGAGTCAGGACCTCTGCATTGTTGCGGAGATGCCCGACTGTGCCCGACGCATCGACCAGCTGAAGAGCGATGGCGTGGCTGTACTCTCGCGGACGTGCTGCCGCACGTTGAGGCTGTGAATCGTGATCACGATGGTGAGCAACGTGCTCAGGAGAAATCGGCACCTACGCAGCCAGCACGGTATTGCAGTATACTGATGGTTCTCTGGTATCAGCTCCTGTATGACATGGATCACCAAGGCACGCACTTGTGCTTTGTGAGAGCCACACGATGTTGGTAAGGTATGTGTGATGTTCGTCATCGAGGAGATTCTGTATAGTCGTCGACATGAGAATTCGCCAGGATGACATTCGATACACGCACGATAGTGATCTCCACAACCTGCAGGACTCTGCGGGTCGGTGCCAGCGATCAGAGCTCGCGTCATCATGGATGAAACATGCGGAAGAAACCCACAGGAGCAGTGCGCCTCGACTTGCGCTGTAGGCAAACAGGCGCGACATGATCGTGCCCAGGTTCGAATCATACCTCCTCAGCAGCCCTCGCGTCTCGACGGCAGAATGGAAGTGGTGCAGGATCCACGTGAGGGCGACGGTGATGTAGAGGTCTGTTGCGATGTTCGTGGCAAGCTGGACGACGCCCATCCTCTGCATTCGGTGATACTTTGGTGAGTCAACGAGAAAGACGTGAGACATGGGAGCGCACCGCTGAGATGCCCGTGAGTGCGTCCTTGCTTGCGTCATGTAGGTTACTATGGAACGTTGAGACTCGCTCTGGTAGGCTGAACACGGAAGGAAACCTACAGTTCGGTTATCCATGCTGACGTGTTCCGTAGAAACGTCAGCACCCTGGTGCAAAAGCCGCAGAGGGTTATACTATTGACCGATGCCGGTGGCTGGGCGATCGAACGCGGTTAGCCAAAAAGCATGGATGGACGACGTGTTCAGAGCGCACCGAAACCAAGCATAGACAGGAGCAGCTGTAAGCCTGGGTGTCAGTACTTCCAAGATGAATCCTCAGGTTTGGACCTACCCCGGGTATCACGATAGCCACGCGATGTGCCTTCCGTCGCCCCGACCATACTTGAATATCGCTGCCTATCGGGATGGTTTTGATGCGGAGGTTTGGGGTTACCACTTACCTGAGTATATGGTCCGCAGATAGAAGCTGAAGCACAGGGGGGTGCGTTCATTCCAAGGAACACCGGTATCATTGACACTCGACTGAGATGCTCACCATTGGGACACAAAGACCGTCACGATCTTTTCGTCGTTCAGAAAATGCTGTTTGTGATACTCATGTTCCGGTGCTCACCCCCAGAACAGTCAGAATCTTTGCAGAAGATCAGTGGCTGGCGGGGAGTTGAATCGCTGTGAACTTGCCGTGTATGCACTGGTATGTATATGATCGTGAGCTGATAGTAAGTTGCCGAGGAATGCGCATAACCGACCCTATGAGCGCAGCGATGTCGGATGGCGCTTGGTGATTCGCCACGGTGTAGTAATACAAGATCTACCGCACGATCAATGAGTTAGACAGTCGGATGGGGTATGTCGTATAGACTCCATACATCGGCGCCTGCCCCCACTTTCGCAGTGTCGACAGCACTGAAGGCAATTCAGTGTTCAGTGACGCAGTACGATGCAGCGATTGACGTACAGCAATACTCCCACCTAATGATATCAATTGACATGAGTATGCAGTGTCCCCGCCGCGACAGCGTAGTGAAAGTCCAGGACTCACAAGTATCTTGAGCTGCGAATGGTCCTGCCCGTAGCGCGAGTAGTAGTATACCGTTTGTCCCAGGGTACAACCGTAGAGCCTAATACACAATATGTTGATAGCGAGGTCTCATTGGACGACAATTCGAAATCACTTACAGGAAGAGGAAGAACGCTCCGATGAACGTCGTCTGCAAATCGTCCCCGAGACTCTGACCAACCAGCGCGGATTCGACCATCGTTCGCTCGTTCTGAGGGCAGTGCATAGCTGCTATTATATATGCGATCGAAGGCGGCGATATATGGATTTAAGCCATCCAGACATTTAATGCGAGCTCAGCCTCCATAACGCCGGATCGAATCTCTACGGGGAGGGAGAAGCGCAGCTTCGCCTCGGCATCTGAGTCGACCATTACGCCTTTGGGACACTTGACAGCTGCTTCCAAGCAAGTCAAAGGAATGAATCCGGCGCCACGTTTGAGGATGACTTTGAGTCGTCGCCGGTGCTAGTAGGAGCTTCTCGCTCTCAGGAGGTGCATGTTATTCGTATTACTGCAACGCCTACCCGAGACGCGATGTGACCAGTGGGTTGAATGTATCCTTGACCCAGCGCAACGGTGACGATATCAAAAGGACTTCGATTGTGCGAGCAATTCCCTGTCATCCGTTATCAGATTCATGGACGTATGGAACCAGAGCCAAGCAAATGAACCAATTGAGTTCACCTGCACTGCTCACGCACTGCCAGTCTATTGACCACATTATGAGCTACCCCGCTTAGGCCTGGGGGAAGTGCTTTCCTGCATTGGCTTGCGCTGTGGCGATAAGGTAGTAGTGATCGACGCCTCCGGGCGTCCGGCATATGTCCGGCGCATTGCCTCCCAAGGGTCTGTCAGCAGAACTGCACTTCACCGATTTGGCTGGAAGTAATAGGAGAACCGCAGTCTGCGGAGATCAAGGCATTTCCGAGTCCGAGTCGATACGACGGATCAGCTGCAGACATAGGCACAACTCCTGTGGAACCCTACGTCCGTAGTCTTACCGAACCGCACTTAGAACCAGCCACGCAAATGGCAACAACGCTGCAGAATAATGGAGACGGCGCATCACAGACCGCCTGACGTTCTATGTCTGTCACACATTCAGCGAGAGTCATACAGTTGCAAGTTACAATCCGAGCAGTCCATTCCGGCTACAGTTAATCAAGGTACTCAGCTGAAGGGTGGAAGACACCGCTTTCCGCAGGGCTGACGGAGCCGATGAAGCTAATCAAGCGGCGCCCAGACTCCTCGGGCGTGATCGGTGTCCCTGCTTTCGGGAACGCCTTGCGGATATTCTCCAAGATCTTCATGACAGTGGGGGCGATCTTCTTTGTGTCACCTTCAGGTTCGTGACGCATAGGTGGGTAAGTCGATTCTGGGGTCGGTCACAAAGCAAGACTTACCATGGTTGGCACCGGACGCTGATGTCCCGGACACATCCACCGTACCAGGGCTCACTGAGACCACCGTGAACCCCTCGCTCTCCAGTTCAGCCGCATACTTGGTCGCGACCATGTTGGCTGCGGCCTTGGTCGTTCCGTAGGCTGCAGCGTGCGCGTGCCGGATCTTCCAGACGAGTCCGCAGTCGCCTGCTTCACTGCCGATGATTACCACCTTCTTCGTCGTACCCTTGCGCAACAGCGGCAAGAATGCATTGACCGCGTGGATAACTCCAAGGACGTTGACCTGGAACTAGTAGTGATCACCGATGTGAGTCATACACGTCGATCGCTGGTCAGCTGAATGGACACATACGGAGGCCAGAAATTCGGCGTCGAGTTTCTCGGCCGATTCACTGCGCAAGGAACCGTGGTAGCTCGTTGTGATTCGATAGAGGGAAAACCTACTAGTCGAACAATCCCTTTACCCGATTCTCCGCTTCCATACGGGCTGCATTATGTATGAGAACATCGAGGGCTCCGCCAGTGATCTCAGCGGCATCGACGGCAGCACGCTGAGACGGGGTGAGCGAGTGAATGATGCCTAAACCGAGTCAAAACGCGTACCTCCATGGCGTGGGCATCAACGACATCTGCCTCCAAGATGTGGATGTTTTTGTTCTGCGACTGCCGCACGAGTTCATTTAGGAACACGGACTTCTCCTTGTTCCTGACAGTCACAATGACAGTGTTGTCGGCATTCGCAGACTGCACATCGTGTCAGTGCACAGAACAAAGGACGAATGAAGAGACAGCACGCACAAGTTGGCGGACGAGTTCGAGGCCGACCCCTCGGGCAGCACCGATCAGAGCGAACAACGGCATCGCGTGCGAACACTTGGACTATGAGTTGCGAAGTTAGGACACGGCATTCTGCTGTCACTGAACGAGCTATATACTTGCCCAACCAGCCAGAAGACTGCGGCCCTGAGATATCAGCCTAATGACCTATGGGAGAACCATCTTCAAGCATCTTGGACCTCGGCGTAATTCTCCCTGGCTCCGCGGCCGACGCTGACGCGTCTTCATGGCAGACTGGTTCATGGCAGACTGGTCGAAAATGGGCTTCCGGCCGCACTGCTCACGTCTTGACTGAAGGAAACCTCTGCATAGCTACCGCAATCAATCTTCCTACTGAATATACACATTCAGCATGCATTGCTCGTCGCGAGAGCACTTACATACATGACTTGCGTTTAAAGCATCGATATTATGAGACTCAAGTTGCCATCTCAGGCTGTCAATCGAACCGGAGATTCAGACGCCGAGTGCAGAGTCTAGTACTGACAGGAGCGCTCTAATCGGAAGGAAGATGGTAGTACGCAGTATAGCACCGTGTAACATTTAGGTTGTTCTTGGGGCCTCGAGGATTATTGAATCGAAAACAAATCGAAAACGACAAAGTTCAAAAGGCTAAGCGCTGAGCGTTGAGATCTTGAGATCTCGAGATCTGGGCTCTGAGATCTGCAGCCGTCGTAGGCGCTTCCCCTGAGCGCGCGTCTATGCATAACCCTTCGCACACCGTCCGACCATCGCAACTACTGCTGCACTCTTGTCGTTCAAGTGTCATGGTTTGCGCACCGCAGAGACTAGGATATAACTACCCTCGGTCAATCTCGTGTGGAGACAGCGCCGATCTCTGGTAATGCTACGATCACCCAGTCCCTTCAAAGCCGACGACTGATTCAACTGTCTACCACAAACGGTCCATTGTACAAGGCGAGTGTTCAGATATGCTCTCGAAGCAAAGATAATTATAATGATGACCGGAAGTTGTGCTTCGTCCATAAAAGCAGTCATGACATTGGTGCATGAAAGGTTTGACTTGGGTTCGACACAAACTTCGCGCGACGGAAGGTTTTGATTATATGCCGACCACCGTTGCAACGAGGTTCTCTGCAGCTTTGGTGATGCCATAAGCAGCGCCCTACGATACTTAGCTGTGTTCTTTGGACAAAACTACACTCGCCACCAAGGATGTCTTATTTGGTATTGCCAACAACGTCGAGCACTTGCAAAACGAACGGAGTTCGCGTCGAGCCCGGGTTCTTCAGTCTCACTGACATCCATTCGACTCAAGTACACGTTTTACTCGGAGAGCAAGGCGTCCTAGTTCAATAACCTATTCAGCATATCCGCTTCTCTTCAAGACGTACCGCGCTCTAAACCGGGACGTTGAGACAACCTCTACTGATACTCGCCATTCCAGACTCGGACATCTATGTCAATATGTAAGAGGACTGTCCCGAGGCATCGACATGGCTGATGAAATATGCAGGATTTGCCGCGGAAGCCACATCGACTCGCGAGCAACGCAGGAGGTTCGCTAGTCCTGACCTACGCACCGTGACGGGGATTTACAGGACACTCCCGAGTGTGAGGGAGAGTCAGCTTCGGTACCTGGATATGCCCTGTCATGTCTGCCAAAACTCACCTCAGCGGCTGCATTTGTACTAACGAACGCGTCCGTCTCCGGCCCACAACCGAAGTGAGCGTCATTGTCTGACATCTTAGTGTCTGACGTTACCTTCTATCATTGCAGAGAACTGATTGAACAATTATTCGGACCGCTCGCGTTGATAAGCCCGGATCCTCCGTACAGTGCCGGACAACCACACTGTAGTCCCGCTACTCCGATCCATGCGGGCTAGATTGTAGTGCTATCGACGAGTTGCCATGGCCAAGTAGACGGTGCGCGCACACTTAGACTGGTTCTCATTCAAGCCATGTTTCGAACTGTACTTGATCTTGATGTGTATCCTCCATCGCCCGTCCTCGGCGGACTCGGGGCCCTCATGTGTCTACAAGTCAGACCCATTCTGCATGTTTCTGTTTGACTGGGAAGACGTCATCAGGCTGGTGTCATCTAGCTATCTCACTTGCACAGTCTCAAGTCAAAGACCTTGTCAAGCTGTGTCCCGACGACCGCCCCCAGCCTTGACTTCTGATCACATAGCGCTGGTGCGTCTCGTTCTCGCATAGCCACACAACATGCACACGCCGTATCACCCGAACATCGTCGTATCAGATACCCACTTGCAAGCATGGCAGTGCGCAAGTGAGGCCATCCGATTCGGACTTCTCTCGTCGCCGAAGGTGGATGTCGGCGCTGAGCGCTGAGCATTTCGCTGACGCTGAAAGCATCTTGCTCTGCTGTAGGCGATGAACTGGATATAGTATGTGCAATAGTCTACTGCTGGTCTCTGGACTCGTGGGTGAGCGGCTTCTGCTAACATCAATAATGAAGGGGAACAAGCCACCTTTCCTGAATGAATCCCAACAATAACTGGTACCGGGGCGGGACCATAATGCTGTGACCACTGAATCCATCATCGGGGATTATCTACACTGAAGATTGTCGAAAGAAAGACGTACAGTCATCACAGGTGGCCGCAGCGGCATCCTATCTGATACAGGCACTTCCATTGCTTAGACGCACCATAGCATGGTATGTGTCCGCGTGGCATGCGTAGACCTCTACACCGACGCGCTCGTCATCACTTTGGGCGGTATACGTAGCGGTATACATATAATGCGCATTGCTGATATGATTATACCCTGCGGCTGTTCAGAGTTCTGCTTCGACGACAGTCATGCCTACGCTCATTCCCCTTGATAATTTCTTGGGCGCGGCCTTCATAGGTATAATACTCTCAACTATGTACGTTTCCCTCCGATCTTGCTTTCCTTTATCGATGCTAACCATTGCGTCAGGCTTTATGGCGTGTCATGTCTGCAGACGTGGTTGTACTATACGCAATACAGCAAAAGCGATAGCTTGCGGCTGAAGCTCTTTGTAAGGCGTTTTTCGCGAGCCCCACCTCAATGGACTCATGACTTGTGGTTTCCGATGTGTCAGGTTGCCCTCGTTGTGTAAATTGCACATGTTCTCAAGTGGTCGAGTCTCAGAACGCTGATATTATCGCCAGCATCTTGGATACCTTGCATGTTGCGCTGATATCGACCGCATACTATCACTATACGGTGACGAACTATGGGGACTATGGAACACTTGATACAGTGACGTGGTAAGCGGTCAGCGGCTCGGCGAGCATGGAATTTTGACCACTTTGCGTTACATAGGAGTATTGCGGTACGTGACATCCTCATAACCCTTAAGTGCATGTCATTAACAGGTTAACAGGTTCAAATATCTTTCGGAGTACGTACCGTTGCGGTATCACCAATGCACGCTTGTACTGACGGCTCGGTGCATATAGGGCCTTGTGGGGTTGCTGGTTCAATTGTACGTGTAACAGCCGTGCCAATCCATGCTAACATAAGTGACGCCTTAATAGATTCTTTGCAATGAGGATCTATGTCTGTAGGTATCACGGATGCTCAATGTCGCCTCACGAACACTAATCATTTGTGAGTGGGCAAGCGACGGCTGTTAATTCCTGGAATCATCGTACGTAGAACCCATCTGTCACAGTAACCCATTATGATATTTCAAGCTATCTAGGGGTTTCTTGGCGTCGTTGAGCTAGGTGTGTGATGATCTATCTTGTATGCTCAACAACGTGACACGTATGGCATATCGCGGCTCAGGCTGTTCCATAGGTCAGTGTTGTTCATGTATGCACTTACAACGGACTAACGCGTCAGACTACTACCATAGCATACACCGCTGCTGGGTGAGCATACTTCCGATCACTGGCGTTGTGGTGCATGCTCATCGACTTGTAGTTACAGCGATCGCTACTTCTCTGTGTCTGGCAAGGCAGGACATGCGAATGTGCGTGGCGACATGCTACCGGGTATTTATGACCTCTCATTCTGCCAACGCGCCTAGGCATACACGAGTACAGCACTGACTGCTAACATTGTGTGTGACTTATTGATCGCGGGATGTACTGTGTACTATCTGCGGGAGGGTCGAACGGCTTTTTATCGGTATGGAAAATGAGGTAGTCGACCATGTGATACTCATAGTATACACTGAACAGGACAAACAAAGCCGTCACTCTTCTGATGACCTATGCACTCAGCACATGTGAGTTCTAGACACTCAGACTACCTTACGCTCGCGCTCTGAAAACGTACTGCATTAGGTGTTCTCGCCATGTAAGTCTTCGGCCAGGTGTTGTTCCTACTCCAGATCTCACCCGTACCTTCCAGGATCTTCAGCTTTGTCTGTCTCATCACCGTACGTGCCTGACCATTCTATACGTACATTCGCCGTCAGCGTGGCTCATAATCTCACCACGGCGCTGGTTTCAGTGGGTCACACTGGGCGAAGGGCTGATATACGCTGTATTCTATTGGATACTGATTCGAAGTGAGTAATCCGACTCGCAGACACTTCTGTATCTGACTATGATAATCACAGTCTATCCATGCTCTTTCCTATCGACGTATGCTCTAAATATCTTTTTTCAGTAATTGACTATTGACTGCTCCCTCAGCTTGAACTCTCGAGAGGCTGTGAGACGCGCTTTCCAGGAAGACATTCCAGCCCGCGAGCTCAGCAGCCTTGAAACGCAAGTTGACAGTCCAGACAAGGACAAGGACCCTCCCGAAGCGGCCCGAACGAGACCGTCGTCGAGCCGTACTTTTGGCCCCTTTACTCCCAACACCCCGCTTCCTGTGTACCGCCTCGCAGAAGACGGTCGAAACTCGGGTCGTATCATAGCGTCCGCTGCGAATACTGCAGTGTAGAAGCTGCAGTATAGTACGTGCTTGAGTCGAACCTAATTTGTACTGCGTGGAAGTCGATGACTTCCACGACGTCTCTCCTTCAAAGACTTAGGACTCCTTACGCAGGTGTAAAGTTTGAGCATATATGTATATCCTAATATATTCACGATGAGCGCCGCCTATCTCGAGTGCTGCGACCAGGCGCGACCGAACCACGAAGCAGGCGGTTAATTTGTCCGCAGAGAGACGGAATGACAGAAGCCCACATGCCGCCGATATACTAGCCAGCCGGACAGTTCTGGTTACTGCAAGTAGTATGGTCACTGTTATGTTCGTTAGATTCCTTAAGTATCACTTACCCGAGATAAGTATACAGTAACTCAGTAGTGAGTCTAAGATAAGTACTTATCTTCAGTAGACTGGAAACGCGGCATAATCAACAACGTACACGACTCTACTCCCATATCACTACCTCATACTACACCTAGTGCTAAGGCGTTCAGCCGCTTTCAGACCAGTTGCGGACGACATACTGGATCACCTCTTGGACATTTTCTGGACGCCCGGAGGGAGTCTATGTCTGAGATCCCCCTACACAAGCTCAGGCGTCACAGAAAGCTATCTACAGTGGGCTACGAGCGTCTCGCGAACGGCGCACCTTCACCCAACGGTGACGAACCCGGGTCTCCGAGCGACGCCATGCCTCTCAGTCCGCGCGCCGCGGCGTCAGCACGGCGGAAAGGTAAGCGGAGAGAGCGTTATGCCGACGATGCGGACCATCCGGACGAACAGGCGGGTCTCTTGGGTGACGAGGAGGACGGAGAGTTCAGAGACGACGAGGAGCAGGAGCAGAGGGATCATAGGGGGGAACCGTCAACGCCAGTATGTTCTCACTATGGTTGCATCAGTTTAGACTGTTCTAAACCTGCAATACGCGAGGTAGCATTCACCTTGGTCGCGCAAGTTCAAGCCACCACAAGACAAGTCGAGAACAGTGCCATTCAGACCACCAGGTAGGAGCACTCGTGTGAGCAGGGCTACATTGACTGCATATATGCTCCACCAGACAAGCAGCGCAACCGCTTCCCGGCTAATATCGTCCGCAACCAAAAGTACAATGCCTTCACCTTCCTCCCGATTGTATTCTATGAACAGTTCAAATTCTTCTTCAACCTATATTTCCTACTGGTCGCACTGTCCCAATTCATACCCGCGCTCAAGATTGGTACGCCGTTCTGCGCGCTCCGGGGTACAGAGCGGCTCACTTGGTCATAGGATTTATCGCGACCTATGTTGCTCCCCTTGCCTTCGTCCTATTCGTGACCATGGGCAAGGAAGCGTATGATGACTACAAGCGGAATCTCCGGGACCGCGAAGCAAATTCCGCGCGCTACCTCATCTTCACGCCTACCACCATCTCCAGGTCCTCGTCTCCTGACCTAGACCGCGACGATGGCCCGCATACACGCTCCGTCCCGTCTTCTGCGCTACGTGTGGGCGATCTCGTCTTGCTGGAGAAGAACCAGCGCGTCCCCGCTGATCTGGTCTTATTGCGCACCTCAGACTCGTCAGGAACTTGTTTCATCAGGACCGACCAACTTGACGGCGAGACGGACTGGAAGCTGCGCGTCGCAGTGCCCACGTGTCAGAAGTTGCCGTCCGAGCGGGAGCTCATGGACCTTGACGCGGAGATCTATGGTGAGTGGTTTCCATGTGTCGATTACATGCCTATTCACAAATGCACGGCCATGGGATGATTTCGTAGCGGATGCGCCCACGAAGGATATCCATACGTTCATTGGCACATTCACGATCAATTCACCGCGGTCTGCCTCCGACGACGATGTGCCCATGGTACAAGTGCCTACCGTCGAGCCTCTCACTGCGGAGAACGTTCTATGGGCGAACACTGTCCTTGCGGCTGGCTCTGCTGTTGGATTCGTTGTCTACACTGGCCCTGAGACGCGTGCAGTCATGAACACGAGCCACCCAGAGACGAAGGTGGGTTTACTAGACTTGGAGATCAACCGACTCGCCAAGGTCAGTGCGCTCGCAGCAGTCCACCCGAGAATAATAACGTACCATACCCACTACTGATCAGATTCTATGTGCGGTGACTTTCGCTCTGTCGTTCGCTCTTGTCGCCCTCAACGGCTTCCGTGGACTGTGGTATATCTACATCTTCCGTTTTCTCATCCTGTTCTCGTCCATCATCCCGATCAGGTATGTGCAACTCATCCTTCATCCGTAAACTAGGTGCGACGAGTTGTATTCTAGTCTGCGCGTGAACCTGGACATGGGCAAGACGGTATACGCGCAACAGATCATGAAGGACAGCGAGATCCCGAATACGATCGTCCGTACAAGTACGCTGCCCGAAGAACTCGGCCGCATAGAGTATCTGCTCAGTGACAAGACCGGGACCCTGACGCAGAACGGTAGGCATTCCGTGTCAAACTCTTCCGCGTTGACCGATTGACGCAGCGCATGCGTAGAGATGGAGATGCGCAGGCTGCACATGGGCACTGTGTCGTACGGATACGACTCCATGGACGAGGTTGTACATCAACTTGCCGTGGCCTTTGGAGCATCTGCAGAACAAGGTATCAGGGAGATTTCCATGACTTGCGGTGTCGTTGCTCATACAATGGTCAGCGCACAAACGCATAGGCTCTACTACCACGGGTGCGCAGCTTGCCACGAGGGGGCGTCGAGATATGTCCTCTCGTGTGCATGATGTCGTCCTCAGTCTTGCTCTTTGCCATAATGTGCGCATACAAACTACTCCTCACGGCCGAACGCTCATTCGACTTTTCAGGTCACTCCGGTAACGAACGATGACGGCACCGTGACTTATCAAGCGTCTTCTCCGGACGAAGTAGCGATCGTCAAGTGGACTGAGTCCGTCGGCTTAACACTCACGTATCGCGACCGCACGCGGATCGAGTTGCAGACGCCCTCCGGTTCCCGCATCACTTACGACGTGCTCGACCTCTTCCCGTTCACTTCCGAGTCTAAGCGCATGGGCATCATCGTACGCGACATTCAGTCGGGCGAGATTACCTTCCTGCAGAAGGGTGCCGATGCCGTCATGGCGCGTATTGTACAGCGGAACGACTGGCTTGAGGAAGAGTGCGCGAACATGGCCCGTGAGGGTCTCCGGACGCTTGTCATGGCGCGCCGCAAGTTGAGCGAACAATCGTACGCACTCTTCAAGGAGCGCCACCACCAGGCAAGCATCAAGCTCGAAGGCCGGAACGAGGCCATGACTACTGTGGTGTCGGAACTGCTCGAACGAGACTTGGAATTGCTCGGTCTCACTGGTGTCGAGGACAAGCTGCAAGATGAGGTCAAGTCGACGCTGGAATTGTTGCGGAATGCTGGTATCAAGATCTGGATGTTGACGGGTGACAAGATCGAGACTGCGACGTGTATCGCAATATCGACAAAACTTGTTGCACGGAATCAGTACATCCATCAAGTTGCGAAATGTTCGTCAGTTGTTACTTCTATCCGTCGGGCGGCGTGCTCACCTTTCAACCGCTGTCGGTATGATTAGTGAAGACGGCGACGGAAGTTCGAGACCAGCTGGAGTTCTTACAAAACAAGCTGGATTGTTGTCTTGTGATCGACGGAGAGTCTCTGCAGGTCGGTTCTTCCATACGCGCACCCCTGTGCAACACTGACCACAATGCTTGTAGCTATGCCTGAATCTGTTCAAGAATGAATTCATTGAGATCGCCACGAAGCTCTCCGCTGTCGTAGCATGTCGTTGTTCGCCTACCCAGAAAGCTGATGTAGCTCGCTTGATTCGGCACCACACCAAGAAGCGTGTTTGCTGTATCGGCGATGGAGGTAACGACGTCAGCATGATCCAGGCTGCAGATGTCGGTGCGTAAGGTGAAACAGATCACGAGTGGCGATTGTTTGACTGGCTTATCATTAGGTGTTGGTATCGTTGGCAAAGAAGGGAAACAAGCATCTCTTGCTGCCGATTTCTCCGTCACGCAATTCAGCCATCTCACGAAGCTCCTTCTCTGGCACGGGCGCAACTCGTATCGCCGCTCCGCGAAGCTCGCGCAGTTCGTTATCCACCGTGGACTTATCATCTCCGTCATGCAAGCTGTGTTCTCTGCAATCTTTTACTTCGCGCCTATAGCACTCTACCAGGGCTGGCTGATGGTAGGATACGCTACTGTGTATACGATGGCGCCTGTCTTCTCCCTGGTGCTGGACCGGGACGTCAATGAAGATCTCGCCTTGCTCTACCCAGAGCTGTACAAAGAGCTTACGAAGGTCAGTTAGTCGTCTAATATCTTCTCGTCGAGGCTCACGCGGGCTGCAGGGTCGGGTGCTGTCGTTCAAGACGTTCTTTATGTGGCTGATGATCAGCGTCTACCAAGGTGCGTCTGACTTCTCTGCCTGACTGCTGGGCCTCATGCCTCTTTTACGTCTAGGTGCCGCGATCATGATCATGTCCCTCGTGTTGTTTGAGAACGAGTTCCTGAACATCGTCTCAATATCGTTTACGGCGTTGATCCTGAATGAGCTCATCATGGTGGCATTAGAAATAACCACATGGTCAGCAGAACATTGTCTTTTCTCATTGCGCGACTTACAATTCGTGCACTAGGCACGTCTATATGGTAATCTCGGAGGTCGCGACATTGTTCTTCTATGTCATCAGCATCGCATTCCTCCCTGAATACTTCGGTGTGTCCAGCTGATGTTGCTGTCGACGTATGCATACTGACCACACTTGCCAGACCTCACCTTCGTCATCTCGGTACGATTCGCCTGGAAAGTCGCAGTGATTGTGGCTATCAGCGCGTTCCCTCTCTACATCATCAAACTTATCCGTAGTCGAATAGCACCAGCAGCATCTAGCAAACTGCTGTAATTTATGCCTTGCTTATGGAATTACGCGGAGATACGATCTTTAATGCATTTATATTGTTGTCAGTGTCATGCGGGTCAATAAGGATCATTGCAGGTAAGATGCGATATGAAGTGGGTAACAGAAAGGACCGTCAAAATGCACTCAACTACCACTGTGAGGAGGAGGCGAAGGGTTGTGAGCAGTGAAAGCATTAGCGAAGAAAGGTGTCGAAGGGTGCCACTCAGGGTTCGATGTCCAGATCGGATGTCCAATGGGAGGCGGCGGACGATTAGATGCAAAGCCAGGCGGTCCATGAGGCCCAGGGGCCCCCCAGGGGCCACGCATGTCGGGACCCGAGCTACGTGGGCTTCCCCATCCTCCTCCTACTGGAGCGGGGGCAACAGCGCGGCGACTCGGTGCCTGCACAACCTCATCGTCGTCCGCAGCGAGCGCAGATGAGCCTAGCACACCCTTTGGACTGGGCGAGCGACGACTTGGTGATGTGGAACCGGAGCCCGACGCGTCAGCGGACGGTCGCGCAATGGGCGCGATGGGCGCAATCGGGCGAGTGATGGGACCAGGATCGGCCGCAGGAAGACGACTCGTACTGGGAGTGAGATGCGTCGGCGAGGTCACTGCATTGCCAGAGGCTCGGTTGGGAGGCGCAATAGGTGCTGGAGGACCGATAGGAGTTGGTGGTGCAATGGCGGAGGGCGGAGCAATGGGAGCAGGCGGAGGCACGTTCCGTACAAACGGCGCATCGTACGGTATGCCGTTGCCGAAGGTTCGCGGCATCGCGGATGGCCCCAGAGGCGGTGGCGGGCCCTGCTGCATCGACGGACCAGGGCCCATACCGAAGGGACCTGGCGTGAACGGTCCGCGTGGAGACATTACAGGAGGCATCACACCCGGTGAGAACATGGGAGGCCCTTGGGGAGAGAGGTGGTTCGGAACATGGGCAGGCATCGGCTGCGGCGCGGTATGGTTCGTCACCACCGTCACGCGGGGCTGCTGAGGACGAGGTGGCTGAATGATGGGAGGAGCGGGAGTGGCGGGTTGCTGGGCGGGCGTAGGCTTGTTAAGGATCTTCTTCGACGGCGCAGCGTGGTTTGGCGACCGCTGAGAGGGCCCTGCTGTGTTAGCATTCCGAGGCGAAGTAGGTGGACGTGCATTGCGCGAGGCTGCGCGCTGCTGCTGTTGCTGTTGCTGAGCTGCACGCTCGCGCTCACGCGCCTCTCGCTCTGCCTTCTCCTTCTCCACCCTTTCCCTCTCGGCTTTCTCCTTCTCCTCGCGCTCCTTCGCCAGCCGTTCCTCCCGTTCCTTGCGCTCCTTCTCTTCTCGTTCGCGCTTCGCAGCAGCAGCAACGGCGCGCTCGGCGGCAGCCTTGGCTTCGCGCTCCTCGCGTACCTTGCGCTCGCGTTCTTCCTGCGCCCGCCGCTCTGCTTTGCGCTTCTCCTCCTGCTCCTTGCGCTTGCGTTCCCGTTCTGCCTCGCGTTCGCGCTCTTCAGCTAGGCGCTTCCGCCGTTCCTCCTCTTTGCGATGCTTCTCCTCCTCGGCCGCTTTCCGCACCGCTTCACGGCGTGCACGCTCCTCCTCGCGCTTCTTACGCTGCTCCTCCTCCTGCGCCGTCTGCTTTGCCTTAAGTTCTGCGTCCTCGGCTGCCTTCTCAGCCGCCTTGGCCGCGCGCTCCTCATCCTTCGCAAGCTTCTGCTGACTGTGGCGAGCAGAGGTAAGGACGTGAGTAGATAGCCGCATGGACAGCATGACGCACCGCTTCTTCTCCTTCTTCTTCTGGTTCTGCGTCTGTTTCTTGGCCTCCTTTTCTTTGCTGTTCTTGTCCTCCTCGTCGAGCTCGCGAAGGAGTTGCAACTGGCGCTCCTGTGCGACCTTTTCACGGTACGCCTGGAGCACCCGCTGCTCGAACATTCGTGCTGCAAAGATGGAGAACATCCGCTTGCCTTCCTCCATCTTCTGCTCCTCCGTCATCACCTACTGCGGGGTCAGACGCCTGTCACACGACTGAGCGCACAGATACGGACCTCCTCCTCGTCCTCATCTTCATCGTCCTCGTCATCGTCCTCGTCATCCTCATCTCCCTCGTCATCATCCTCATCCTCGCTCTCATCCTCGACGTCCTGCACAGCCTCATCCTCGCGCTGCATCCGCCGCTCAGCCAGCTGCTCCATCATCTCGAGAAACTTCTGGCCGTCGTTCTTCAGCAGGTCATCGGCCACGGTGAGGATGTTACCTGCTCCTGTAATCGTGAGATCAGAGGCCGGACTGAATGTAGCTGCGTGCTACTCGCCTGTGACAGTGAGGCTGTTGCCAAAGTGGCCCAAACCATCACGGCCGTTCGCCTTTGTCCCGTTGGGCATGGCGCGTCGCCGATGGGACGGCGCCCGCCGATCGGGTTGTGGCTTGACGTCGTCCTCGTCTGCCGCATCCACCTCCTCGTCCTCCTCTTCCTCCTCTTCATCGTCCTCCTCATCGTCGTACTCCTCCTCCTCATACTCATCCTCCTCACCGTCGTCCTCATCAAACTCGCTCTCGGGCGGCTTGACGGGCTTGCGGCCATTGGTCATGACGGCGCCTTTCGGGCGTGTGGCGGGATGGGCGGGAGCATGGGGATCAATGACGACACCGTTCTTGTCGAGCTCAACGCTGCCTGGGAAGGGTCCTGGGCCTTGCGGAGGAGGGAGCGTGCCGCCAGAGGAGATGTAGCGCTGCTGGTAGTTCGCGTACTGTTCTAGCTCCTCATAATAAGCATCGTACAGTACCTCCAGCTCTTCTTCTATTGCACTCCTATCCCGAAACACGCGTCACGCAACAACGGAGGTGCACGATGCAGACACAGCGGGATTGGGTACGAGAGCCGATGCCGAGCGTCAGTAAAAATTTTCGTGCAAAGGGGGAGAGGCACACGGACCGCTTCCTACCGCAGACAGCGCAACTACAGCTGTGCTTCTGCTGCTCCTTCATCTTCTTGAGGACGGCTTCTTTCTCGATTTTCACGAGATTCCGACGCTCCTCCTCGCCCAGCCCAAGCCAGAAGTCTTTGATGCGCTCCCGCTCCTCTGTCGTGCTCGTACTCCATATCTTGTTATTTTTCGCCGTACCTCCCCCTCCTGTTCCGTTCGCTGGGGGACGCGGTTTGTGAGGTGCGGAGGCGTTCGAAGATGGTGGCGATGGATGGTGATGAGTATGATTATGCTGGTACGCGTGGGAGGTAATGGGGGCCTTGGAGGCTGCGCGACGACTAGGGGGTGGGTTGGCGGCTGGCGCGGGGGCAGCATAGGACATAGGCTGCTTGCCCGCCGCGCGCGACGACGGCGGAGGGTTGGACGACGGCGGAGGTCGCGCGGTCGGCATTGAGTTGTGAGCAGAGGATGGCGGCGGCGAATTTCCCACAGCCGCGTCGCCCGGCGTCTCCGGCCGCAGCCGGCCGGGGGCCTCCGCGCTGGCCGGCCGCGGTGGCTGTCGTTTCTTTTTCTTCGGCTTTTTCTTTCGCCCTGGCATATATTCCGGGCCGAACCCGCCGCCGCCTCCGCTCGACGGCGGCGCGTCGCGCGCGTACGTTGCCGCCGCGCGACGAACGTCGTCGACGTCGTCGAAGTCGTCGAGCTCGTCCTCGCTGTAGTAGTCGTCCTCCGCGTAGCCTTCTTCGCCGTACTCGTTCAGCAGCACGACGTTCGTCGGCGAGAGCGCGTCGCCCTCTCCGAGGGGGTGCAGCCCGTTCGCCGCCGCCGCCTGCTCCATCGCCAGGCTGAACGCCGGGTCCGAGAACATTGCCGGGTCGAAGGGCACCGTCGTCGGGTACGCGCCCGCCGCGTACCGCATGCTGTTCTTCGCGCCGCCACCGCCCGCGCCGGCGTGGATTTGCTGCGCGATCGCATACATCGCCTGCGTCTTTTCGTCGCCGTCACCATACGCGCTCAGATGCAAGTAAGTGTTCCGTACAAAGCTCCGTATGTGGTCCGGCAACTGCTCCAGGTACTCCTCGTCAAACCGGCCCTCCGCGTCCGGCTCGATCCCGCGCGTGAGGTGGTTTACTGTGGCGGCCAGGTCCGCTTCTGTCACCATCCCCGGATTCTGGCGGGCGACGGCGGCGAGCGATGCAGAGAGCGACGCGGTCGTGGACAGGTGCACGGACTCGAGCGAGGCGGCCGTGGACAAGTGCAGGGACTCTGGAGACCGCGTCTCGGACTCCGCACTCACCAGCTGCGCCTGGATGTCGTCGTCCTCGCCGTACAGCCTGTCCTCGAACACCATGCCCTGGAAGGCGGGGTCGAGGTTTCCCTTGGTCTTCTTTTTCTTCTTCTTCTTGCCGTTCACCGTGGGTGCGGGCGTGGGGTCGGCCATTGGCATAGGTGCCGACGGCGGCGCAGGGACGACTGTGGGTCGCGAGACGGGTACGGCCGCCTTCTTGGCTTTGCCGGTAGCCATTGTTCGGAATCAGAGGCTGAGAATGCGCGGTAAGCAGGAAGAAGACTGCGAGAGCTCAGTGAAGGATGCAGCACCAGAAGAAGCAGGCCGGAAATGGTGCGGGCTGTGCACCGCAGAAGCAGTTCCCGAGAAAACTATCGGTGAAGACAAGTGAAGGATATGCAGCAAAGCTAGTGCGCAAGCCGAGATGGGAGTTTGCACTTTCGAGGAGATGGTCAAGATTCAAGACTGGGAGAGCAGGGCGTCGCGCGATTGGCGCCGGCTGTAGAGAGTCACGTGAAATGCGGTGCACGGGGTCCCACCGGAATAGTGGTATTCTACGTAAGTACCAAATGCCTGGTATCCTTCTCTTCGCACTCACTCCCAACGCCGTCGCCATGCACCCGTTGTTCTACTGGCATGCTATAACAGACTTGACAAGGCAGCAATATCTTGGACGGGCGGCCGGGGCGTCTCTATAATTGCTGAACGTGGACCGGACGTGGGCGAGTTGCCCAGCGTAGGGAAACTTGCCATGTCACATTATTGTGGATGCCGGAAATACATGAGATCGCTTGAACTTCGCTGCAACGCCCTGCCTTGAGTACGTGTTGAACTATTCGAGTATGTGTCATGTCCATCGACACGCAGCATGGGGTATGGGACTCGGACGTCCGTTAACTGTGGGATTGGTACGAGCCTTTGCTGGATCAAAGATGTGTCGAGTATCTAACATCCAGTGCAGGGTCACAACATGGGTATTCCACTCCATGAGCCGGAACAGCATCCTCACCGTGGGCAGGCGCGACCTGCCTGCCCCGCCGCGCTTGCGCTCGCCGTCGCGTCCGCTGCCGCTCGGTGCAGACAGACGAGGTGCGTGCGCTTGCTACTCAGTCCGCCTGTATTTAGACAGGCACATATACAAGGACAGCTGCATGATTATGGTCGTCGAGCCCTGCCTATCACGTCTATTTGAGCAATGGTGCGGCTCGCACGTCTGCATGTTTGTGCGTAACATATTCGTGTTACGCGTCCAGCAGTCCCTGCCGCACATGAACCGGACACATGCTCTTTCAGTATTCGGCGCAACGTCTCCCATCCTGGCAGTTCTATATCAGTATTGTTGCGGGGCCCAGGATGAGCGATCATGTGCCACACATCATCTCTGTGACCTCCGCACCTACGTCTTGTCTGGTAGTTCCATGTCGGCTGCAGATTATGAGTCCCCATAATGGTCAACTTTGCGGTTCGGGACCATGGCTTCGGGCAACGTTTCCCAGGTCGAGGCATCATCACCGGTGAGGACTCAGTCTGTGCAGCTTGCGATAACACGCGGGGTACTGAGCAACCAGATCGTGGACAGTCCGATCCACAAGCGACCGTTTTCACCTCTCGTCCTCTCGTCCTGAACTACTAGAGATGTGCACGCATCGGCCGGGCTATAATTAATGTTTCTTTGATGAGTGGATAGCAGTTTAGGTTCAGTTACCAGTAATCGCGGTACGCGTTAACTCGCCATCAGCCTAATAGTGCAGATACAAGACTCATCCGTCTCGGGTACGTCTCGCCGTTATCTCTTGTAGCAAGAAGTTTGTAATGTTGAGTTGTTCCAACAGTCGCACCTTCACTTTGAAGCGGCTGATACCGGACCTCATATCAAGTCATACCATTCAAAGGGCACCGGGAGCATGCAGTGGCACCGGGCTCGCACGCACCATCGGAGAGTGCTACTCAATAATATCGGTCGCCATCAACGACACCCTGCTACCTGTCTAACAAATCAACCAATAGACAATATTCGGTGGCCGGGTGCAAAGGTTTGCTCGGGCATCTGATCTTCTCGGGCACGACGGTCTGAAAGCAGACAACTCGACGCTGAGGCTCAGATAGATCCCCGGCGAGCACGCGGGTGGGCGCCGTGCGTCCACATCGACTTGTGCGCGGGCTGGTGGCGTACCATTGGGATTGTACTATACAGATTTTGACTCTGTCCACCTACACCCAGTTGCGATCGCACCCAGCGCTGAGCGCAGCACGTATGTCTCTGCATCATGATTCAAACGATAGGCGTCTGCAGGCAAACTTGAAATATGCCTCTCAGCGGGCTCATTCTCTGCTCCGAACCACTCCCTAGACCATTCCCTCGACATGCGACCGTACCTTTTCCGCGCAGCGACCCTCCTATCGCTCGCCTCATTGTGGTCGTTTCCTCTGGCCTGCTGTTCCGCAATCACCGCCTACAACGTACAGGGCCCCTTGACCATCGGCTCTGCGACATCGACGAGTGATACCGCAGCAGGGACAGCTGTGTACGACCCCCCATATGGATCTTATAGCGGCTATGCCGCGTACAACCCCATCGTCCTCGCGCCGCCTGCCGTCCCTTCTAACTTGTCGACTCAATATGACCTGGTGCTGCCGGGAAGCGCATCCGGTGTCCAAGGACTGAGCATCCCTCAAAGTGGTTCATTCTTAGGCTTCTCAGTCGAGATGTCGGTAGCCACCGAAGTCAGTAAGTGACGAAGTAGCTGAAGGTGTATGTATCTTGCGACTAATGTTTGGTTTGCAAGTCGGCATCAATGCGTGAGCCACGTTTCAATGATGCTTCCTGCTGTTTCTTGAATCCCCTGGTGTAGCTCGTTTCTACAGGTGCCTTTCTTGAACCTTATGCAACTCGTAGCGCAACGTGGGGGAAGTGTCAATGTCCGTGTAGGGGGTAATACTCAAGATTACGCGGTCGAAGTCACAGGGCTTTCAGACAATCGTGGCATATGCGTTAAGAAGGACATCGACGACACTCGTAATCCAGTGAGTTTGACCATACAGGAGGCTTGGATTTGATAGGCTTACACTTGCGCACTTCTCACAGACAAACACACCGACTCTGCTTTTCACACCTGAACTGCTCTACATGCTGTCGAACGTATCCGCGCTCATCAATGTCAATTGGTGGCTCGGTATCCCGTTCAACGACACTTCCAATTGGCGATTGGACATCGCCGAGACCGGCGAGGCTATCCTCGGCGACAGATTGCTGGGGTTCCAGGTCGGTAACGAACCCGACCTCTACGCCTTGCACGGGCACCGGGCCGCGAACTACAGCGTCTGGGACTACTTTGGGGAGTTCGCTGAGATCGTCGAAGCGATTGCTGCCGACGACAACATACCGATGCGTAACAATCTCATCGCACCGAGCGTGAGCGGAACATGGACGCCCGAAGATGTCTGGAACACCGGCTTTCTGACGTCATACGATTCGAGCCTTGGTGCTCTAGCTGTTGAAAAGTATGACTTCCGATCTGTACGAGACTTCTATCTAATGCACATGCCAACATCGATAGGTATCCTGACGACAACTGCGCTGCCCTATATCCCGGCGGTGATTTCGGCCCCGCAAAGGACCCACAAGGCGTATTCGCCAACTATCTCAATCACACGTCCGGCCAATTGCTGGTGAAGCCCTACCTCGCGTCTACAGCGCTAGCCCAGCAAAATGGGAAGCCGTTTTACATGTTTGAAACGAACACAGCGAGCTGCGGAGGCTTTCCGGGCGTCAGCGACAGTTTCGGTGCGGCTTTATGGGCAGCCGACTACGCTCTGCAGATGGCATACAGCAATTTCTCAGCTGCAAATCTTCACGTTGGCGGCCTGAGCGATTCATATAACGTGGGTGGTTCTCACATTAGAGCGGTAGCTTCATTCTAACATCAGGTCTATAATAGCCCTTCATCCGTACGGCTACTCAATCATACAGCGATGTCTCACTGATCGTCCATCTATAGCACCGCCAACGAATGAGTCATTGTTCCAGGGCTGGACGATCGGTCCGGTGTTCTACTCCGTACTGGCCGTAGCAGAGGCTCTCGGCTCCTCCAACACTTCCCGCGTGATTGACCTCAATGCCAACAATGGCAGCATCTACACGCCCGCGTACGCTATCTACGAGAACAACGCCCTCGCAAGGCTAGCGCTCTTCAACTACGTCTCGGATGCCAGTGGGGCTAGTAATGTCACTGCGACCATTTCTATCGATGGCGGTCGAATGGGCGAGCAAGTAAGCACCCCGCAAACCGTGAAGATCAAGTACCTCGCGGCAGAAAGTGTTGCCGTCAAGGAGAATATCACTTGGGCGGGTCAGGTGCGGAACCTTCTCGTACCACGACAGTGTATTACTGAATATTGGGCAGACCCTAGGCAGTCGTTTCGAAGTCGATGGCCGCCTCAAAGGCGGAGAGAATGTGCAGACCGTGCAGTGCGATACGTCCTCCGACACTTGTCAAGTGAACGTTCCCGCACCGGGGTTGGCCCTCGTCTTCCTCTCCGACACCGCCTACGAGGAGGTCGAGCCAAGCAGCGTGGTTACGTTTGCGACCACGTCTGTAACCAACCCACTTGTGACTGTGACCGTCAACCCAAGCGTGCTTTCCACATCGAACGGCAACGGAAGCATCGTCCTCGGGGCTACAGACCACAGCAGCCGAGCGGTGCCGAGAGGTAGTGTGGGTGTCGGTTTGTCGGTTCTCCTTGCAGCAGCGACGAGCTTTGTGTTGCTCAAGCGAATGGTGTGAGTGATGGCAGTTAGTGCTGTATGGACATCGGAATTATGCGTCCATAGTTCGGATGTGACAAGCGACTGTTGTGATAGGCGGCGCTCGGCGTGAATATATAAAATATACCTGCGTAAGGAGAGACGTCGTGGAAGTCCTCGACTTCCACGCAGTACAAATGAGGTTCGACTAAAGCATGTATACTGCAGCTTCTACACTGCCGTATTCACACCAGACACTATGATACGGCCCGAGTTCCGACCGTCTTCTGCGAGGCGGTACACAGGAAGCGGGGTGTTGGGAGTAAAGGGGCCAAAAGCGCGGCTCGACGACGGTCTCGTTCGGGCCGCTTCGGGAAGGTCCTTGTCCTTGTCAGGACTATCAACTTGCGTGTCAAGGCTGCTGAGCTCGCGGGCTGGAAAGTCCTCCTGGAAAGCGCGTCTTACAGCTTCCCGAGAGTTCAAGCTAAGGGAGCAGTCAGTAGTCAGTACTATACTAAAGTAATATATAAAACATACGTCGATAGGAAGGAGCATGGATAGACTGCGAGTATCGTAGTCAGATACAGCAGTGTTTGCTAGTCAGATTACTCACTTCGAATTAGTATCCAATAGAACACGGCGTATATCAGCCCTTCGCCCAGTGCGACCGACTAAAACCGGCGCCGTGGTGAGCTTGTTAGCCATGCCGATGGTGAAAGTGTGTATAGAATGCCCAGGCACGTACGGTGATGAGACAGACAAAGCTGAAGATCCTGGAAGGCACGGGTGAGTTCTGCGATAGGAACGACACTTGGCCGAAGGCTTACATGGCGAGAACACCTAATGCAGTACGTTTTCAGAGCGCAAGCGTAAGGTAGTCTGAGTGTCTACAACTCACATGTGCTGAGTGCATAGGTCATCAGGAGAGTGACAGCTTTGTTCGTCCTGTTCAGTATATGAGTACATCATATGGTCGAGTACCTCATTTCCATACCGATAAAAAGCCGTTCGACCCTCCCGCAAGTAATACACGGTACATCCCGCGATCAATAAGTCGCAGACAATGTTAGCAGTCAGTGCCGTACTCGTGTATACCTAGGCGCGTTGGCAGAATGAGAGATCGTAAATACCCAGTAGCATGTCACCACGCACATTGGCATGCCCTTCCTTGCCAGACACAGAGAAGTAGCGATCGCTGTAACTACAAGTCGATGAGCATGCACCATAACGCCAGTGATCGGAAGTATGCTCACCCAGCAGCGGTGTACGCTATGATAGTAGTCTGACGCGTGAGTCTGTTGCAAATGCATACATGAACAATACTGACCTATGGAACAGCCTGAGACGCAATATGCCGTACGTGTCATGTTGTTAAGCGTACAAGATAGGTCGTTACATACCTAACTCAACGATGCCAAGTAAACCCTAGATGGCTTAAAAGATCATTATGGGTTACTGTGACTGATGGGTGCTACGTACGATGATTCCAGGAAATAACAGCCGTCGCTTCCCCACTCACAAATCATTAGTGTCGTGAGGGGACATAGAGCATTCGTGATACCTACAGACATAGATCCTCGTTGCAAAGAATCTATCGAGGCGTCACGTATATTAGCATTGATTGGCACGGCTGTTACACGTACAATTGCACCAGCAACCCCACAAAGCCCTATATACACCGAGCCGTTAGTACAAGCGTGCATTAGTGATATCGCAACGGTACGTACCCCGAAAGATATCTGAACCTGTTAACCTGTTTATGACATGCACTTAAGGGTTATGAGGATGACACGTACCGCAATACTCCTATGTAACGCAAAGTGGTCAGCATTTCATGCTCGCCGATCCGCTTTCCGCTTACCAAGTCACTGTGTCAAGTATTTCATAGTCCCCATAGTTTGTCACCGTATAGTGATAGTACGCGGTCGATATCAGCGCGACATGCAAGGTATCCAAGACGCTGGCAATGGCATTAGCGTTCTGAGGCTCGACCACTTAAGAACATGTGCAATTTACACAACGAGTGCAACCTGATATATCGGAAACCACAAGTCATGAGTCCATTGAGGGGGAGGGGAGGGGGCTCGCGAAGAACGGCTTACAAAGAGCTTCAACCGCAAGCTATCGCTTTTGCTGTATTGCGTATAGTACAGCCACGTCTGCAGACATGACACGCCATAAAGCCTGACGCAATGGTGAGCATCGATATAGCAAAGCCAGATGAGAGGGACACGTACATAGTTGAGAGTATTATACCTATGAAGGCCGCGCCCAAGAAATTATCAAGGGGAATGAGCGTAGGCATGACTGTCGTCGAAGCAGAATCCTGAGCAGCCACAGGGTATAATTATATCAGCAATGCGCATTATATGTATCCCGCTACGTATGCCGCCCAAAGTGATGACCGGCGCGTCGGTGTAGAGGTCTATGCATGCTGGCACGCGGAAACATACCCTGCTATGGTGCGTCTAAGCAAAGGAATTGCCTGTATCAGATAGGATGCCGTTGCGGCCACCTGTGATGACTGTACGTCTTTTTTTCGACAATCATAAGTGTAGATAATCCCCGATGATGGATGCAGTGGTCACAGCATTATGGTCCCGCGCCGGTACCAGCTGTCGTTGGGATTCATCAACTTGAAGGAAAGGTGGCTTGTTCCCCTTCATTATTGATGTTCGCAGAAGCCACTCACCCACGAGTCCAGATACCAGCAGTAGACTATTGCACATGCTATGTCCAGTTCATCGCTTAGAGCAGAGCAAGATGTTCTCAGCGTCAGCGAAATGCTCAGCGCTCAGCGCCGACATCCACCTTCGGCGACGAGAGAAGTCCGAATCGGATGGCCTCACTTGCGCACTGCCATGTTTGCAAGTGGGTATCTGATACGACGATGTTTGCCAGTGGGTGATACGGCGTGTGCATGTTGTGTGGCTATGCGAGAACGAGACGCACCAGCGCTATGTGGTCAAAAGTCAAGGCTGGGAGCGGTCGTCTGTGAAGGGTACGGCCGGACAATTGCTATCCTGTCGAAAAAAACGGGTTGATGTTGACGTTGACGACCTTAAGCTGTTCTGTTTGATAGTCCCGAGACGTCGAACTCTGTGTTGAAGACATTTTACACAAGTTGGGTACGTTGTTCTTGACGTTGAAGTTGACAAGTTGTCGGACAAGTGGTTTGACAAGTGGTTTGACAAGTGGTTTGACAAGTGGTTGACAGGTGGTTTGACAGGTTGTCTGACAGGTTGCCCGGCAAGCGCCGGGCATCCGCCACATGCAAGTAGTTGAAGTACTGAGTACCGAGTACTGAACCGCGAACAGGCCGTGAACAGGCCTACAATGCAACAGTGAGTCTACGCTCTCCGTCCTGATCCACTGTCGCTGAGACGGACACGAAGAGATGCGAAGCCCTTTACGAGGTATGTGACGCATTTGTTTGCGTGCCCGGTCCTCCGTCTTTGTCATTTAAACAGGATTGACTTTAATTCAATAGTGTATTTTAGTTCACCTTAAGGCAATTCATTATTGAACCCCTATAATCCTATCCAGTACTCATCCTATCCAAAGCAGTAAACAGGCTTAGCTAAGACTATCCTCAGTATGTTAATGGTTTAGCTTAGACTGTACTAGCCAATCCAATCCTGTTATGAGCTTAGATTAGCCTATATTCACCCAATCCAATCCTATTGTAAGCTTGTCTTAGTCAATCCAATCCTGTTATGAGCTGACTTTACTCAATCCAATCCTATTGTAAGCTTGTCTTAGTCAATCCAATCCTGTTATGAGCTGACTTTACTCAATCCAATCCTATTGTAAGCTTGTCTTAGTCAATCCAATCCTGTTATGAGCTTACCTTACACTGTACTCATCCAATCCAATCCAGTTATGAGCTTAGTTCAGCCAATCCAATCCTATTGTGAGCCTGGTTATATCTGAGCCAATCCATACTCTCATGAGCTTAGTCACTAATCTAATCTAATCAACTCAATCAGGCATGTATAACCTTAGCCAAAACTGTCCATCTCAGCTCAGCTAATCCACTTCCATCTCTGATCTCATCCACAAATGACAATTACCAAAAAAGGAAACATGGTCCACCGAAACACAAGACAGCCTATTTAGCCCGGCCAGCTGAGCGAGTCTGCGGCCTACACAGTTCATGAGGCATGTCAGTATAGAGTGATACTTGAACAGTCAATGACTTACTTGACGGCCGAAGCCCTAGCGCGAGTGACACGAGGTTCATTGGACGAAGTCGCAACTCCCTTCAATGAGGATTTCTCACGTGTTTTCTTCTTCGATGGCGCAGTGCTACATGACAAGCAAATCAATCATATTGATCTCACAAATATCAACCACAGAACATACCTTGCGCTGCCGTTGTTGGTTTTGCGCTTCTTCGCTGGCAACTTGTCTACGCCATCAACTTATTCAGTCAACAGATTTGATAATGAGCCGAGCAGAACTCACCAGTTGTTCCCTGAGTCTCATCATTTTCTTCATGGCCCCTACGGCGGCTTTGCAGTCCCTCGGCACCATCACCTGTAACTGTTCAGTCAGCCACATCCCTGTCACTCGTATGGCCAGGCATACCCTCATTCTCGGCCTCAGTATCCTTGCCTCCCTCGACCCTGTTGAACAAGGAGTGATGTGGCGTAGCTGAAGGCAAAACTACAAAGAAGCAAACAATGGACTGTTAGAATGGAGGACTTACAACAGATCTCAAGACTACTGAGAGGGAAGACTCAGGAGGCGTAGAATGAGAGGAGAGATCGTTACATTACAGGGGCATCCAGCCCAGTATATATACACATGAGAGAGCCATCACATGATCGTACAGTAAGCGTAATAGCATGACATCGTAATGGTGCAATGAGCAATGATGCGATGATTGCACCATGGATAGAACGTACTGGAAAGGACTGGACAGGACCGGAAGGGAATCTGGACAGTCCTAGAACATGATATCATAGTGATGTCATGGTGATGTCATCAAGGAACGTGCTGGAACATCCTGGAAAGTACTGGAAGGTAGTGGAATGTTCCGTACAAGTCTAGAACAGATCATGTGCTACAGGTCTGGATCAAGTCCGTAAGAAATGTATGTAATATGTAGCAACGAAGAACATAAGTCCATAACGGGTAAAGGATAAGTCCTATCCCGTAGTGTAACACCCAAAATAGTCGAAGTTCAACACTCCCACTTGTTCAAGATGCTACAAGCATGCCAGAAGACGACCTGAACTTCTCAATTGCATTGAGAGGAACATTCTTCGTCAAGCAGTCAGCAAGCTGGTCTTCGCTAGCGACATAGTAGATCTCAGTTTCACCACGCTCGTAGAACTCGCGTATATAGTGATACCTGATCTCTATATGCTTGGTTCGGCGGTCCACAACAGGATTCACTGATAGGAAGATACTTCCGTGGTTGTCTAAACAAAGAGGAGTAGGACTTGACATGTTGTCTCCAAGCTCCTCGCCGAAATGACGAAGCCAAGCCATCTGACGACAAGTGTCTGAGGCGGCCTTGTATTCTGCTTCAGTTGAAGACAGAGAAACAGTCGGCTGACGTCTCGACGCCCACGAAATGACACAATTGGCCATCATGAAGATGAAACCGCTTGTTGAATGCCTATCATCGCGGTCTTCGGCCCAATCTGAGTCTGAGTAGGCAATCAGACCAGAGTTACTGCCGCCATCATAACAGAGCGCAAAACTCTTAGTTCCTTGCAAGTAGCGCAGAACGTAGAATGCTAAACACATATGCTCTTTAGATGGGTTGGACGAAAACTTGGCCAATCGCGTGACCGCAAAAGCGATATCAGGCCTAGTACCTAGCATGGCGTACATGATACTGCCAATGATGCTCTGATACTTCGTCCTAAACTCTTCGGTAGCAGTCTCAGTACTGCTCAGCAAGTTTGCACCCGCTGGCAACGGTGTTCGAGCTACTTTGCAGTTGCTCATTCCAAAACGCTCTAGGACAGTCTCAACATAGTCTTCCTGGTCAACAAAGAGCCTGCGTGTAGAACGCTCTCGACGTATTCTAAGACCTAGGAAACGTTGGACTTCTCCCAAATCCGTCATCTGGTATTCACTTGACAAGCGCTCTTTGACCGAATCAATGAAGGGCTTAGAGTTACCCAAGAGCAACAAGTCGTCGACATATAAAATGACGACACAGGTGTGATCTCCAGACTCACGGGTATAAACGTATACACCAGCATCCGAATATGTGCGCATAAAACCAAGCCCTAGGAGAGACGCATGGATCTTAGCATTCCATTGGCGTGAAGCCTGCTTAAGTCCATATATAGCCTTCAGAAGAAGACAAACGTGGTCTTCCTTGCCTGGTACAACCCAGCCTTCAGGTTGTTCCATGTAGATCTCCTCTTCAAGATCACCGTTCAGGAATGCCGTCTTGACATCCATCGACTCAATCTCCCAATCCTCAAGGGCTGCATGTGCAAGCAAGTATCGCACGGATTCAAAACGCGCAACCGGGGAGAAGGTCTCGTGGTAATCCTGACCCCAAACTTGGGTGAAACCTTTGGCTACTAGACGAGCCTTATAACGACCATCATGCTTGATCGTATAAACCCAACGATTCTTAACGACCTTCCTGTTCTTAGGCCGTGGAACCAGAATCCAAGTCTTATTCTGAATCAGAGAGTCGTACTCAGACTTCTCTGCACCTTGCCATTTCGACTTGTCAGGAGAACGCATGGCTTCAGAATGACTCTGAGGAACACCATAGTTCGCTTCCGCAACAGCACGAGCCATCATTAAAACATCTGCTTCAGGCCGCTGATTCCCTTGAGTATCAGTGCGTCGGTCTATAGAAGCTGGAGGTTCATCTCCATAAATGTTGTCTCTGTTCCTTGCAGGATTTCTCCCAGCGCCATCTCTCCGAGGCCTTTGATACTGAGGCTGAGGAGGTGGAACAGGTTCAGGATGTGGCTGCTCATGCGGATGTTCTCCCACTGGCTCAGGTTCGACTTTTGGCTCTTCAGGTTCATCGTCATCATCGTCTGCGGGTACAGGTTCAGGTAGAGGTACATCTACATCCTCCGGTTCCTCAAGATCCGAAGGGTCAAACTGCGGCGGACCCAGGGACTTCGGGTCATTGCCTAAATCTTTGCGTGCTGGAAAGATCTCTTCATCGAAGGTCACATCACGAGACACAACGATACTTCGAGTGGCCGGGTTCCAAAAACGATAGCCCTTTGAACCCTGTTCATAACCAACAAAGATCATCTCGACTGCCTTCTTGTCGAGCTTCCCAGATCTCTGCTCTTTCGGCACATGCACAAACGCCTTGCACCCAAAAACTCTAAAATAGGAAACATCTGGGATTGTGCCGTCCCAGAGAGTAATGGGGCATTGCCACTTCAAGCGGCGCATGGGCTGACGATTGTAGATATGAATCGCCGTATCAACTGCCAATTGCCAAAAACCATGACTTAGGCCAGCTTGGTGTAGCATGGCCATAGCCTTCTCTACAATAGTGCGATTCCAACGTTCAGCTCTGCCATTTTGCTGAGGCGAGCCAGCGACCGTCTTCTGGTGTTCAATACCATAAGACTTGAGATGTGCCGTGAAAGTGTCAGAAGTATATTCCCCCCCACGATCCGAGCGTAAACATTGTATCTTCTGCTTAGTGACATTCTCAGCCCACGCCTTAAAGTCCTCAAACGCACGGAGCGAATCAGACTTCTGCTTCAGGTAATAAGCACGGCCAAGACTTGAGTAGTCGTCCAAGAAACTTATGAAGTACTTGAAACCATTTGGCACAGAGGCCGTACGCATAGGACCGTCTTCATCGGTATGAACTAATTCAAGAGGCCTAGAGGCTCTCTTTTCCGATGCAGGGAATGGGGCACGATGAGATTTACCCCACTGACAACCTTCGCACGGAGACTTCTCAGGGTCTCCAATAGAATCGACACCCGTGGTATGGCTAGGCAGTTTCTCAAGAGCTTCCTTAGAAGGATGCCCAAAACGACGATGCCAGAGTTTCCAATCTGACGACGAAACAGTCTTTACAGACTTGCGGCTCAATATCTCCAAATACAACAGATACAAGTTATTGACAGGTGAATAGTCAGCCTGCAAAATGGCATTGCCAATGTTCTGTGTCTTTTGCCCATGTTCAAACTTACGGTCATAAATGACCATCCGTCCTGATCCTTGAATCAAACAATAGTTCGTCCTCTCAATACATCCGGTTGAGAACAAACGACCAGATGCATACGGAATATAGGCGACATTTGTGATCGTCGTAGAAATGCGCCGTCCGTTGACTAAACAAACTCCCTTAACGGTACCTTCACCAAGTGCTTTGATGGTTGCTGATCCGGCGGTCTTAAAAACGATAGGGACACGATACTCATGGTAGTCCCAGAAATCAGACAAATCATTGGTGATTGTCATAGACGCACC
Organism: Fomitopsis serialis; assembly: GCF_022376445.1. NCBI lineage: Eukaryota > Fungi > Basidiomycota > Agaricomycetes > Polyporales > Fomitopsidaceae > Fomitopsis > Fomitopsis serialis. The sequence goes on along the minus strand of NW_025954980.1, from coordinate 328,709 downwards.
AGAATCCATAATCCAGTCAGTCATCTTTCCTCTATCCTCAGCGGAGTGATCCGCAACATAGAAAGAAGAAGTCAATTGAACGGAGCCAGCAGAGCTCTGATCTACTTGTACAACATTTGACGACTGTCCAGAACTACCAGCACCATCTGACGTAGATACCGTATGCGAAGAATGTCCGTTAGAGTCCGCTTTACCCTTGCCCTTGCCCTTGCCTTTGGCCTTTCCCCCTTTGCCGCCCTTAGCCTGTGGGCGCAGATGAGGGTACTTGGTCCAACAATTCTCCTCGCCGTGCTTTCCGCCGCAATGACCACAAGGACCCGTCGACTTCCGCTTAATCTGCGAAGATTTTGAAGCGGACTGTCCCATACCGGAGCGACGAAGCGACTCCTCAGCCAAGATCTTGTTGACGACCGTCTCGACCTTCAACTCGGTCAATTTGACAGTTGCCATAAGAGCTGAGACCATCGTCTGGTACGTCTCCGGCACCTTGGACAAGAGGATGAGGGCCTGCGTAGAGTCGTCGAGCTTGATCCCGCCAGCAATGACTTCCTTCAGACGAGTAACAATTTTGTTCGTCTGGTCTTGCAGGGGCTTAGAATCAGACATCTCAGGCGACTTGATGAGCGAGCAAAACAACGACCAGGAATAGGCCGCATCCGGAGTACCAAAAGCCTTTTTAAGGGCGTCCCACATAGATTTTGCAGACTTCAGGGTCTCCCCGTCAGCCTCAAGGAGGTGATGATGGATATTTCTATCCGTGCGCATCAGGAGAACACCCTGAGCGCGAGAGTTCATTTTGGAGTATCCCTCCGACGTGGTGGTACCCGGAGCGATAGCAGGCCAGGCTTCAATAAACGTGAGGTAGCCGCGCATGGCAGCCGACCAATTAGCGTACTGAGACGCTTGGGCAAGCACAGGAATAGCATCAGGCTTGACGTCTCCCATGGTGGTAGTCAAAAGAATAAACTCTTGGAAATCAAAATCTTCGGACTCAAAAACGATAGGATCTAGGAAATCCTCAGACGAAACTTCAGGTAGGGGAGTAGGAGGAGAATAATCTGTGTTGCTTGGCGACGGTAGCCTTACAACGTGTTCAGGACCAGGAGGTAGAGGTGCCTCCGAAAACGATTCAGCGAATACAAAGTCTTCCTGCCAGGAAGCAACCGGTAAGCCACCCCAACTACTTTCTTGTAGAGGGTGTTCAGGAGTATCGTAACGATTTGGACAAAGATGACGATCACAAGCCGACCAAGAATTTGCTTCTGGCTCGTAGTGATAATCGAAGACCTCCTGATAATCAAATAGATGCTGATGACTGGTACAATCGTAAGGAGTAATTTCCTCACTAGATTCGCTGTTGTCCGATTGATGCTCAGACGAAGCCACAGTGTGATGCTTTTATAACAAATCCAGGTATACAAAAAACGTATTGGTATGCCGACCAAAGATACTACAAAACGATCCAGTCCAAATATCCGCCGTTCGAGATATGCACAAGCTCCCTAGTCACCTTGCGATATCTACGCGCAAGTGGCTCTGTAGGAGTAGAAAACTCGACGTTCCCAACGCACTTGCACGCCCAAGAAACCTTCTCACGCTGCTCCTTCGACCAGGTAGGAACCTTGTCGATGTTCTGATCAAGCCAGTTGAGCTGATCAGCGAAGCGATGGAGAGCCTTCTGGTACTCGTCGTCGAGGCGATCAAAGAGATGCTTCTTGTCAAAGATCGCTTGGAAACGATCAGCGGTAGCTTCTACTTTCTTGGCAAGAATGCCTTGAGCTTCGACGTCTGACTTCCGCTTGAAGTCAGGGAGAGGGCGAGGTGCTGACAGACGCTCAGCAAGAGGTCTGGGTTCAGAGGTGGGAGCGGCGGCGGGGCGAGAGGGGAGCGGATGAGACTGGGATCAAGAAAACGTTAAGATCAAAAGATCAACGTAGGTAGTGTCGGCGTCAGACCAACCTTTCTCTCAGGTTTGGCTGGAGGATAAACTTGTAAAGTACTCTGACGAGTAACCCTGGAAAGACGCTGGGACAAGGCCTTGGGCACTATGTCACGCAACGCCAAACTCAGTCCCAGAAGGACAGCAAACGGTGCCTAACTTACTCCTTGAAGAAGTAGGACTTTAAAACAACAGTAGTGCGCACTGTAACAGGGAGCTGGTCAGTGACCGGGGCTCATAACCTGTTGAACAAGGAGTGATGTGGCGTAGCTGAAGGCAAAACTACAAAGAAGCAAACAATGGACTGTTAGAATGGAGGACTTACAACAGATCTCAAGACTACTGAGAGGGAAGACTCAGGAGGCGTAGAATGAGAGGAGAGATCGTTACATTACAGGGGCATCCAGCCCAGTATATATACACATGAGAGAGCCATCACATGATCGTACAGTAAGCGTAATAGCATGACATCGTAATGGTGCAATGAGCAATGATGCGATGATTGCACCATGGATAGAACGTACTGGAAAGGACTGGACAGGACCGGAAGGGAATCTGGACAGTCCTAGAACATGATATCATAGTGATGTCATGGTGATGTCATCAAGGAACGTGCTGGAACATCCTGGAAAGTACTGGAAGGTAGTGGAATGTTCCGTACAAGTCTAGAACAGATCATGTGCTACAGGTCTGGATCAAGTCCGTAAGAAATGTATGTAATATGTAGCAACGAAGAACATAAGTCCATAACGGGTAAAGGATAAGTCCTATCCCGTAGTGTAACACCCAAAATAGTCGAAGTTCAACAGACCCGAGCCTCGGCATCGTCCTCGACCCGAGCCTCGACATCATCCTCGCCCCGAGCCTCGACATCATCCTCGCCCCGAGCCTCGACGTCGTCCTCGACCCGAGCCTCGACATCGTTCTCCACCTCAGCCTCGACAGCGGCCCCAACCTCAGCACTGACGTCGTCCTCACCCTTGGCATCGACGTTGTCGTCAACCGGAGCCTCGATGTTGTCCTCGTTGCTCTTTCCGACGTCCTCCTCGGCACTGTCTTTGACTCTCGATTCACGGCCACTCACGGTAACGTCCGATGTACGATCACTCGAGGGGCCAGCAACGGCAACACTGGAGCTAGTAGCACCGGCGTCGGATGATACACTCTTGAAGGTGAAGTGTTCGGGTGTCCCTTGAGTCTTACAAATCTTGGTCCAAAGCGGCACAACCTCTGCATAGCCAGGCTGGTCAGAGAAGTCCACATCGTCCCAGTCAAGCTCCCGCAAGCGTTCTGAGATCGCCGCAGTCGGCATGGTAGGGACAGAGGCAAACCCTCGGTGTGCATAGACTACAACACAGCAATCAGTAAGTGGGATCTGAGACAAAACATTGACGACTATACCCCAACACGCCCGAAAGAAAATAACCAGAATCTTCGTTAGCTGCAAGCAGTTCCACTCTTTCTGAGCCATCGGAAGTACTGGGAAGCCGTCATGGTACTTGATGCCATATTCTTGTCCAGCTTCCTGTTGCGCTGCACGAGCTCTTAGTGTACAGGGACACAAGCTTGAGACAACGAACTTACGAAGTATGGCAGACGCGAACCTCCTCCACTCGGCGCTCTCTTCCACCAGTCCTCCTGCGAACTTAACAAATCCTTGCTTATTCAGCAAGTCGCCGACGTACATCCTGTAAAGGCATAGTATCAACGGAGGTGAATCACGCAGAGATGCTGCACCTACTGCTTGAGTTCGAGTGGGCCATCATCATCACGGAACGCGATGCGCATGAAGAACGCGGCATTGCCGAGGCAGTGAAGGCCTGTACCAATGCAGCTTAACAGATACTCTTGCATCTGTTCTGGGAAATTGGCACGGTTTCTATCACTGTCTTTAGCACTTGACGTACGCGCAGTGACTAATAGGAGAACGTACTCCTTCATGGCTACGGCCAGCTGCTCAGGCGACGGCTGCGCCTTCGCCTTCGCCTTCTCCTCTGCCTTGGTCTTGAATGCTTGCTGCTCGTCGAGAGGGAGCTTCTGGAATAGGTCCGTGCGCGTCGTGGCTTGAAAACCTCCTGCTCCCAAACCACCCTTCTCCGTCTTCTTTACAATCAACGCCTTGTTCGCAGGAACCTCCGCCCACAACTCCGAAGGTCCCTTCAGTCGCGATCTGGCGAACAGAGACTTACTCTTCGTAGTAGGTGCGCTTATTAGTACGGTACGACCGTTCTTCAACCATGCGGCGCGTGCCGCGTTCGAGCCATTGTTCTTGAACCAATTGTAGACAGCCTGCACAAGGTTATCAGCACATATATCTCGTGTTACCTCCCACTCACTTGTTGCATGTCGGTCGACTGGTTCCAAGGATAGTTTCGCGACAACTCGATCTCAACCTCTGTACGAAAGGCTTGTGTGCGGCCCTTGCCCCACTGGGCAGCTCAAACCAGGCCTGGAGCTTCCCCCTCATGAACGGCTGCAACCCATCCTTGCTCCAATCTGTACGGTCCCTCGTATCTTCTTCTTCTTCGTTGTCTTCAGCCATTTGTCTCGCAGTCTCGAGCGGCTTGCTCGCTGCAGTGTTGCTGTCGACTTTGTCGTCACTGTCTTCGTCGGAGCTGGGCGTCTCGTGCGTGTCTTGGAGGCTAGACTCATCGTCGGTTGACATAGCTAGATACTGAGAGGTGAAGCAAGTGGACGGTGGAAGAGAGAGTCGTCGTATCCTGCCGTCGACGTACTGAGCCACGGCGTGATCCGTAACAAGCGAAACTCACCGTTTGCAATCGTGACGGTTAGCAGCGGTTAACGCGCTGGCAGTACCCCAATGCAAACTTCGATCGTACGAGCCATGAGCTCACCCGGATTCATCGGCGGCAAGACCATATTTCCGCATGTTCGTCGTTGTTTACGCCCGGGAAAACCCTTCGGCTGGTGTGAATCTCCACCGCAATCTGTAACCACAACGATCTCAGTCAAACACGATCTCATTTTGAGACCATCAGAACTGCAGCGAGACGACATCCAACCACGGCTACTCTGCAACTACACTAACTCGATCCACATCTCTATCTCATCGTCGATGCGCTCCCACCGCCCAACAACGGGACGATCGTCCAGGCGATTATTGCCCTTGGCGCGTTTGCGCGCTGTCAAGTGTTCCTCGGCACGCTTCCTTTTCGTCCCCTTAGAGGTATGTCCGCCAGACGAGATGACGTCCGCGTCGAACCGCGCGAGCCTGCGGGACGACGAGGCAGAGGCCGGGCTCCCAAACGAGGGGCTGACGTTTCGGCCGGAGCGCAAGTACCGGGCAGGGGATGAGCACGAAGAGTCTACATCCATGCTGCACATGAATGCGCTACCGCGGATAGGTGAATTGGCAGGAGTACCAAAACTGTCGCTCTCCCCGCCGCGAGTGCGCATGTACTGAAGGAAAGACGGGATAGGCTTGCCTACGGCTAGGTCAGCAGCACCCGGACAATCCAACACGCCCCGGGCTCGATAGACGAGAACCTGGTCATGAGGGACAAACCGCTTGTCCTGCGCACGCGGGTATTGGTCGAAGTCGCCTAGCTGGGGGCTGAACGGCTCGAAGTCGATCTTGGTGTCGCGTGGGCCGAAATTGAGAATATCGCACGTTATCGCTTGTCGAAATCTGACTTCGAGGTGCTTGCTTCGCACGGTGGCGAGAAGTGGTATAGATATGGGCATCTCTCCATCCTGTCACATAGTACTTAGCACTTGAAAAAAGCGGTCAATCGATGCATACCTGTATGTATACGTAACAGTCGACAACAGTCATCTCCAGCTGCGGACGGCCACGGCCTCTGGGCGTGTCTGGGGCGGTGGCAACCGGGTCGTCTTGACCTATGTACCAAGTACCACCCAGCTTCGCTGGCGGGTCCAGCTCGGCGACCTTCCGGCGGACAAGAGCGAGATCGGCCTCGCTCATCTGCAAGTCGGTGGGCTTCATATGCTGGCCGCACCGAGCTTGGGTTGGCGAAGTGCACTGCAGTGGAGTTGTACTGTCAATCTCGTCGTACACAATGAAGTTCTTCACACTTACGACCATGAATATCTTGCCTAGTGTGTCTCTATTCGTCGCTCCAAAGCTGACTATAGGGATGTGGCGAACATCCGGATGCACCGAGCACGGAAACATGCTGTTGCGAATGCGAACGCGCGATGGCAGGTGGTGGTTAATGATGCTTTTGACACGGGGATCAGAGCGAGCCATCTTTGCAGTCGAATGAAGTGGACGACGTACAGAGGTTCTCATGCGCCTTTTATACAGGTGAGCGATTACTTGCATATTTCGTCACCAAAACAAAAAAAAAAGTGTTAGTTCCGTATGAATTTGTGGAGAAGGCTCACGCGTTTGAAATGTCGCCGAAACCCTGAGGAAGACGTGAAATCATCGCATTCAGAAATCCAAAGCAACATTCATACATTGTACACGACTGATCGATCTCTAAAGCCATTCTCCGGCAGCACTGCAGGCGGAACAGGCAAGCGGTGAAACACAGCGAGAAAAGATTGTATGTAAAACGTAATCGCAGTCTTCTGGAGGTGCAGGAATCGATCCGCGTCACTACTGAGCACCTCCTGCTGCGAGATTTTGAGCAGCTCAGGAAGCTTCGACCACCGCGCCATGACACCCACAATCTCGGCGAGTGCGACACGACAAGTCTCCCATCCTATGTTCGGAGAATCGATCCAACACAGCCTCGGTTTGACACCGTCCTCCCAGAGAGGGACAACGCGCAGCCCTGAGCTGTCAGCCCCCCATACGCGACAAACTCGTGCTTCACGCTCCCACTGCTGCAGTGTCCCCCATTGACGCGAGTCAGTCAAGACTGCGTCCAGCTCACGGAGCTCGCACCGCCAATTCACCTCATGTATCTCCCACAGGATTCGTCGCTTTAGCATAACGTTGTCGAGGGTACTAAGGGTGGCGACGGTGTCCCCCCACTGCACTGTCAGAGCCTCGTGATATGTCGGGAGCCCCGCGGCCTTAGAAAAGAGGCGGCGAATGTTCTGCTGCACCTGACGACGTTCCTTGCTCCGTTTCGTAACGTCGGGACGCATCACTTCGTCACCCCGAACGGCGTAGTCCCCCCAGAGCGCATCGCGCCACTCCGAAATTCGAAGCGGCTCTCCTCCGATTGTCGGGTCCAGCAAACGTTGCCGACAGAAACCGCGTATTCGGATATAGTTGTGTAGATACCGCTTGGTCTTGTCACCCACCCCTTCAAACAAGAAGGGAGGTGGCCAATAATAGGTCGACGGTGTTGCAGGGGGCGACAGGGTAGGCGTAGATCGGAGGCAGTCGGCCCAGACGTTCGGCACGACGGCTATGGTAGGCGGCTGGTAATAGAGAGATGGGTGGGGAGCGGGAGCGGGAGCGATCGGTTGGGACCGTTTTCCCCGATGCGTAGGCTTGCGACGAGACGAGCCACCAGCCGCATTGGCACGAGGTTCATCTCGATCTGGTTCTTCTCTTGCCTTCTTGGCAGGGGGCACCTCAGGCGCTGGGCATTCGTCCTTCGGTAGCGGGGGCAACCGCGCATCAAGTAGGCTCTTCAAGACTTCTTGTTGCATCGCGAAGGGCCAATCACCGGGATGCTGGACGATGCCAGCAAGATCGCCGGTGCCGTGAAGACGCGGCTGTGAGAGCTCTAGGCTCAAGACCGTGGAGATCGAGGTCGGCACGTCGACGACCTCAATAATGCGTAGAGTCTTCGTAAGAGGCTGAATGTACCAGACTGGTATTCCCAACCGGAACAGCACCTGGGCGGTACTAGCATTGTTTGTGAACGCGCCACGTACAGCGAGAGGAGCCGCAGCGATATAATGTGTATTGGAAATGCGAGGCTGGACGATCTCGAACAGGAGCACTAGACCGCACAGCTCCAGGCAAAGACGTTGGATATGAGCGGCGACAGCGATGGTATGCGCGCGCCATGTCGGAAGCACGGTGAGCCGATCGAGGGCCTGCTCAATCGTAATGTGAAGATGTCGGCCGAATGCCTTGGCCTTCGCATCTGCTCGCGAGTTAACGAAGCGGCCATAGACCGCATGCGCAACATATTTGAGAGACAGGAGCCTCGAGGCGTTGAGGAAGCCTAGATCGGGCACACCGCATGCGGCGTCGCTAGCCCAGTCATCACTCGAGAGGGGTTCCCAAAGGGACTCAATCGTTATGGGGAGTATGTCTACGTGGCCGCCTTTGGCTGGAATGCACGCGTGGTGAAGGACTCTGGGGTGATAGAGCTGCGGCCAGATCGAGTATTCCTGTGGACCCCATCGTCCATCGGCCCGGGTGCCAATAAGTCCTGGCGCGGCGACCGGGAATTCGGGCATCCACGCGGCGTTTGGGGTAGTGACGACTGCGTCCTCACGCATCTTCCATGGTGACGCCAGGCGACCATCGCACCAGTCGATGCGGGGGTTGGCTTCTGTAACAGGTCAGTGGACTCACGCGAACGAAAGCGGTCTCATACGCACGGAATAGCTCAAGTGTGGGGTTCAACTCCATGATTCGCCCCGCCTCGTCATACTCTCCCCCAACCACTCCCAACCCTCCTACGCCGGAAGAGATCATGTCGTGGCCAGTGAACGGGTCTTCATGTGCTCTGTCGACGGGACCATTAAGTCGACGCGTGACTAATCGTAAGTTCTGGGACTTACGGCGGCCAGACTTCTTCATGCGTATCGTCGCGCCGCCGCTTCGACAAACAGTGCGACTGCTCTCTATTTGGAGGCGGCCTAGTCAGCTACGACACGCGATGCGACAGAACGCTCACCCGGACGTCAACATGGCCTCAACTTAGCGCAGATGTGGGAGATTAGGTGAGGATTGCGAAGTTCGACTGAACTTGTGTCAGTGAATACGTCGGGATGCAACGAAGAATGGTCAGCTCACTAACCACGACCTAGTTCGAGTGCCTATGTGCCGGGCGTCGAGGAAGTAACCTTCCTTTTCGCGCACAGCAGTCGAAGAGGGGCGTCTTAGGAATTGTGACCTATAGATCGCACCGCTCTACCCGTCGTCCGGAGAGATCTTGAAGTCGAGAGGCGAGGCGTACAACTGGGGCGGATTAGAGACAGGATGAGCTTGGGAATCGGATGAGCGATTACATGAGATTAGCCGCTGGACTCAGTGGCTGGAGTCGGACTCAACCGCAGCGTGACTCGTGCACTTCAACGTGACCAGACGTTGTCGCTGAGCGCCCTTCTTCGGCTTATCCTCTACGTACTTACTAAGTTACTTAGCTTATACTCACCCCTCGTATCCGTTCCTCGAATCCGTTCCTCGAATCCGTTCCTCGCCTGCGTTCCGCCTAGGCCCATCACGAACATCAGTCTCAAGTCACGGTTGAGCAAAAATGGCCATATTGCCTTTTTGACCCGTTGGCATACCGTACGCTCCTGCAGGGTTACCTACAGTTGAGATGCGGCTTCGGCATATCAACCAGCAGCCTCCCTCGTCGAGATTGGCCCAGCACTCCGTCACAGCTCAAGAACAGGTCGCCGGAAGGCCGCGTTCGCGTATTGAGCTCACGAGGTATGCACCTGCGGCCTTCGATCGTGTTCGGACTCGCACTGAGTGTCGCTATCGCCATAGCGTTGCGCTACCCCACCCCGATGCTGCTCTGAATGGTCTGCAGTGGTGCATGCTTTGGGCTATGCCCGGGTGACCGCATCCACAGACCTGAGGAGCACCCATATCGGTATCGCTAGGCCGGTCTTACTGCTGGTACGGTCATCAACGATCACCATTAGCTACACGTCCTTACAACCAAAACAGCAATATAGCTCTCGAACTCCATGGTCATCGCGAACCTGCAGTTTCACGGGCGTGGCTGAACGCCGCACATCTACGGGCTCACCTTGTGCTCGCGCAGACGAGCGATCGCAGGTTCAACGTCGACTTCGCCACCGCCACCGCCACCGCTCGTACACTGAGATCTATGGACTGCACTGACGACAAGTAAGTAATTGCGACATGAAAGCAAACTGCCGACTGAGCTCGTGTGCAGAGGATCGGTGTTTCTTTCCAGTCGCTCAACGACGCACTCCTTGGCATGCAACGTCTCGCTGGCGCGGAACATTTTCGGTATATACGGCTGCAGGGAAGCACAGGTGCGCGTACATCACCATGTCTCGGCTTACTGCGCTGACCGATTGCCAAGTACAGATTTGGTTGTCTTGTGGTGAAGAACGACGCGGCGCGTTGGCATGTTTTGTGACGGGTCACTCGGTGCAATGAATGTGGCAAAAGAGCCAGGGTAGCCATCTCCCGCTAGTGTTTCATGCCGGCTTGTTCAAGTTGGGCCGTTTACTACCGTAGTGGCTGAGGTCTTCTCAGATTGTACCTACGATTGTGGATCTCACCGATCGGGCGGACTGTTACAGATCGAGTAGTACTACTGTTTTGCCCCGCGTGAATCCAATAGAACGACCCGCCGCTCTAGCGTGGTGCAAAGCGCACCGTGACGCGACCCACGCACCTCTGAGAAGCCTCTCGGCGCGACCCACCCTTCTCCGTGCTCGGACGCCGCCTACGCCTCCCTCCACGCAGTCTCCGCGCCTGCGAAGCTCATGCACCCCTGCGAGCCTCGATGCGCGGCGTATCCGCGTCTCTGATTCTTCCGGACGCTCGAAACCTGCGCGCTCTCTCTTCTCTGCAAGCCTGTCTCGTGGTCTGTGTGCATCTGCGCAGCCCGTTGACGCGTCCTCGCCACTGTGCGAGGCTTTTCTCGTATCCCCTGCAGCTCTGTGTAGTCCGTTGACGCCGTTGTTCCCGCCGTTCCCCGAAGCTTCTCGACGAGACCTGCGCGAGTCTGCTCCACCACTTGTCGCAGCTCCTGTACGCCTACGAAGCCTGCCAACGCCGCCCGCATTCCCTCCAAGCCATGAGCTCCCGCCGCCGGAAACGCCCTGCTGCGGTTATGGAAGACATCTTGCCTGCTGCCACGACCCGCAGTGATACGACCTGCGTCCAGCGCGATGGCTTCGTCCAGTTTGCGAGGCGTGAAGTCTACCGTGTTGAGCGGCTGCCACCAAAGCGACCTCGACTTACAAGCCCAGCCGCGCCCCCTTCGCCAAGCAAGTCGGCGCCTGATCAACTCCCCTCAAGTGCTGCTGAGAACGCGTCAGGGCTGCCTGATCCTTCAGGAAAGGATCGCACAGTGAAGGTATGCACAATACGTTGCGGCTCTGACACAATGTTGAGATCTACTTCTTTTCAGAATGGCATCTCAGCGGTTTTAGAGCGTTGGAGACCACGATTGCCCGACATTCTCGATGACATCCTCGCTACCGAGGTACCGCCAGGGATCGGCGAACTTTGCACCTGCGGAAAACAGGCTGCAACCACGCGTTGTCGAGACTGCTTCCAAAGTCGTCTCCAATGCCCTCGTTGCCTCATTCACTCGCATCGCCATAGTCCCTTTCATTGGGCCGAGGTGTGGAATGGCGAGTTCCTTGTGAAGACCGACCTCGCGGCTCTCGGCCTGACAATGTACTTGGGACACGACGGAGATCCGTGCCCGTCTTTGCGCTCGACCTTCCTTCCCATCACCTACACGATCACCCACAGCAACGGTGTTCACTGCGTACCCATTCAGGAGTGTCACTGTCCTGGTCATCGCGCCACCGTCTCCCAGCTTCTACGTGCCGGGCTGTTCCCCGCCACACTGGAACGGCCGGAAAGCGCATTCACTTTCGAGGTCCTTCGCCAGTGGGATATTCACTTCCTTACGTCGAAAAAGGGCGCATACGACTACTTTCAAGCCTTGCGACGCCTCACTGACAATTCAGGCACTCAGAAAGTCAAGGTACGAATAGCATGATCGGCATGCTACTATTGTTGCTCACACACCCTCCAGAATAGGTATCGAGAGCTCAATGTTGCGGGTCGAATATGGCAGTACCTTACCGCTACGAAGCGTTCCGGACTGCATCACGGGCTGACGCTGCCTAATCGCGCCCCGTCGATGACCGTACCTTGCTTCGCATGTCCGTGGCCTGGTTTCAACATGCCTCCGAATTGGAAGGACACGCCGACTGAGCTAACGTAAGTGCAACTCGTTATAGAAGCCTACCGTGGGAAATGACTGATTGGCATGGATGTGTAGGTACATTCATGCATGCGAGCTAGGCGGCGATGGCAATCATGGGTTGCAGAAGAAGCGGAAGCGCGACGACCCGAATGATTGGAGTCTGTGGGAAGGTCGGGGATATTTCGTGGAGCACGCGATTATGAAGGAGTACCTAGAAGGCATTGACGCGGAGCCCGTGGTAAGTTATTGTTATACATCGCATCATTGCTCTCTCACACATATGAATCGTAGCCCGAAACATGCAGTGGTTTCAAGGTGGGACGCGCACAGCGACCGGGGAAGTTCCGCCACCTGGAGGTCAGCGGGGTCGTCGCTGTGATCTGCATTCGACACGGTTGCTTCAGACCCAGGGCGATGGTTGACCTCCAAAAGGGGGAAAGGTAGGCCGTTCTAATATCGTCTCAGCCGCCCACTGACCACCTGTAGATATGGCCACATGGACTACGCACTAGCGGGTGCCCTCGAAGGTCTGGAAGAGCTCTCGCACTTCATATTCACCTACGACGTTGCCTGCATCTACAAGATCAACCTGCGCAAGCGGTTTGGCGACCGTTTCCCGCACCTCGTCCCCTTACTTGACCGGATCCAGCTCCTCTTGCCGAAACTGCACATGCTCGCTCACAAAGAATTCTGCCAAATCGTATACGCTCTGTGTTACTCCTGGGGCGCAGGACTATCGCACGGTGAGAGTGTCGAGCATCCATGGGCCGAACACAACCAAGTGGGGTTAAGCACGCGTGAAATGAGTGTTGGACACCGCCACGATACACTTAACGCCGTCCACAACCACTGGAACTGGTGTAAAGTCGAGACTCAAGGTGAGCATGTTGTGTTCAACAGGCAGACAACTCTTAATCTACGTCTCCAGCCCTATTCCTCGCACGCAAGCTCCGGGAGGCCTTTGTCCTGCAGCGGCACAAGGTCGCTCTCTTCGACTCTCTCAGCCAGGTTGCTGGAGAGAGAGTACAGGAATGGGAAGAGATGGAGTCCGACCTCAGCGGTTCACTCGTACGACCTCAGGCAGCGGCGGCGGCAGATGGTTCAGCGACAAGCAAGCGAGCAGTGAAGGGAAAGGCGGCAGCGAAGACCAAGATGGCGAAGGGCAAGGCAGTGGCGAAGGGCAAGGTGGCGAAAGGCAAGGCAGATGCAACAGATTCCGCAGCGGAGCAATTACAGAGAGTATACATGCTGGACGAAAGCATAGGTGAGTTCCGTGTCGCCGCGAGCCTGGTCGTAATAGCCGGCGAAGCTGACGCCGTTGTGTGCTAGTGCCAAGTGCTGGGAAAGCCTACGAGGACCTCGTCAGTCTCGAGATCAGCCCCAAAGAAACATTCACAACGGCAGCAGCTGGGAAAGCTCCCGCGGGCACGACTCATTTTTTTAAGAAAGCCCTTGAGCTTGAGCGACGACAGTAAGGATGGCATTCAGATTCCTGATACCCGGACTCATTCCTGCGCGTAGGTACGAATTGCGAGACAAGGCCAAGAAAAGCGCCGACGATGATGGGTTGGATGAAGCACTATCCACCTTAAACGGTGAACGCCACACGTTACGTCGTGAACTGGAGAAGTGGCGCGAACTACAGTCGTCTCTAATGCCGCAGATGGACCTCCCCGACCTTGACAGCGAGGAACTCGACGACGGTGACGACGACGATACCTCTGGTGGAACACCTGAGGACGAACCCCTTGCGCTGCCGTCTGACTTCGCAGCAGTCGAACGCGACAGTATGGGCATCGAAGGTCTAGCCGTCTTCGAACGTCGTGTGCGGACAGGACATGCCTACGATCTCCTCGATGCAGTCAAGCTGTCGATCAACCACCAGGGAGCTTTCCTCGAGGATAAGCGCAAGCACGCACGAGGTCAGAAGGACAATACCCGCTCGCAAAAGAAGGTGACGGCTGCCACAACACGCACGCGCATGCTTGCGGGACTTTACAACTACAACCGAGACCGCCTCCTCATCCTCTGCAATCCTGACGCGTCCGAGATCCCACCAGCCATTGATCTCAAGCAAGACCTCAAGAGCAAGAACTGGCGCAAGCCTCGACAGCTGGGCGATAGCCACGAAGAGCCTGCCTGGATTTGGACTGCGGTTCCTCCGTGGACCACGAAGGCAGAGGCGGAGGCTTGGGAACTTGAAGGTACGGCAATGCCACTGCTGCCTAACCTGTTCTCCGAGTCTGACTATCTCCAGTTGAACGTGTCCAGTGGTTCCGCGCCCGGGCAGAAAAAGCTCGAGTCAACGAGGAGATCAACAAGTTACACGCCGAATTCAAGCGGACGACTCTCGGATTCCGCAACATGTCAGCGGCGTGGGAAGCAGTGTCTCTCAAAGACGGGATGTCTCCGGGTGCACGCGCATATGCGAAGCGAAAGACCGCGATGTTCAAGCAGATGAGTACCAACTCTGCTGCCGCGTTCGCTGCGACTCGGAGAGATCCTGGGGAGAAGTGGGACTACAGCTTTGTGCGCGATCTCCCCCGAACAGTACGAGTTGTTCACTGACCCTAGCTAGCAGATACCACCGAAAGCCCCAAGTCCGGCTAAGGATACACCAGGCGAGGAGGGCGCTGCGGCGAGTGGTGCTAGCAGTGGCGCTGGAGCGGCGTGAGCATTGCATTCGGCGAGTGTGGACATTCGTTCCTTAGCCGCTCTGCCTTCCGCTTCGTCCATTCGCGTACTATCGGAGCACATTACTGCCCGCTGCTATCGTGATAACGCCAGCACTGACGAAGTGTGCGCTAGGGTGCGGGCCACGGTCACTGACTCGCTCCCCCTCCTCCCCCTCCTCCTCCTCTCGCTGTTACAGCAGGTCTCAACACCGCCTCGCACACCCCACCTCCTTTCATCCATCTTCCGACTCCCGCTTCATCTGTATGCTCGTCACCACGGCAGTTCCTGCGGCTGTTATCAAACCCGCAACATCGTGCGCAATTCTTGGGCGATATTGTGGTGCCACCGGCGGATGTTACTCAATCTGCGTGTTGATGGTCCACGCCTCCGCTCACTTACTCATTTGTTCGCCAATCATATGCTCGATTACTGGCAGCCCGCCCTGACGTGCGGTCGCCTGGTACAAGTCCGACGTTGACCGGGATCATGTGATAATGTGCTCAGCTGATAGATTGACTTAGCTAGGAGGGTGGATTACCTGAGATGGTGATTAGAATTAGATGAGAACAGTCTTTGCTTTGCTACTTTCTCAGTAGTATATGGGATTATCTCAAAGAGTGCCTAGTGCCAACAGCTTATATTAGACTGTATGTACCTGATTATTATGGTGTTAGCTGAGCTGATATTGTGCTTATGAGTGGATTGGATTGGCTGAACTAAGCTCATAACTGGATTGGATTGGATGAGTACAGTGTAAGGTAAGCTCATAACAGGATTGGATTGGCTAAGCCAAGCTTACAGTAGGATTGGATTGACTAAGACAAGCTTACAATAGGATTGGATTGAGTAAAGTCAGCTCATAACAGGATTGGATTGACTAAGACAAGCTTACAATAGGATTGGATTGAGTAAAGTCAGCTCATAACAGGATTGGATTGACTAAGACAAGCTTACAATAGGATTGGATTGACTAAACTCAGCTTATAATGGGATTGGACTGGATGAGTACAGTCTAGGTAAGCTCATAACAGGATTGGATTGGGTGAATATAGGCTAATCTAAGCTCATAACAGGATTGGATTGGCTAGTACAGTCTAAGCTAAACCATTAACATACTGAGGATAGTCTTAGCTAAGCCTGTTTACTGCTTTGGATAGGATGAGTACTGGATAGGATTATAGGGGTTCAATAATGAATTGCCTTAAGGTGAACTAAAATACACTATTGAATTAAAGTCAATCCTGTTTAAATGACATCACTGGGTCCTCCCTCCATTATCCACCGCCAATCCGCCAGGACCGTCGCCGCCTCTCGCGTTGTTGATCGCCTACGCCCTCCACAGAACGCGGCCTCACACGTCGGTGATGTTCGCTGCCCTCTACCTTTTCCAACGTCTAAATGCGTGGTTCCCTGCCGCCAGCGTCTCGTCGAGTTACCGTCTATAGATTCCCGCTTTCATAGCATCCAAGCTCATCTGGGATGAACGTACTCGAACAGGTCGTGGAGAATCGTAGGCCGGGGCATGTGTGCCCTCCGCAAGATCAATCAGATAGTGCGAGAGATGTGCTCTTACCTCGAATAGCAGCTCAACATCGAACTGGCAGCGCTGAAGGAGTTCGAGGCGAAGGTGCGGAGGAACTTCAAGGGCCACGAAAGGGCCACAGGCCGTACCCTAGGTACGTGCTCCCCTCGCCTGCGCCGACACCGGTACCATCGATTGACGCCATACGTATACGATGCCACGTCCACCACCACCCCGAACTTCGCCAGGTATCCGTCAATGTCGTCACCGAAGCCCACCCCCATGCCTGTCGACGCCAGCACGGCGTACCCAAGTCCGCCCGCGAGCCCCGACATGCCCGACCCGCCCGAGCAGTCGTACTCCACGTCCATGAGCCCCGCGTCGTCCGCATCGCCGTCAACGCCACCAGGTTCCGTCGACGCCAACATCCGCCTCGCCTTGCACAGCACCCACGGGATGCCCCACGCCATTGAGCAAGAGTCCGTCGCCGTCGTCGTGCCGTCGCCAATGCAGAAGTAAGCTGGCCAGTCGCTGTCGAGGTCGAACACGTTCGACTCGTTTCCTGCGAAGGGCTTGCCTTCAATATCCAACGCCATCTCGACCGACCGCGCCTCGACGAAGAAGGCGAAGGACCAGGGCTGGTACGCCCACGCGACGCCGTGCGTGTGATAGGCCCGTCGCGCGACATGCTCATCTCTGTCTTCCATGCTTGCTTTGCCCCAACTGGTTGCCGCGTCTTTGCTCGCGCAGGCGGCCGTTGTCGCTTGTTATCTCGGACACCATGCTCTCGCATAGGACCTATTGCACCTGGTTCGTGGCGCCTTTCTTCTTTTATTCGCTCTCGCACTGCCCCGCTCACTGTCCGCATGCTACTGCCGCCGCAAACTCTTCATTGTGCCGTGTCTGCTAAGATACCCAGTTTCGCATGTACTGTTTTTCTACCATGCAAAGTACCTTGTCTATATTTGTACATGGCTGCTTTGGGCTCTCCATTGTAGGATCTTGCGTATTCTGTTTGATATTATAGGTGAACATAGACTCCGTTACCGCAGCGGCGAAAGCAGGTGAGCAAGACCCTCTCGCGGTTGAATGTGCTCGAGTCGATGATATCCGCGAGGGAGTCCCCTTAAATATCGGCGACCGAACGGTGATCACTATGTCTCTTGGTCTCTCGTATGCTTGCTTTCATTCATTGACTGGCCGCCGCGTATTTGTCGTCGTACGTGGTTGCTGCCTCTCCTTATTGTGGACACCATGCTCAGGCACCGAAACCTGTTCATTATCCGATCCGTACTGTAGTGTTTCTTGTTGTCTCGTCGTCTCTTGCATCATCCTTGTGCCCCGCCTACGATTACCCACTAGAATCCGGGGTTGGAGCTTTCGTGCCATGTGTCTCCGTATATACGACCACCCTCCCCCAGTCACAGCTAGTTGCAGAACATTAGGCGCAGACGAATGCGCGCGACATATGATGACAAATAGGCGCTATCCACACGAAGACGTCGGTTTACCCACTTCACCACACCTCGCACCACCATTTTTTTGCGTTGCATCGATTGTCCCTGCAGCAGCCGTCATGAGAGGCATGTCTTGCAACTCGGTGAACACGACCCCGTGGACGCCTTGCAGGAGTACTGGCCAGTGCCCGCAGACAATTGAACGTGTATCTGCCCCCTACACCCAGGTCTACGACGTCTGTCGGACTCGTCCATTGTAGCTGACTGCAAGCAGTGGTGTAGGGGAGGCATTATTGCATTGTTACTACTCTCAATGGAATATACATTAATAGAGTGTCCGAGGAACGTGACCGCGTCGCTATTGCTCGGTACAGGTGCTAGTGCAGACGACTGTGAAGCCGCAAAAACATGATGGTGCAGAAGTGGGTGAACCAACGTCAACTGTGGCGCGGCCAAGGCGCGGCGCTTATTTGTCATCATATGTCGCGCGCGTTCGTCTGCGCCTAATGTTCTGCAACTAGCTGCAATAAGGTCGTGTTTAGGGTCTGCCTACGGGAGACTAGCGTCTCCGCCACATTGCAACACACGTGCCTCAGATCTCCCTCTCACCTCTCACTCGCACTCAAGTACTCAATACTCATCGATATACTGCGTACTATCATCTTGCCTTCCGATGAGAGCGCCCCAATCAGTACTTGACTCTGCACTCGGCGTCTCCAGTTCGATTATGTTAAACGTCCAACTCTTTGACTGCAACCTCTTGGAAGTTCGGAACACTATCTGAGTATGGGCATCGTAATTGTGTGTCCTTGATACGGTTGTGACGAGCGACAGTTGTAGTAGTAACAAGTTGTAGTGCTATTGCTATTAGTCTCATCCCGACCCGTGACTTAGAAGCGTCAGCTTAGACTTAACGAAGTCTGTCGAATTCATCTCGTTCTCGTTCCCAATCACGCACTCGAGATAGGCGGCGCTCGCCGTGAATAATATACTGTATAGGATATAAATTACATGCTCAAACTTTTCACTTGCATAAGGAGAGACGTCGTGAAAGTTCTCGACTAAAGCATGTGTACTGTAGCTTCTACACTACAGTACTCGTAGCGCACGATGTGACACGACCCGAGTCCCGACCGTCTTCTGCTAGGCGGTACACCGGACTCGGAAGCGGGGTGTTGGGAGTAAAACTAAAAGGATCAAAAGCACGGCTCGACGACGGTCTCATGCGGGCCACTTCGAGACGATCCTTGTCCTGACAGGGACTGCCAGTTTGCGAATCAAGGCTGGTGAGCTGGCGGGCTGGATTGTCTTCTTGGAAAGCGCGTCTTACAGCCTCGCGAGAGTTCAAGCTAGGGAAGCAGTCAGTAGTCAGTATTCAGTATTACTGAAAGTAATATATAGAACATACGTCGATAGGAAGGAACATGGATAGACTGCGATTATCATAGTCAGATACGGAAGTGCTTGTTAGTTGGATGACTCACTTCGAATCAGGATCCAATAGAATACGGCGTATATCAGTGTTTGGTTCATGGTGACCCACTGGAATCGGTGCCGCGGTGAGCTTGTTAGCCATGCCAATGAATGTGTGCATAGAATAGCAAGTACGTACGGTGATGAGACAGACGAGACTGAAGATCCTGGAAGGCACGGTTGATATCTGGAGCAGGACCAGCACTTGGCCGAAGACTTACATGGCGAGAATACCTAATGCAGTACGTTGTCAGAGCCCGAGCGCGAGGAAGTCTGAGTGTCTAGAATTCACATGTGCTGAGCGCATAGGTCATCAGGAGAGTGACAGCTTTGTTTGTCCTGTCCAGTATATATGAGTAATTCGCATCGAGATGGTCAAGTACCTCGTTTCCATACCGATAAAAAGCCGTTCGACCCTCCCGCAAGTAATACACGGTACATCCCGCGATCAATAAGTCGCAGACAATGTTAGCAGTCAGTGCCGTACTCGTGTATGCCTGGGCGCGTTGGCAGAATGAGAGGTCGGAAATATACCCGGTAGCATGTCGCCACGCACATCAGCATGTCCTTCCTTGCCAGACACAGAGAAGTAGTGATCGCTGTAACTACAATTCGATGAGCATGCACCACAACGCCAGTGACCGAAAGTGTGCTCACCCAGCAATGGTGTACGCTATGATAGTAGTCTGACGCGTTAGTCTGTTGCAAGTGCATACATGAACAATACTGACCTATTGAACAGCCTGAGACGCAATATGCCGTACGTGTCACGTTGTTGAGCATACAAGATAGATCGTTACATACCTAGCTCAACAAAACCAAGGAGACCCTAGATAGTCTCAAAGATCATCATGGGTTACTGTGACAGATAGGTTCTACGCACGATGATGCCGGGGATTACAAGCCGCCGCTTCCCGACTCCCATATAATCAGTGTCCGTGAGATGATATTGAGCATCTGTGATACATACGGACATAAATCCTCTTTGCAAAGAATCTAGTAAGGCGCAACATGAGATTAGCGTCGACCAGCACGGCTATTACACTCACAATTGCACCAGCAACCCCACAAGGCCCTATATGCACCGAGCCGTCAGTACAAGCGTGCGTTGGTGATATCGCAACGGTACGTACTCCGAAAGTTATCTGAACCTGTTCACCTGTCTATGACATGGACTTACGGGTTATTAGGATAACACGTACCGCAAGACTCCTAAGGCAAAGTAATCAACATCCCGTGTTCGCCAATCCGCTTTCCGCCTACCAAGTCACTCTTTTAAGCGCGGAAGAGTCCCCAAAGTTTGTCACTGTATAGTGATAGTACGCGGTCGATATCAGCGCGACATGCAAGGTATCCAAGGCGCTGGCAATAACATCAGCGTTCTGAGGTTCTAACATTTGAGAAAATGTGCAATTCACACGACGAGGGAAACCTGACGCATCGTCAATCATGAGTCATGAGTCCATTGAGGGGGAGGGCTCGCGAAAGACGGACTTACAAAGAGCTTCAGCCGCAGGCTATCGCCTTTGCTGTAATGCGTATAATACAAGTATGTCTGCAGACACGACACGCCATAAAGCCTGACGTAATAGTTAGCATCGATATAGCAAAGCAAGATCGGAGGTAAACGTACACAGTTGAGAGTACTATGCCGATGAAAGCCGCACCCAAGAGATTGTCAACGGGGATGAGGGCAGGCATGTCGTGTCGTCGAAGCAGAGCTCTGCAAAGCTGCGGGGTCTAATCATCTCAGCAATGCACGTTATATGCAAGCCGCCCAAAGCGATGACGAGCGCGTCAGCGTAGAGGCCCATGCATATCACGCGGAAACATACCATGTTATGGTGCATCTAAGCAATGGAAGTGCCTGTATCAGGTAGGATGCCGCTGCGGCCACCTGTGATGACTGTACGTGTTTCTTTCGACAATCATAAGTATAATCCCCGGTGATGGGTGCGGTTAGTAGCCACAGCATTACACACTCGCCCGGGTACCAGCCGGTGGAGTTCATCAAGAAAAGGTAGCTTGTATCCTTCATTATCGATGTTAGCAAAAGCCATTCACCCACGAGTCCAGAGACCAGCAGTATACACAAACAGTTCAATGCACACGCTATGTCCAGTTCGTTGCCCAGAGCAGAACAAGATCTTCAGCGTCGGCGAAATGCTCAGCGTTCAGCGCCGATATCCACCTTCGGCGACAAGAAAACTGTCCGACTCGGATGGCCTCGCTTGCGCACTGCCATGCTTGCAAAGTGAGTATCTGATACGAGGATGTTCGGGTAATACAGCGTGTGTATGTCGTGTGGCTGTGCAAGAACGAAACACACCAGCGCTATGTGGTTCAGGATCAAGGCTGGAAGCGGTCGTCGGAACACGGCTTGACAAGGTGTTGGACTTGAGAGACTGTGCAAGCGAAATCGCTAGATGACCAGCCTGATGACGTCGTTTCCAGTCAAACAGAAATATGCAGAATGGGTCTGCTTCGTAGACACATGAAGGACCGGGGTCCGCCGAGGACGGGCGACGGACGAGACACATCTACATAAGATCAAGTACAGTTCGAAACACGGCAGATCAATCAATAGCGGCGGGCACTTAGCCTATGAAAAGTAGATCCACACTGAGTGTGAGAACCTACTTGGCCATGACAACGTACCCGCCAATTCATCGAGCACTACAGCCTAGCCCGCATGCTTCAGAGCGAATACCGGGACTACAGTGTGGTTGTCCGACACTGTACGGAGAATCCGGGCTGATCACAGCAACGCGAGCGGTCCGAATAATTGTTAGGACAGTCCTCGGTAATGGTAGACTCCAGAAAGTAACAGATAATGACACTCACTTCAGTTGTGGTCCAGAGGCTGCCAGTGGAGATGGACGCGTTCATTCATATGTTCAGACAGGAGCCGCTGTGGTGAATTTTGGCAGAATGGTAGGGCATCCAGGTAACGAAGCTGACTCTCGCTCACACTCGGGAGTGAGTGTCCCGACGCCTATAGATCCCCGTCATGGTGCGCAGACCAGGACTAGCGAACCTCCTGCGTTGCTTCACAAGTAGATGTGGCTTCCGCGGCAAACCCTGCATAATTCATCAGCTATGTCGATGCCTTAGGATAGTCCTTTCAATCTTACTTCTCGGAATGCTTCGTTGACACGTTTAATTCCACAGTGGCTCAAGTTTCCTTGAGGCCGCGATAGAATCAGGCCCGGTGGTCGCCATACGTACCTAGTCTCGTACCAAAGCCCTCCGCGGGGTTTGCGTCGGATCTTACACGCACAGATGATGTTCATGACTGTTTATATGGACGAAGCAGAACTTCCGGTCACCATATGATTACTGTACAGTACCTTTTTTTCGAGCAGCATATCTGAACACTCGCCTTGTACAGTGGACTGTTCGTGGAAAACAGTCGACGGCTTTGAAGGGACTGGGTAATCATAGCATTACCAGGATTCGGTGGTGATCAGGTACTAGATTGACCGAGGATGGTGATATCCTCGTCTCCGCTGCATACCACAGAAGAACGACAAGAGTTACAGTAGTAAAATGGACGGGGCTGGGACGGTGTGAGAAACGGAGAAACGGCGTTATAGACGCGCACTCGAGGAAGCGCCGACGACCACCAGCGACCACCAGGCTTGCCGCGGCGGCGTCCTGCAGCTGTACTTACTCAACTTCAAGAACTTTGTCCAATTCCCTCCTCCAATTATTAGACGTCCACCTGACTTCTTGCCTCCGCACTTGCTTTGAGCTCACTAGCGAGGTTCGCACCTACATCGTGTCTGGACAATCCCATGTCGGCCGCAAGTACGTATACAGAGTCTGATTTGACCTGTGCACCGGTGTGTGATTCATGTCGCCTTGCACCAATTACAGTCCTGCATACGTGCAAGTGGTCCTGCACGGAGGCTACGCATCCGAGATCGTTTCCGAACGTCATGTACTCGTGTAGAAACAATCCATCACCGCTACCGATCCACGGGCTGATCATTTGTAGTGGGCCTCATCCAAATTCCTGAAGAGTCGACAAACATGTTCAACAATGCTGCGAATGGCGCATGTGTAACTTTGTGCGTAACGTCATTGCTCTGGTTGGTTATCTACTCACGGATTTGCAGACGAGCAGTTCCTCCAACGCGTCCCGAACCGGACAGAGCTCTCCGAATCAAAACCCTTACCATACTGAGCACTAACACAGCGGCTCACCGAGTACATCACGACTTGACATATAGAGCCAATATAGAGCACAAGCCAAGCCGTCCCCGCACGGTGAGATCAGAGGATCGATGACTGGCTTCGTCGAGCCGCCCATGTGGGTAGCAACGCTCCGTGTCTAAAGTCAAACTCTACTTACGCGAAGCGAACGGAAGATACAGAACTTGCATGCCGATCCAAGAATAACCTTCGATGCTGTAGCGGTAGCACTCGGCCCTCCCGTTCGCATTCTGGACCTCGCTGCCCGTCTGGCGGCCGCGTACGTTCACATACGCTGCCGTCACTTTCCGTAACGCGTCCGGGCATGCCTACTGCCGAGGTTCCCTGACTCACCGCAGCTGCCAACGGATATTCTCCCGACAAAAGGACATACCCTGAACATTTATGGCAGCGCCCCTCCTCTCAGCTGCCACACACACCCGTTGCAGACGGGAGAAGAAGCGCATGCCGGCCGGTGGCCCGACTCGTGACCAATGCCCGCATGGACCCAGCGACATCCCCGTGTATGTCCCTGGTCGAAGCGCGGACAAGTTAAAAGAGAGCATCTGCGTGAGGACCGCCATGACTGGAGATGGTTTCCTTCGCCCTGCTCACCGCGCTCGTCCTCTGTCTCGCCTGTGCGCGGACCAGCAACGGCCAGGGACCTGATCCAGGCCAAATCAAGACCTTGGTGACGTTTGGTGACTCTTACACGGATGTGGTGGGTGCTCAAGTAACCTACCTTTGCGCGAGCATCGATGATCATGACTTTCCATAGCGGTATGGCCATGCCGGGGACAACGGCACCGCCTGGCCGGTCTACGTCGCCGACTACGCGAACCTCACTCTTTACCCGTTCGCCATCGCGGGCGCGACGTGCTCGAACAACCTGACGTACCGCCCGTTCTCGTCCGTCATGGAGGGCCAAATCCCGTCGTACATCCAGGAGTTGCAAATCGGGTCCATCAACGTCGACCCGTCGAGCACGATCTACACGCTCTGGATCGGCACGAACGATGTTGGGGCGAACTCCGTCCTGACGGGCGGCCAGACCCCTGGCGTGACGATCGTGAACACGACGCGGTGCGCGGTCGACTGGGTGAAGGTCATGTACCAGAACGGGGCGCGCAACTTCATCTTCCAGAGCGTGAGCGATTAGCGCTGAGCCTGCCCTTGAAGTGTACAGAGCGCCATTATATCTTAGATGCTACCGCTACAAAACACGGTCATGTACTCCGCCGACTCATACCCGAACGGGTACTGGACCGCCCAGCGAAACGCGACAGATTGGAACCTCGTCATGGCCGAGTTCACCAACGCCGTGAACGCGCTCGCGCTCGCGTGGCTCGAAGCAATGGCGCCGTCCCTCCCTGGCGCGCACCTCGGTTAGTTTTCGTGGCACGAGTTTCCGTTTCAGCGTCTGATGCAGCGGTCATATCTCAGGCTACTTCGACTCGTACGGCCTCTTCGCGGACATGTACGCCAACCCAGGGAACTACCTGAACGGCACCGCGCCGCTGAACATCACCGGCTGCATCAAGTCGTGTGTCTTCCAAACGAACGAGAGCACGTCTGGTCCCTCGGACTGTGCCATCGCCGAGGGAACCGCACAAGACAGCTTCTTGTGGTGCGTGAAACCTTGAATGCTGTCACATAGTCCATCTTGACATTGTGGGTTGATCAACTGGGTGGGCAGGTACGACGAAGTGCACCCGTCGGAACAGGCCGACCGTGTCGTCGCGAGAGAGATCGCGGCTGCAATCGTGAGGAACTCGACGGACTGGATGACGTGGATTATTTAAGACATTGGTGAAGCGTGCTTGTCACTACGGACCTCACGGACATTTCGAAGACGTCCTCACAAGCTGCGAACGCCTCGGATCCTTCACAGACATTTCTTTTTATGATTTCAGGGTATCATGGTCGATTGCTGGGCTGTAAGGTTGTATGTATCCATTGTCTGTAGATCTTGACAATCACAGAGCACTGCTGCTCAATGTAGAGCGATCTGTCTGTATGTCACTGATTAATCAGTCAGATGGATCTGTATCGGCCGGCGGTCCTCAGTTCGCGCTGCACTCACGAATGCAGGGCGGGCGGCAGATTCCACACATACAAATACTACCAGTCAGTGGAATAGATGATTTGTTCCACTGACAGCAAGATGTCCTATGCGTGAGTCGTACTTCTACCATTGTCTCTCGTGAATCTCGTGTGCGATCATGTCCATATCTACTCCCCGATGCTGAACCCAACGCTCAACCTACGATCCACCCACCCGTGCCAACACTCGTAAACGTAACCGTAGTCCCACTTACGCGCGCCCCGCTATCCAGGACCTGCGTCACCGGCTTACTCGCCAGTCCAGGCACATCCCCTAGCTCGAACGTCTCATCGGCGTAGTTGAGGTTCGTCGCGAGCACGAGCGTCTTGCTGCCCACTGTCCACGTTCCGACGTCGATCTGGTCGTAGAAGTAGTGCGCGAAGATCGCGGCATCGTTGGCGATGTACTCCTTCAGCGCGGGTGATGCTTGTGCAAGGAGCGAGGCGTAGTCCCAGACGTCGTCAGTCGTGGGCGCGTCCCAGGAAACAACCCCTGATGGGTGCAGTCAGAAAGGGAGGATGATTGATGATGTTTGTCCGTACCCATGCCGCCGTGGTTGATCGCAAGCACGCTCTGTACGACAAACTCGGGCCCTGTGGGCACTCGTGGCCAGTACCTGGCCATGTGAGTACTCCATTGGTAAGAGCCCTGATGGAAGAGCACTCACTCGCCCCCTCCAAAGCCTTGTGGGACAGTCCACACGCTCTTTGTTGTGTCCCAGCCTGTCGCCCAGAGGCGGTACGCGAAGTTGTCCATGCGAGTGCTGATGTCCTCGAAGTTACCGAGGCAGTCGTCGCACCCACAGTCGCCGTACGTTGCATTGCATGGCGTGTCCTGTACAGTTCGACACTGTTAGGGTCTGTCAATCACATAAGTGAGGTGATACCACGTACCCATTCAACACTCCACGTAACGTTGTTCGAGACCATGTACGTGTCCTGCAAGACGATGTCTGCACCTGAGGTGTACTCTGTCCAGTAGTAGTCGAAGCAGTTCAGGCACAGCGACACTGGGTGGTACCCATCCAGCTCGTAGATCAAGTCATAAGCGTGTCCCGTGGCGTTGAGCGGATCTGACGTGCCATCGGGCTCGTCCCCAGTGTACCACAACAAGAGCGCAGGCGAGTTCTTGACCAAGTTTACCTGTTCCGCAACGGAGGTGTCGTTCTGGTACGTCCACCGCATATCGTACATGAGGTACATCCCGACTTCCTCCATACGCGTGATCACCTCTTGCAGCTGCGTGAGGTTGTCGTAAGACGGGATGGGGTGGATCTAAGTAGCATAGGGGTCAGCGTCTTGCGAATCAATACATTGCTAGAGGCGTTCCGTACAACCGAGAAACTAGATGTCTGTCAGCGCACAGCAGACCACGTACCGAGAAACTCACCCCATCGCCTTCGCTTCGTCAATCGTACTCAAGTTGGTCGCCAGGTAGTCCCCAAACGCCGTATAGAACCCGACTGGCAACACTGTCTCGTACTCTCCCTCCTGGTTATTCGTAGGCTTCGCGAGCAACGCGCCCGTCCTCGCATCTAATTTCACCACGTTCCCACCCTCCGTCGGGTCCGGCAAGTAGCTCAAGCTCGCAGAGGCCTGGTATGTCTGCGAACCCTCCGCGCTCGCATATGTCGCGCTGCAGCTCACATCGTACGCGCTCTTCTGCGGCGTTAGCCCTCCGAGGCTGAACGGCAGATCCACCTTGGTCGAGTTAAGGGGCACCGTGCCGCTCGTGACGACGCGTCCGTCGATCTCCACTGTGACGAGGACATCGCCTAGAGGTCCGCTCGAGGGCAGGGCGACCGCAGACGCGCCTGCAATCTCGGA
This sequence comes from Fomitopsis serialis, assembly GCF_022376445.1. Classification (NCBI taxonomy): domain Eukaryota; kingdom Fungi; phylum Basidiomycota; class Agaricomycetes; order Polyporales; family Fomitopsidaceae; genus Fomitopsis; species Fomitopsis serialis. The sequence continues at coordinate 301,454 of NW_025954980.1, read as the reverse complement.
GTTCGTGATGAACGTGTCAATCAGGATCCCTGCGGGACTGCCAACGTCAGAGGCGAGGTATGGCTTGATCGCGGGTGCGCAGCGGAACGCGAGGAGCGGCGAGGCGGATATTGCGGGCGCTGAGAATTGGCCGCCTGGTGGGACGGCAGACGTGTTCTTCTCATAGTTCTTGCCACACCTGTCCAGATAACATCCGTGAATACCACTATGAGACCGTAGGCGATTGAACAGCAAGACCATACCATGTCGGATCCGCGAGTGCACTGCTGGCCAGGGCGGCAATGACAGCGAGGGCAAGGCGAGCCATCCTGTCCACCCGTCGAGCAATAACCTGCGGGGCATCGACAGCGTCCGCACCGAAGGTATATATACGGTGCCTTCGTGGGATCAGAGACATGTGGTTCCCCAGGGCGATAAGTGCGCCGAAGATAGCTTCATGTTAAACCTGGTGATGTCGCCCTTACGGCAGTCGCGCATTCCGATCCATCCTCGATCAAGCCTCGAGGCGTCGCACGGACGGTGCTCGGGAGCCTGGAGGTGCGCAGGGAATGCGAAGCACGCACCTAACGGCATCGAACAAACTTTCACGCAGTACTCCAACCACGAAGGGTAGTTCGACATACTTTCACATTGTTTTTCATTTTGAGTATACTGCAACAGCACAACACGACCCCCGGGATGATGTAACAAGACAACAACAGAGAATGCAAAGGTGGCAATCTAACACACAGCAAACAAGATACGGATACATTTACTTGAACTGCAGGGGGCGATTCAGTCAGCACCGTCGCCAACAGGTCATGCGCACAAATAACACGTACGTTCTTGCCATCCACCCACTTCTTGCCGTCAATCTCGAGATCCCATGCGAGCGCCGCCTCGAAAAACGCCTTGTCCTCCGCGTTGGAGATGTCAAGCTTCTTGTACTCGTACGACTCCCAGTCGGGGGCGACGTCGACGACGGGCTTGATGTCGGGCCCGCGGCCGATCAGCACACCACTGATGACCGAGTCGTTCGCCTGGCCGAGCACGCCCACGGAACCAAACAGGTACTTGCGTGACGCCTCCAGGCGGTTGAAGAAGCCGCCGATCTGGTTCGACGACATGAATGTTTGCGTGAGCTCGTTGTTGTACTTGAAGTCCACGCGCCAGACGGAGAAGCCCGCCGGGTCGTAGCTGCAAAGTCGTCAGACGCGACGCGCACGAAGGGCACATAGGACAACGCACTTCTCGTAGAACCACTCGATCGCACCACCGGCACCGCGCGTCTCCTTGTTGGAGTACGCACGCTTCCAGTCCTCCAGGTTGAAGGTCGACTTGGGGAGGGAGTCGAGAGGGTTCTTCGCCTTGGGCTCCTCCGGCACGAGGTCATCCTCCTCCTCCTCCTCGACCTCCTTCGCTTTGGGCTTCTTCTCAGCCTTGGGCGCGGGCGCCGCGGCGGGCTTCGCCTCCTTCTTCTCCTTGGGTGGCGGGGTGAACTGCTTCGCCTTCTCTACGTACTCTGTCGAGCCGAAAGCGGCGAGCAGCGCAGGCTGGTTAGCGACAGTCTCGAAGTGGCGGACGACGTTGGGGAATTTGGCGCGCAAGGGTGCGTCGATGAGGTAGGTCAGCTGGCGCTGGACGATGGAGGCGAGGGTGATGTCGGCAAGGGTAATGCGCTCGGTGACAAGGAAAGTGTGGCTGGTGAGGTGTTGCTCAAGAGTGCCGAGAGCGCGCTCGACACGTTCGGTGAATGCGTTGTGGATCTGGGAGTAAATGTCATTAGGTGCTCATAAGTGCGACAATGACGATCGTGACTTACGGGTCTGGTGTAGGGAGCCAACGCGCCATTGACAAGCTGGAACACGACACGGCCGGGTGCATTGAGCTCGCTGTCAGCGAAGGCGGTCCACTGATCGACGAGTGCAGCCTCCTTCGAGTCAGAGCCCTGCAGCAGGCTGTTAGGCGCGAGCGATGCAACTGAAGGCGTGATGTGAGCGATGCAATTCCGGACAGATGAAACGTGAATAGCGGTCAGAGAGTTAGTTGGCTGTCGACACAAGTATTAAGACAGGGATAACTGATTGTAATCTTCTCATCATTCGCAAATCACCAAAGGCGATGGTGCAAGGGATGGATCGGCAGAAAACTCACGGTAGCGCGCAATAGCTTGTGTCTCGAAGAGCTTGAAACCGTCCGCCGTCTCCAGGGCGGGAATTTTCCCGTGCGAGAACTTCGCGAGGTACTCAGGCGTCTTGTTCGTCTCGCCGAGGACGAATCCTGACGGAACGTCGAGAGCAAGTCCCGCGTATGCGGCGACCGCCTTGAGCTGTATAGATGGGTTGAGCTCGCCGTCCGTCACATCCCAGTGTCCGAAGGTCGACGACAACTTACGCGTTTGCCGTAGTCTTGTCGGTCGATGGTGTAGAGGGTGCCGATGGAAGACATTTTCGAGCGGGAGGAGATGGCGAGCGGTGCAACACTGCAAGTCAATGCAGCCAGTGATAACAGAAAAAATCAAGTTTAGGGCAGGCAGCCATCGATCCTCGTTCCGTCCGAGTCAACCTGCCGATTTGGTTCGATACCAACCGCAAACTCCCATGCATGTCCGTAACCTTTCGTATTGTCTCCTCCACGAGTCATGAGCTGTTTTTACACCTCCACGCACTACCATCACCTCGAGTCACTGCCTCGAGTTCGCGAGAGGTGTTACTCGAAAAGGAAATCGTTGTCACGTGCAAGTTCAGGTTGGCTGGTAGCCCGCAGGAGATGTTTAGTTGACACAGAACACTGAGTCGACAACCTGAAGTTGACCTGAATGTTCGTCTGAACCGTCATGACGAGTTGCGCCTAGGCTCAACCATCTTTTACTACTAAGTTACCACTCAGTCGATCCTTGATCGACAGGAAGGTGACTCTGGGTTGAACGTTGCACAATGCACACTGACTTTGCTGAAAGGCATGTTACATTCAACATCGTGCCTCAAGCTCTTAGCCTTTCAGTAAATACAGTCAGTATGAGGGTATAGATCAGCGCATGCCTTGTTGTGACCTTCACGTATTATTACATTCAAGTTCCGAGTCGTCGTTCCAGAAACTATAAACCCTGAGTATTCCACAATCGCAGTCTTTGTGACAGAGTTCACGGTCGTCGCTGCGCCATCACAGGCCCGCTGCTGACCTCAACGCTGCATAATTTGGGGATCCGAGGCCAGTGACCTGTACCGACATCCGTCAGCCACCATGCGTCCATTGGCAAAGCGAATCACGTACCGGATCCCACCCAGTCGTCGCAGAAAAACCATTGGTGCCGCACCCAGGGTTGTCACCGCTCGTGATATCATATAACGCTCCCGGATTCGCGTACAACCACGGGTTCAGCCACCCGAGCCTGCTCTGGCCCGCGTTCAAGAGCTCATCGTTCAGGAGGGAGATGACACTGGCGAAGATGGGGCTCGCGCAGCTCGTCCCGCCGACCGTGTAGAAATCGCCTTGCCATGCAATGATGACGTTCTCCGCCTGGGCAGCGACATCGGGAAAGCCTCGCCCATTGGGGTTGAATAGCCCGCTGTAGGTGCTTCCGAGGGTTGCGAGGTAGGCGGAGACATCTGCAGACTGGAAGGACGGTGTGGAGAAGACGTTGGAGAAGCCGCCTCCAGATAGGGAGGCAGCAGTCTCTGGGCTGTAACTTGTCGTTCCTCCCACAGAGGTCAGGCTTGTCAATGCCGCGTCAGCAAGGCAATTCGCATGGACAGAAGAGGTAAGTGGGTGGTCACTTACTAGGGGCAGCCTGCGGGGAACGTGGGCACGAAGTCCGTGCACGATCCGCTCTGCAAACCAGACACACCGCCATCACCGGAGGCAAATAGCACAGTGATGCCAGCCGAACCGAGCGCCGCGTACTCATCGCACAGTTTGCTACAGTGAAGGCGCACTGGTGAGCGCCGTGATGATGTGTTGTTCAGCAGGACGACAACTCACCTAAAGACATCCGTGGAGATGGAATCCTCGTTTGAGCCGTACGAAGTAGTCATGACATACGTATCGCTCCACGAATCAAGCACAGCGGTTGCGGTATCCAGGAACCCGAATACCCCGTCGTCGGTATCGCTGCCAACAGAAAGGAAATACACTTCGGCGTTGGTGGCGACACCGACAGTGTACTCAACATCGAGGTCCTATCCGCCTAAATTAGACAGCAATCTTCGGTAGGATACAGTCAAGACATGCCGCTTCGTCGCCGGGCTGGCTCGGATCCCAAGTGCCATTGTCAAGGCCCCAAGTCGACCACGTAGTGGAAGAATCGATGTCGGGACGAAAGTTTGTTAGGAAATTCTGAAAAACCCCACGATTGTCAAGGCGCCATCCGTCGATGTCCAGATATGAGACTCGCTTACGCTCATGTCAGAAGTGCTGGGCCACTGATTGTCATATCCTGTCACGACGAGCGGGTTGGAGTTCGTCATCGGCGTCGCAGGGATCCCGTAAATCTCCTGCAAGCAATCGGGGTCTATGTAGCTGCTACACGCAGATTGGCGCTTCTTCAAAGAGCCGGTGTACCGCTGTTTCGTTAGGGGAAGCTTCGCTGACGGGGGCGTGAAGGTCGTTGTAGGGTGGACAAGCTGCAGGTGGCCGACGAGATCGGTGGGGATGGAGTACGCGAGAGTGCGAATGCTCTGAGCGCCGGTTTCGTCGTGCGTGAAGGTCGAGAAGTCAGCACCGAAAAGTTCGTTGGCCTGTGAGACTGGCAGAGAGATGGCAAGCCAGTCCCCTGCGTTGTTGAGAGTGCGTGCTGCCAGGTTGTTCTCGCTCAACCAGGCATTGACGGTAGCAGTGGTCTCGGACGTAGGTGCAAGGTAGGCCACCGCCTATAGATATCGCAAAAATAAGTTAGCATATGTAGCGCCGTGATGTCTGATCAACACATACCTCGGGCCTCGAGAGATGCTGGCCATAATGGAGGCTGGAGGGCGTGCTGACATCGTACAACGTCTCAATGAGCCCGTCTACATTGTTGCTGACGAGCCCGAGACGAAGGTTCAGCACGGTGGACGCATCTGCCTCACCAACGCGCGTAAATCCCACAGGGATTGTTGAGCGGGACTCTTGCAGTTGAAGGCTACGGGCGAGTGGATTGCCGAGGGCGAGCGTACAGAGAGAGGCAACGTATAAGCTGTTCCTCAAGGTGAGCATGATGCGTATCTCTGGTCTGTGGTCGCCAGGTGGTGAGAGAACCTGTAGGATCTGAAGAATCCTCGTTCACAGACAAGCTTTTATATGTCACCGATCGAATTGTCCTGTCAAAGAACAATATGTGCCCACAAAAGTAAGGCGAAAATGCAAGGCTTCGTACTCACCGCGCCAATTCGCACCATGCTATCGCCGCCCTGGAACACTCTGGCATCAGCTCCAGCGTCCCGTATACAGTAGCAAAACGGCGCTCTTTCAGGTGTCCCGGTGCCTGGGTTGATATGATGGAGGTCGAGAAGGCAGTCGACTGCAAGGATTCTTCGGTGCCGGTCCGAATGAAACCCATATTCTGACCTGAATTACGCACCCAACTTCGTAGAACAGGATCCTCTTCGTCCACGCCTTGTGTTGACTTCGTCGATGTGCTTGCGTCCTAGACATTTGAGCGTACTGTAGTGAGTCCTTCCAACCTGGACTTCCACAACTTCCAGTTCTTCATCTGTCAGACCCAGCGCTGCCGCCGTATATCCACCCGCAAATCATGATACTAACCGACGGCTGGACTCGGCAGAGCCAGGTGTGTACAATGCCCGAGACGTCCAACCATGGCCAGGGCCATCGACCTGTATATATGGGTCAGCTGGATAGTCGCTGCTTCTGACCGAAGGGGAAGCTCATGAAGGCGACGTGATCGGACTGCCTACATACACTGGTTCATTGCCTCGTCCTCGTCGAGGCTCTGGGCGGATACTCAGCATGTGGGCAATATCACCGAGACAAACTCCGTGTGAACGTGCCACAGACTAAAGGGCCTGAGCACACCATATGGAGACGTACGGTGCCGGGAAAACGTACGGAGACGCTCGGAAGGCTAAAAGAGAGGTTTGCGAAGACAGTCAGGTATGTGGAGGATGTAAGATACCCGCTACTAACTTGCATCAACTTGGGGGTAGACTTTCAGAGCCTATGCTTGCCAAATGCATGTCGAGCTTGACTACATATGTGCCTTCTGGGCATACGTGGCCGCCAAAGGCTACATAGGACTAAGTAGTAAGACCACATCAGTTGCGAACGACCGGGTCCGGCTATGCCAATAGACGATACAGACCGAGAATTTTCAAGTTGGCGTCAATAACGACAGGGAAGCGGGACAAAGCATGCGTATGCACGCGCCTGTAGTGCGGACGCTACTCCGCGCTGGTGGGAATGCGGTTGTGGCGTTGTTGGTCATCCTGCGATTCTCCTCAACGGTCCCGTTAACTGCTTCAACATGCTTTGAGGTCGAACGTGGGCCTAACAACCGTAAGCTCGAAGCTTTGGTTAGAGAAAGCTCGACCAGAAGTATCCGGAGTGTCGGATTACCGATACCTACCGAAGTGACAGGTGGTCCGGTGGTGCAATGGCCTGGTATGTCACTTGGTGCTGTGATAAAGCACAGGCCCGCTCGGTCATCGACAGTTGGAAACTAGACTTGCCTTGTGGCGCGGTGGCATGTACACTCACCGGACGCATCAAAAGTGGCCCGTCTGCACACGCAAAGTCGCCGGTGGCGCGTACGCGAATGCCGTGATCGTATGGCATGGGCCATGCATGGCAGACCGAGGCATGCTCACGACGGCCCAATGACTATCGAGGCCAGCCTTCTGCGTATGCCACGCTCTGTCATGCATGAGAGCTGATATACCTAGGCTCAACCGCACAACGCGGAAATGATGAGTGAATGCATCCGCCCCTGTCAAGGACTTCGTGGCGGAAGTCGGTGGAAGTGGAGGATGCCAGTCAGAGGTAGACGCCTTGCGTAATCTGTTCCTCGAGAAGCATCGACCGGAGAAGCAGATGCACGAAGAATCGAGGTACGTCAACTACCTGTAGATATGGTGCAGACTATCAGAGCGAAGAACAGTGCCTCAAGTACTGATTGCCACTTACGTGTGATACAGCCCTGCAGACTACACACTGATTACTTCAACCTCGTACAATCCCCCAAAGGAATCGCCGTTCATCGTACTGGAGAGTTCCAACTGCGACTCACTGAATCGGTACTGCCGTGGAACATCTCAGCAAGCAAAGTCAGGATTGACTCGGATAAATAGCACATCAAGAAACAACGCAGCAGGATATCCCGACCTAGTCCATATCCGCATTACGAATTCTGTCGCCGAACCACCGTACCACCGCGCCTCCCGCAGCAGCAACCAGAAACGATCCATCGAAGAGAGACCCAAAGAGCTGGTACTCAGGGAGTGTCGAGAAGAGGTTGACGAGCCCGACGTCGGGAGTGACGTCCGGCCGCAATGGAGGGGGAGGGAAGGAAGTACGCAATTGCACCAGGGTCGAGAGGAGGTAGATACCCTTTGATACGCTAGGTGTAAGACGAGGATGTGATGGAGGAGGAAACGTAGCCCCTACCATGAGTTGTGCCAGGATGAGCAGCATGAGGGATGCACCCAGGTTCCGACTCGTGACGCGAAGTGCCTGAGGTGGACGATCAGCGCATGCATGTATCAGGTAGGCGAAAGCGTACTCTTGCGACACCCCTGAGTACCAGCCGGATGCTACTGAGAATGATTACTCCAACTAGCCCGAGGCTGATCTGCCGTGAGATGTCGGCCACCCCATCTTCCTCAATATGCACCGAAGGCAACAAGGAAAGCAACTTCGCAAGCCCAATACTGAGCATGTCCACACTCCGCGAAGACTGCGCGGGACTCGTTGCTTGGGGTGCGGGGATAACTAGGTTCACCAGCGACTGCGTGGAGAGGTAGATAAGCACAAAGTGAGCTGCCCGCTAAGCCCGGGTCCACGCACGTTGAGTATCCGGAAGATACAATAGACGGCGAAGAGCCTACCACCCCAGTTGAATATCATTCCGCCGATGGTACGCGAGAACTTGGCGTCGGCCTGCCTCTCCTTGAGTGTCTCCAAATTCCGCGACATCTCGTACTCGAGTGATTCCAGTCCGCTCAACTCTTGTAACGTAGATGAAAGCTCTGCATCACGCGGTGTCAGCACAGAAAATGGCATACAGGTAAAGTAACGCACGACTATCGCCCCGGAAATTCGTGGCCATACGGGAGAACCAGCCCGTGTCGGGGCTTGCCTGCTGCTTGAAGATCACTAGTGAGACGACATGTCGCATACCCAGCAGATCTCGCATACCTGCGCTGCCTGCAGCTTCTGCACATCCTGTCGGCGCAGGGCGAGATCGCTCTGTACTCGCTGCAGACCTTGCTCTGCCATGCGAATATCCTCGTCAGACGGATGAGAGCTGTGTTACAAGCGCATGAGCAACGTGATGCCCTCAACGCGACTTGTAGCTACCTCTGTTTGCCGTAAATCCGAGGGAAATAGATCCATGCCGTGTTGATCGCACCAAACCCAGAGAGCAATCCAAGAATGATGGTGCCCAACACGGTCAACTGGGACAGAGTCGTGACGATGATACCAGACGTGGGCAATGCGGAGGGTAGCGGGATCATAGCCAACAGGAACAGGAACAGGCCGACGGGTATGAAATTCAGTAGGATTCGGAACACAGACGGCCGCTGTCTCGAACGGAGCCCTGCAGTGACGTGAGACCGCTCGGCCATTACAGTGAGAGAGAACACGACCACTTACCTGCACCCGTGACTGAGTCGCTCACGACGAGGCTATAAGAGAGCGGGATGAGGACAAGAATTGCCGCGAGTAGAAGTGATAATGAGATATTCCAGTTGAGTAGACGGGCTCTAGTATACAGGGAGATATAAACATCCGACGAGCTATGGAGAACTACCATGCACCTACCGAGGGTCCAATACGTCGAAAGCCTGACACATGAGCAACAAGAACAGAGTACAACTCTCCGAGAAGCACAGAGCAAACAAGCTCCTAGCAAGGACGGAATGGAACGGCCGCTGTCCGACGAGAGATGACGCTCGCTTGACTGTGGCAGTCGACGGTTCAGGCAGAGTCTCCAATTCGATGTTGTCTGCTTCTGCTACTGGCGGCGTTCCAGGATCAGTCGTTCGTTGGGCGGATAGATCCTGAAGGTCATGATACAAATGACGCAGCAGGTATTTGCGACATGCTAGGAAGAGACATAATCTGGGAATTTGGGATGAGGTTTGGCTACAAGCGAACGGTTTTCAGGCATCCATACCTTGAAGTGAACAGAACACCCGTTTCCAAGAAGGACTTCAAGGTCAATACGATCATTACACAGCAAAGTAGCTGACACGGATGAGCGTCCTTGTCAATGAATGCCCCGCCACCTCGAATGCACTTAGTCGAACTGGCTCCTCTGACCTCGTCGTGTGAGTCTTCTTCGAGCCAAAATCAGTGTTTACCGTACCGTCTCAATCGCGAAACTTATACGAAGAGAAGAGAACCACAGTAAACCCAGATGTCGCCGAGATGCTGGCCGTCCGAGGTAAAGGCTGCGCGGCGGTGGGCCGACCGCCACGCGCCGCGGGAAGGGACGGCGAACTCTCACGGTCACGGCACGAGCTGCCTCAAAATCAAAATCCTCCATCCTTCTTCAAATTCACGTTTTGAATGCTGCTCTTTACTTGCATCGCTCTACAATACGCCCACTGAGGCTGGAGTATGATTGCTTCATCCATATACATGTGTTACAAGATGCGTGCTCAAACCATGACGCTAAACTTTCGGGGCTCAGCAATGTCACGGTCAAGTACGACGCAGCATTGCATGGCTTGCTACGAGGATCTTGCGAACCTGGATTGAATCCGGACACCTGGCAGTCGACGACGCCGATATGTCATGCGCCGTGCAGCGTGTCTTTGGTTCAAGTCGCACCGACCCGTCACAACGGCCCTAGCTTGTCAAGCTAGTAGCATCACTCCGACCAGAACGGCGGTCGCTCCTTTACCATGCCTTTTCCCCTGGCAGGTTGGTGATGCACGTTTAGCAACGTCTGATCGTGCGTCCTACGTCCACCCTCGCGGCAGCCTCGAGTCCACTCACGAGCGTTTGCAGATCGGCCGTGTTCATCGACGGCTCAGAGATCCGGGCCAACGGGCAGGCTCGCGGGTCCTGGAGGCCTCATTGCGTCTGCATGTCCTTCTGTGCTTGACAGCGCCGATCCACGATTCAGCCCGATGTCTTGGACAAATCGATCGCCTTGTCCCTCTTGGGAGTCCTGGGCGAGTAACGTCAGATGGGAGGATCCCAGATTGCATTGCCTCGCTCAACTCTGATCTACCAAACGATCGGTACGTTGGCAGCAGACGTGAGCGCACTGCGATGGCAAGCACGGTACTCCTGCTATTGTGAGTTCGTACCGCCCAACGTCGACCTACTCATTGGTAGACACCGAATGGTGTCTCACCGCCAATGTAAGTATTCACATTTCATGACGGTCTCTATGCTCTCTGACGCGATGTGTGCCACCGAGATCCTGCTGAACGAGTATAATCTGCGAGGTATCAAAGCCGGACCCGTCCGCCAGGTACGCCATATCCCCTTTCATCGCCGCGCGGATCATCTCAATCGCGCTCGACGCAGCCAGTCAATGTCTTCCCCCGCATTCCGTGATCCTACCGGGATCGCGCATCGGAACGCGTGCAGGATCTCAACTGTTCCCGATGAGACTGCCCCCGGCCTACGCGATCTGTCATGACGCAAACCTACGCTCGGACACAAGATGTCCGAAGGAAACACATGCGTTTCCATTCGCTCCCCCGACACGCGTCGTACGAAGACGTCGTGCAACGTATGTCGTCCTTCCTCCGAGCTGATTGGCGTGTTTGTATTGCAGGCGAATGTTCCCGCTCCTCCACTGAACGTCCGCATTGGAGATAACGCCAGTCAGGCGAGCCGTCTTTAGTCGTCATGTATGGCTTCTACCAACGTGTGTCGTTGCACAAACTACCGAAATGAAATTTACCACATGGTACCTTTTCCTGGTGGACCGTCGGCGTGGCCGTGTCGTCTGGGGGGCTTCCGTCGACACTTCGTAGCCCACTGGAACATTCGCGCGTTCAAGGGGGCCGACTTCTGGCAGTCAAATCCCGGTTCTCCGCCGCCCTTGTCCACGGATGCACTAGGCCTAGCGATTCCTCAGTCGCAGGGTCGCTTCATATTCACGCAGATCGCTTCAGGGAAGGGCCGGGGCATGGAATTTATTCATAACCTACGTAGACATAATGTGCATACATCGGGGGTATAGCGACTACGGAAAGAGGGGATTAAATATCTATTCAGGGGTCTAATACGCGAGACCCTTCGCGGCAAACTACGACAACCTCGTACAACCTATTCTCGAATAGATAGATCGAGGGAGATGGCAAGGGGAGCGGGAAGAGGAGATGAGTATGACACAGAAGCCAAGGGAGGTATGACCACACGAAGAGGGAGATCGAGAGAGGAGAAATTATGGCTATAGCAGGGGCGCGAGCATTGAGTGGGAGGGAACGGGACCGGGCTGATGACGATCGAGCGAGGATGGGAATATGGGAAATCGACAGCAATGCGATGACGGGACGATGCTCGGACCGGTATGCGACAGGAGCAGTGATGAGACATCTACACAAAGGATTCTCGAGAATGATAGCTTGCAGAGACCATAATGAAATGGAGAAAGGTACCAAGCTCACACGCACACACGCCAGCGTCCGAACAGTCGTACCCGCGCACGCGCAGGCAGAGTCAAGTAAGCTAAGATCACCTTGCTACAGCGTCCGTGAGCGAGATGGAGCCCGGGGAGACAAAGGCGTGAAGTTCATCAGAACGTGACCATTGGTGTGTCGTAGAACGAATCCGCGTGCCCCGCAGACTTCCCCCAGTCGTTCGGAACCATCGGCGGGTGCAGCTGCAGGCCGCCCATGGCCGGAGAGTCGCCGTCGGGCGGCAGCATCGGCGGGTGGAGGTACGTAGCGAAGAGGGAGTCGTCGTCATGCTGCAAGCCCTGCGTGTGGAGGAAGATGTTCGGCGAGCTGTCTGGGGGGAGCATCGGCGGGTGGATGAATTGCGGCGAGTCGCTGTTCGGCGGGAGCATCGGCGGGTGCCACATGTTGTTGTTGCTGTTGTTGTTTCGGTTGTTGAACCCATACCCGCCATATGGATCGTACGGCCAGTCCACCGACGAACGCTGCGAGTGCGAAGCCGACGATGACGCCGACGTGAACGAGTCCGCGTACGAGCTCAACGACACTGCCGACGACGGAGGCTCCGACGCCGAGTCGTTGCTCATGCGTCGCCGCTTGTTGGTGCGAGACTCGAGGCCAGAATTGTCCACGTCCGACAAGTCTCCGGATGCGAAGGGAAGTGCGTCAGCGGGAATATTATGCGTCTGTGCGAGGTAGTCCGGGTTGTACGGGCCCGGGAAGCCGGAGTAGGAGAAGTAGCTGTTTCCGCCGCCGAACGAACTGTGCGTGTCGCCAAGCGCGCCCATGAGCTCCGACTGCATGGACGGGCGGTAGTCCATCTGCTCGCCGTTGTACATCGACGACGTCGTCGTGGACGAGTCCGGCGCGAGCGTCGGTGTGTCCGTGGTGGGCGACGCGCGGCGACTGGCGCCTGGGCTCGCAGAGGGCGTCTCCGAGGGACCATTTCCAACACGTCGTGCGTCGTGACGCGCACGCTTGCGAATAACGTCCGACTTCATACTGATGGGACGCGACGAGCCATGCAGCTTGTAACTGTGTTAGGAACAGTCAGTTATGTAGACGATCCGGCGGCAGCCAAGGAAGCTCACTATAGGCCGCAGCTGATGGAAGAAGGGACGCCCGTTAGCAGCGAGCTTACCCCCGAGATGACAACTTTACTCACGCATTACACACCGTCTTGCCTTCGTCGTCCTTGCGCCAGAGTGGCGTCGCAGTCGTGTGGCAGTTGTGACATTGGGCTGTGGCGTTGGCGGTTATGCATCCGTCATAGACAGAAAGCCGACATAGGCGAGTACGTAAATACTTACCCACTATCTCCTGAGTGTCGCTTCGGGGGGCGCTCTGCGTGCGACCCTCGCCATGGTTGTTCCGCATGCTCTTCGGGCGAGGACGTTTGTGCTGTAATGATGCGTCTTAAGCGAGACGTACAGGGAACCCTAACAACGTTGACGTACCAGCTTGCAATACAGACCACAGGCGTTGCAGTTCAACTCGTCATTCAGGCCTCGGCGCCAGAGCGGTGTGTGAGTTGCGCCACAGTTCGAGCATTCAGCCTTGACACCGCCGGGCGCCGTGTTGGAGCTCTGAGTCCCCGGCCCTCCGTTGTTAACCGGAGTGGCACTAGGACCCGACGAGCGCGCAGACGACTGCGTGCGCAAACTCAGGGACGGACGCTTCCCGTTGCTGTTAATCTGCGAGGCGACAAGACCGTTACCGCCGAGGCGTGTCGGAGTGATGGTGCGAGGCACCAGGTCCTCGATGGGCGTGGACAGAGGAGGTACGTTCCGCAGAGCGGTAGTGGACCTGAGAAGAGCTTCGTCGTCGTCAGTGCTGGCGTCGCGGCCAGAACTGCCGGAGGAGGGGTATGATGAGTCGCGTTGCGTGGGCTTCATTTCGATGTCTTCGTGCATGGAGACCAAGTGGGGCCACCCACTCGGGCTATCGGCGTTCAAGAGTTCGTCAAGAGGGAGTTCGATGGTAGGGCGCATGATGCTGAAGTCGTTGGCACTGGCACCAGACCCGACGCCCTCGCCGTATGTCATGGGGTTGGTGGTAGTGGGCGTGGGGTAGAGCAGCGCGGTGGGGCCGAAGTCGTTTGAAAACAGGGAGGGGAACCGAAGAGCGGCAGCAGAATACATGCTGTCGAGAGCAGAGTTGCGAGAGTCCGTGCTCGACGGGACGGGCTTTCGGCCGCGCTGCGTCAGAGGTTGATCCCTGTCAGCAGTGTCCATGGAAGTATCTTCGTGGGTGGTGGTCGAGCGGGTTGCGGGACGGCCTCGCTTGAGGGCATTGTCCTTGAATTCGGCGGAGGGCTTGAGGTCGGGCTTCTTGACGTCGATAGTCGACGCGGTCGGCGGCGAGGGCTGGTCAACGCTGAACGTGAACTGCATACGGTGAATCGTCCCGGGCCTGCCGTTTTGATTCGCCTCGCGCTCGCGCTCCCTCTCAGCGGCACGCTGCTGCAAGAGCTCGGTCGAGTGGTTGCGCCTGAAGCCCGGCGCCTGGAGCTCTTCGATACTCCTGAGCTCGAATGAGCTTTTGCAAGCCAGACAACGACGAGGGCGACTCACCGTCCTTTCTCCTTGTCTAGCTTATCGCTCATGCATTTCGATAGCTTCTTGAAGTCGCGCTTGGACTTGGCGTTATCCGAGTCGACCATGATGTTCTGAAGGTGCCACAATCTCCAGCTCAAGTTCTCGAGGCGTTGTCCCTGCTCCAAGACGCTTGCCACCTTGGTGCAGACCTGCAAAGGCTCGCTCAGTTACAACGCTACATCGAACCGGGGGAAACGGGGAGGACCTTCCAGGTCAAAGTCAGCGAGTCGCCATCGTTGAGGTTGCTGAAGGGTACGAAGGACTTGTTGCCCTGTCGGATTTTAACGAAAAAGGATGTGAGTACGCGTCCCCTGGTGTCCTAGGACTCGGGAAACCGACTTTGAACTTGAGATTGAGAATGTTGGGCATTGACTGGACCTGAGGGGTGCAGGGGGGATCAACGAGCGAGGCGGGAGACGGAGAGTTAAAGGGAAAATAAGAGAAGGCGCTCGCCTAAGCGGCGGTGTGATTTGGCGGAGTTTTCTTCCCATTTTTGTCCACTTTTCGTGCAGTTCCCTGTAAATCTACTGAGGCACGTTTCCCGGGTTCGAACTCCGCGGCGTTCATTTAAAGGTCTTCTAATGGCGTTACAAGCGTCTTTGAATTGCCACTCATACAAACAGAATGCAACATACAAACGCGTTTCTTATCCGCTCTTACCATCCCTTGTATGGTACGTGAGGTCCGTCCCGAGAACACCGTACCCGCCGCGGTCCGTCCCAAGACCGTCCGCACAGCTCGGTTCGTCCTTGTGCCCCACTCCTCCGGCATCCACACGTGTCGCCTTGGGCTGAATGTTGCATGCGGTCGGCCCCATCCCCATCGCGGCTATATTCGTCGCCCAAGGCACCGTTCCACCGACGTCGCTCCGGTGTCCGAGTCGGAACCCATGGGAGGAGGCCCTACACAGGGTGGCTGGTCTCGCTCGGTAACATGCACGCCCCAGCATTCGCGCAACATGCTCACCGCCGAATGACGGCACTGACGGGGGTAGCGTCCGAGAAGACTGCGCTACGCACTTGCCACGAGCCTAGCGATCTCACTCACATAACTCCGGGCTGGGTAGTGGCTGCATAGGGTCGCCAAGAGTCCTATAGTCAACACGATGCTCATACGGGCTCCACAGCAGATGTGACGGAACCATAATGCGTGGCAGTAGCGTTCCTGCGCCGCTCAACTTACCAGCCCAATAATCTTGGTTGCTGCTGGACCAGCACAACAGCTAGCCGAAGCCACGAAGGATGATATACTCGTGGACCGAGCACAATGCGCCTCTCCACCACCTACCGGCAATTCCGAATGCCAACCCGGGCGCGGAATTCCTACGAGACAAGAAGACGCTGCTGATTGATGAAGCCCCCGCGTACGTTTAGAGGGCGTCAACGATGATCCCCTTTACCTACAAGGCGCTCCCTGTCAGCAGGCCCGCGCTAGTGCCCACCGTCGTGCCGATATTCGCGCTCTGCGAGGAGGGAGCGGGAGACAGTCGCGCTGACCGAGCGACGGAGCGCCGATCACGGGACGCAGCGGGGTACACAAACTGGCGGAAGGAGAGCCTCGAGGCGGATTGCGCCATCACGACCTACCACATCCGGAGATTCTGAACACCAGTACCCTCTGCCCATGGCAGCATGCTGCAGGTACAGTGCGTTCGGCACGTCTGCCCCCGCAGGCCTCGGCGAGAGCACGCCGCAGACGGGGCCGAACTGCAGGAAGGTTGCACAGGTGCCAAGCGAGACTCCAGAGGCAAGTGCAGCGCACAAACAGAGTAATCACTGTCCTTGTTCGACCGGACGGATTGACGCCCCAGTCTTCTCCAGTGTGAATTGGCTCCACCGTGGCCAGAATCTAGAGGTTCCGTCTGGCCACGGACGCCACAGGCGGGGGAACCGCAATAGAAATATGACCTGCATCCCTACCCAGGTGCGCTGCATCCCTGTCTTCTTACCTTCGCGGGACAGAGCAGCTGATGCGACTTCCACAGAACAACATGGCGAACTCACCGCCCTGATCAGAACAGAGAAGGTGGCAGAAGCAGGCACCACCGCCGGCGAGAGGCATAGCGCAGTCTTCGGACCATTTCCTCTCCCACCGCAAGGCGGCGGACCCGATAGCGATAGCTGAGATGATAGCAGGCTTGCAGGAGCTCACCATCCCCCTCCCCCTGCGTCCGACTCCGCGAGCACTGGCAGCGTGCATGACGAGTACCAAGATCCGATAAGCAAGGCGCATAATCGATCCCGAGTGTCCCAGCGCCGAACTTGTGCGCGCCGGTACCATCACGTGCGGCGCCTCCCGCCGCACAATGGGTACCGGCGGTCGGGGGCTGATATCACGAACCCGCCCACAGAAGACAGGATGCGGGGAGAGAAATGAGATGCCAGGAACGAGGCGTGTCAACGTGTTCCGGCAGGGCTAGCACCAAGTAGGTCTGTCCGGACCTCGTACCAGAGCGCACCTACCGGACGTCCCGCTCGAAACGCGCTTTTCGACGCTGCCGTATGCTCGCCGCAACATGCGTATCAGTGCGTAGCTTATTGCTGTCGAGAGCCACGATGATTCCGCCCTGTGGCGTCCTGCGGTTAGTGATCCTCGTTCCTCCTCGCCCGAGAAGCGGGCTGTCATCGCAAGACCCGATGAATGGCCCTGCGCCTATCTCGCTGGATGCTTGCCAGCACGCTACAAGCTCGAGGGTTGTAACCAGGACGCTAGCTTCGCCACCTGAATCGAGTTTATTCCGCGACGACGCCGTGCGCACGGGATCGCCTTCTGAGAAGTCCAGCGGCAGCCGCGCATCCCCAAAGGTCAGTGCAGCCCCCCTTCCCAGGACGTCGCGCGCTTCTTCGCTGACGAGCGATCTGGTTGCATCCTCAGGGCCGGCGGCACTCGTGACAGGAGGGGGGAATGCATCGGCGAATTCGAAGCGCCCAATGGCTGCCACAGGAGCCTCTGAGCAGCTTTCTGGAGGCTCGCTTACGGGCCTCTACGCGAAATCAAAAATGCCCGCTTATCCACTCCTCAGCCAATGAGAGGCACGGATTCCTGTCCGTTTTGGTTCAGGCGCGCGTCGAGACGTGCTTTTGTATTTGCAATTACATGGCTTTGCAGATGTGCACGGGCGACGATAGGTTCTGACATTTGACACAGACAAATTGGACGGCGAGCAAGAAGCTGTTGCCAGGTCAAAACGGCTGCTTAGATCCGTCGCTAACGTAACTCAGGCGCAGGGGGGAGCCTGTAGCCTGGGCGTAGTAGACGCTTCAGCGAGATTGAGTGGGGGGCAGTACTTCAATTGAGATAAATGTAGGGTGGCTTCGCACGCGACGTCGAGGCCACGGTTCCGCGCTGCCACGCCACTCCCGAGAACGCGCACACTGACGACGCTGTTCCTCACAGGTTCCTCAGGCATGACGGCAAGCTCGCGCCACATTAATCGGGGGCGCCTTCGTACGCCTTCAGCGCGGATTCGCATGGTGAGTGGGAGGTGCACTCAGGCTCCACACCGTGCGCTGAACCTGAAGCATGGGAGGGGGTTCTCAGTTCAGAGCGCTGCCAGAAGCCAGGCAGTCGATCACGAGTGCAGGCGATCGCACCCGTAGCAAATCGGGTATCGGGCCATTCGAATGAATGGCAGATCCAGCGCCACTCGAGTGCATGGGGGTTTGAGCAGGATTGCTTACCGCAGAAGGCAAGGACAGCGTCTTAGTCAACCCGCAATCGGAGGGGGCCTGGCGCTGTACCCACGGCTGCAGAGTTCGTCGCGCCGAGGAGGACTATCCGCTCTAGGGAAGGTCGAGCGGGAGAACCGGCCTAGGGATGCACGGGAGCAGAACGTCACGGGAACGCACGAGCGGCAGGAAGCACTTGCCGCGCGCACAAAGCGCGAAATGAAAGATTGCAGTACTCACCAGCTGGGCACGATAACCAGTAGCATGACGCAGAACACTGTCAACAACGAGCGAGATGGGCGGCTACGCGCAGAAAGCGTCGCGAGACACGTCCGTCATGAAACGATATCTCGAAGGCGGGAGATCCTCGCTCTGGACTACGGGCCCCGACCACAGCGTCGTAACAAGCCGCAGCCATTGATGAACCTGGGAGGAGAGGGTTACTTCCCGCTCTCGATATGGCCGCTCGACGGATGAGTCGGGAGCCAGTCCGGGCCGAAGTCGTCGCGGATTGCACGGTCCATGCCTAGAAAGGGTGAGTGTATACTGAACCAGGGAATTCGTGCGCGTAGGGTGACTGAGTCATCATCCTTAGCGGGTGTCCGATACGGCATTCCTCGTGCACGGTTGATGGGTTCAATTGGGATAGAGGTGGTGGTCGGTTGGTAGTCGGCGATACGCGGTCAGGTGACCGCATATAGCCAGCGCGACGCCTGGAGCCCCGGCTCGCGTCGCGTCGTGTGTTGTCTTCTGCGATACTTACCTTCAGGTTTTGCGGCTTTATCTACGCCACTATGATCGTACACGAAGCGATGAAAAGAAAGTTGTCACATTTGCGGCCGCAGCTACTCTCCCGTCCAGGTATGACATCGCCATTCAGGTACTGAGTGGGAGCGAGCAGTGCTCTCGCCTGAATTGTGCGCGCGGTTCAGGAACACTGAACGCATTTGTTTGAGGAACCAATGTACCAAGCACAAACAAGGAAGGCTAAACGGCATGAAGGAGGGAGACAAGATGTGGCCGGCGGTGCACGGTACAAGATCGCACCCGGTGTTGGCCGAGGGTCGGTGATTGTCTGTAAGTAATTAGTGGATACTCAGTAGATACGTATCATACGTTACCAGGGTCTGTAGCACCATTCGAACGTATAACATACTTTTGCTACTTAGTCTGGAGCGATTTCGGCCGCTGTGTTACGACGCGTACTATTCTTGCAACACTTCGAAGAAGGCCCCGCGAGCTATGCACCTGATGTTCTAAAAGCGAGATCGCTGGAGTTCCCATGTCCTTACTTACTCCCAACCAAACTCCCTCCTACGGTGTGTCAGAGAATGGCTTCATCCATGCTCGCTGGCCACACAACCCGACCGCCAGTGTTGTACGCCGTCATTCGTGTCGATGTCATGCCAAGTATGAGGCCCCGAGCGCGTACAATAGACATCGATATCGACACGCAGGACATCCGGTCACCCAGGCTCCTCCCCATCCGCCTTCGGGGGGTAGAGGGGATGAATCTGAGTACGCCAATACGATGCTCTTTCTCGATCCTTAAGTCCTGTATCCAAAAAAGTACTAGTTGATACAAGTCACATGCACCACGCGAGCCAATTCAAACTCCCCAATCTTATTCCCCTCTACCCCCCTCTGGCGGCTGGCACAAAACATATACAAACACCCGGAGCCCGGTGATGGCGTCCTCCATATGGTAGCCCCATCAGCCGTCGGACAATTTCTCGGTGGACAATTAATGAGCATTTTCCGTTTTTCGTGAGCGAGCACGTGCGACGGTGCGACGCGTCGCGACGCGCCGCAGGCCTACTGTACGACGAGAAAACTACCAGTCCACCCCCTCGACTCCCTGCCCCTCTATCATGGCACCCAGTCAGTCAAGGATACTCTCACTTGAACAGATTCGCGAGACGACCCTTGCCAAGCTCGGTCGTTTTCCCTGTCGGTGGCAAGCGCACGCGACACAAGTCATCCTCGAACGCAAGAACGACCTCATCACTATTGCACCTACAGGTTCAGGGAAAACACTGACCTTTTGGATGCCACTTCTCTTCCGTGCCGACGGTATTCAAATTGTCGTGACGCCGCTCAATATTCTCGGCACTCAGAATGAGCAAGAATTGGCAAAATTCGGGGTGCGCGCGATTGCTGTCAGGGCAGAGACAGCGACACCGAAGGTTTTTCGTGTGAGTCATGGTTCGTATAGCCATATTCATAGGTTACTCACTGATTTGCTTAGGAGATCCGCGAGGGCAAGTACCGTGCAATCGTCGTCAGCCCGGAGGAGTTGATGAAGGTAGGCGGGGGATTCGAGGACCTGTGGAACGACGAAGGGTTCACCTCGCGAATCATGAGCATTGTCTTCGATGAGGCACACTGCATAAGTACCTGGAAGTCATTTCGACAAGACTACAAGAACATCGACCGACTCCGTTACCTTTTGCCGCATGTCCCGTTCGTCCTCGCCACAGCAACTCTGCCAGGCGAGATGCAGCGTGAGATCATGAAGACGCTGCAGATTCGCGCCGACCGCTGTACCGTGATACGGCGCTCGAACGATCGCCCAAACGTGCACATCGAAGTGCGTCGCATCAAGCATTCGCTCTCGGGTTACGAGGACTTGGATTTCCTCGTCTTGCCGAGGACAGAGCGTGCAGCCGGGGACTTAATCCCAAAGTTCCTGGTCTTCTTCGATAACATCGACGATTGCGTCAGGGCTGGGGAGCATCTGCGAAGTCGGCTTCATCCAGAAGAGAGAGAAAAATACATTGGTTTCACGCACAGATGTCCGAGCAGTTCCGCGAGGATGATCTCGCGGCCTTCAATGCATCAAATCTATATGGCCTGTGTAGCACAGATTCCTTCGGAATGGTCAGTGAATTTCAGCCCGAGGCTAGTAGAGTGGTAACTAATGAAAAACTTACATTCGCAGGGCGTGAACGTCGCGGACGTTCGCATCGTCGTGCAGTGGCGGATGCCGCGTGATTTGAACACGTTGTGGCAGCGCTTTGGACGCGCCGCGCGTGACCTGACACTCAACGCAGTTGCAATCCTCCTTGTCGATGGTCGGTATTTTGATGAAGAGAAGGAAAAGAAACAGCGCGCCGCCGAGAAAGCTGCCGAGAAAGCCGCCAAGAAAAGAAAAGCGGTCAATGATCCAGCTCAAAAGCCTACCAAGAGGGCACGTACCAATGACACACCCGGCACATCAGCTGCGACAGCTACCTCGTCCATCACGAACATCGAGCAACAGCGGGAAGCTGCTAGTGAGACGGAGAGCGCAGATGCGACACGGCCTCCAGCTGGTGGTGTGTCAGAGGACCAAGGTCGGGGATCATCCCAGGAACCGCCACAACGTGGCGCCGGTGTGGGGTCGCAGGTCGATCTTGCGAGTTTGCGTGCAGACATCGAAGCAGCGCGTTTGTCGAGTCGACAAGGAGGAGCACGGAAAGGGAAGAAAACAGACCAGGAAACGAGTGAGCTCTCGGCGGAGCTCGATGCGCTAGTCAACGCAGCAACAAGGCCGCACCGCTGCTATCGAGCGCCGATCATGGCGTACTACCGGAATGACCAAATCGGTAAGTGTGTTTACTCGCTTTGGTTCTGTGGGTCCGTCCGTCTGATAGGTACTTGCCTATTAGAGCCGGATGACCCTCCTTGCCTCGCCGAGGGCTGCTCTCGATGTGCCACACGGGCACCCATGCTCTGCTGTATCCTGTGCTCCCCCGATGCTCCCTGCTTCGCAGCAGTCGCGCCTCACGAATGCGATGCGGCGCCGCCTCAGCCGCGCGCGTCGCGCATCAAGAAGGACACAACCATCTCGCCAGCCGGACGCGACCTCAGGACGGCCCTCGACACCTTCCGCCGAGAGCGGACAATCAACAAATATGGCCGGGCCTTACTCGACAACCTCGGCGCGAGCGTTGTTCTTCCGGACAACGCTATCGACCGATTGGTTGAGTGCGCGCAGGCTGGCAAAATCAAATCTCTAGACGACGTACAGCGCGAGGTAGGGAAGAAGTGGGGCAAGGCACGCGAGTATGGAGAGGAAGTGGCAGCCATAATACGGCGGTGCGTCATTCGATTCAGTCGGTCACCGTGCAGTTACTAAACGTTCTGTAGCATCTTCCCTCTAGACAATCCTTTCGTGGTCGCTCCGCTCACTCCTCGGCCGCAACCCGTCAACGCAGCGCATGTAGGCTCCTCGACCGCACCAAACCACAGCAGTGCTCTGGCTACTCCGACGCCGGCAAGACGAACTGTTCGGCAGTACAAGTGCAGCGCATGCGGCGCAGCTGGCCATAACAGTAGGCTTCATGAGTGTTGACCTCACCTCGGGATGACTGACGCGCATTGTGCAGAGAACAACCGATCGTGTCCTAAATATGCGAGCAAGGCTCAGCAAGAGAATGCCCCGCCGACGGCTGCGACGGCAGGCAATGCTGATGAGGGCCCGGCCTCAGACACAGACGAGCAAGAAGTGCAACCACGACGATCTCCACTTCCAGCGCCTTCGACTGTGTTGGACACTCTGTTCACGACTCCATCTTATCGACGTAATGCTCGGGTGGCAACACTCGAGCAGATCCGTGCAGAGCAACATAGCCTTCAGTCGCCTCAGCAACAGGACACAGTGTCCACTCCAGGGAGGGCGGGGCTGGTCACGGAACCTGGCGTGAATGGTACGTCTATGTCGTCGATGTTCCTTCACCTATAGCATGCTCATGTGTACCTAGGTTCATCCGCGGAGGCGTTGATGATGCCGGTGCCGCCGTCTCGCTTTTACGGGAGTCCTGCGAGACTCAGATAAGTATTCCATCTCGTCAACATGCTCAGCTGGTAAGATTACATTATATCATAACACTGTGTCGAGACTAAGATCTCCTGCATCGATAGCCATATCTACGCCGTCCTCGGGCGGTCCAGCACTGTCGGCCTCATCACCGTCACTGCTCGTGCTCCCAAGCATGAGCCCAATTCCCTTACTCAGCATATCTCGAATACAATGCGCTGACTTCCGTCCCTCACGTCGCTCGTGCGGCCTCGTTTCATCCATGTTTTTGAGTAGAGCATTAAATGTTATTTTGAGGTTCTTCTTTCCATGAGCTGACGAGAGGCCGGAGAGATAAAAGTTGTGCTCTGCATTGCGAGCACAACTTCAACTGTACACCAGGACATTGGGAGACTCTGTGATAACCCGGTCCTTTGTGTAATTGGAGCCGTCTCCACCGTAAGTGTCCTTGATAGATGTGTGTCAGCCTCGCCCATACCACGAACAGTTGGTTGATACCTTAGTGAACAAATTCATCAGCTCAACGACCCAATCGACCCCCCGGAAAGCGTGCGGTTTGCCCGTTGGGTTAACAAGAATGTTGTAACGAATTGCATGGCTTCCACAGTACAATGAGTCTCACCATAACTCTCATCAGATCAGCAGGAAGTGCTCACCGCAGTCGCTCGGGGTAGACAAAATGTACATCTGTCCAGAACCTCTCCATGTAGCTTGCATATTTATGCTTCCCCGTCGCCTTGAACAGAGCAATCCATGCAGGCATTATTGCCTCAATGCCTCCGATATCTCCCGCATTGGCATGATAGGAGAACTCCTCGTAAAGCGAAAAATACTGATGCATGAGCATGATGTTTTCGTGTTGCTGATCGCGTACATCGGCACTGCGGTTGCGCATAGCATAGAGGTTCTGCACCCCGGCAACATACTTGGGGACCATACGGTGGGCCATGGTAACAAGCTGCTCGAATGTTGGTGTCTGGCGAGCAAAGTCATCCAGACTGTCCACTGCTTGATCGCGATATTGCGAGCGGGCCTCCGTACGCCAGCAATCCAGCCGCAGTACGATTCCGGTGTGCAATATTACCTCGTGCATCTGGCGAAACTTCGGCTTTGAACCTATCTGGCCTGTTTCTCGCGGGCGTAGCATCCCCACAAAATGCATGAGACTGTTCTCATCGCGACGCGACTCGGGTGGTTGTATGAACATGCGCCAGATGTCATCTGCACAGGCCATCTTCGAGTGAAATATACCTGGGACGAAGATGGCAAACTGATGGCGGCGAAGGGCTGTCTGCTCGATGCTGCGGCGCTTTTGGATAGCCTGCACCCGCTCGGCCGTTCCGAGATCACCATGGACAAGCACTACATGCTCCGATATGTCTACAATGTCTTCATCTGCCTCCGTGGCCTCGGGGTCTCCGATCCCTGCCTGTTTGAGCAAGTCCGCGATCGCCTGGATGTTGCCATCGACCTTCGACTGATTTATATCCATGCACCGAACGGGGTGGTAGGTGAGCTTTACAACAGGGATCAGTTCGACAGCTTCTGGGTTGGGTAACAACGGAATGAATTGTCGGAAATATTCTGGGCCATGTCGGAAGAGTGCGTCGAGAAAAAGCCATGCTGTGAAGCGGGCGCTACGGGACAAACCCGATGGATGTGGAGGATCGGGATGGAGTGTCAGGAGGTTTTCGTACGAATATCGTGGTGGCGGGGTTGGGCTGTAGAGGACACTGGGATTGAGCCACGAGGTCTCCCATAGCCTACGTGAGCAGCGTAGGTCGTCAGGCTGGACACCATGTTCGAGCTTGATGATGAGCCCTGATGTAAGGTGGACGAGTCGATCCCCCGATTTCTCGATCGTAGGTGTCATGGTCCTGAGTGTTAGCTCACAGTTGTCGTATGCGAGCATCGCGCGGAGGGACTGCCCGAGCTGGCGAACATTTCTCGCACTCTCTCGGGACAGTGAGTGAACGGCATTATTGATAGAAGACGGTGAGATTGAGATGCCCATATGTGCAAGTGCCTTGATGACCTTGTCAGGTGTATTGCAGGAATGGAAGAAGATCGCGTTGACGGCAGCGAACGCGTTGCATTGCTGATTGAGCGAGTGCATGATTACAGACAGTATAACTACTGTCTTCTGCCGAAGGCAAAGCTAATTAGGACAAGAGTAATAACATACAAACTTGCAATCTGGCTCACTAGATGACATAAGGCTCGCTGCAATTTCAACCGAGCATCCTTCGCAGGAGCTGAGGGATCGGCGCCTTCTCGAACATCGCCTCCGCCGAGTTCAAGTTCCCGCCACAACTCCAGCTCATCCGGACTGAGAGTTTGATTCTCGGGATCTCCCTCCCCTAGGCCAGTCCAGAGCTCTCGGCCTGACAAGAGGAACGCGATGAGTTCCCATAGTTCGGGAGCC
Organism: Fomitopsis serialis; assembly: GCF_022376445.1. NCBI lineage: Eukaryota > Fungi > Basidiomycota > Agaricomycetes > Polyporales > Fomitopsidaceae > Fomitopsis > Fomitopsis serialis. Next base: position 276,186 of record NW_025954980.1, on the reverse strand, counting down.
AGGGACCGCATTCGCGCAGCCATGTCCTCGATGCGGAAATCAAGGACTTGCTCGGCTTTCATGTGCACGGCACCGAGATGCCATCCGTTGTCCTTGTCCGTCAGCTCGCGCGCGACGCGATGGTAATGTGCTTTCATTTCTTGATGCGCCCAACGCCGTGTCACGGCAGACGTCCGAGTATTCCGCGCAGACGCCGCGAGAATAAGGCCAAGATTGGCATTGAGACCTTCGAAGAAGGTGAACCCGGCGAAGGTCTTGTCATCGAGTGATTCCAGAACGAGCTCAGACAGTGACACACGAGCTTCAAGGAGAGCTTTTCGAATGAACTGGATTTGTGCAAGAGATATCATCGCCCGGGACGTACAAAACGCGCTCGTCCGTTATATATATGCAGTGCGCGCGTTCGCGCAAATGAACATCGCTCGAGGCGCAGGTAATTACATAATCTCGGTCATTGATCGACTCGCCAAATTGGGGGGTATGCAGCCGGGGCTCCGTTTGTTTGTATATGTTTTGTGCCAGCCGCCAGAGGGGGGTAAAGGGCAGGCTCCTCCCCATCCGCCTTCGGGGGGTAGAGGGGACGAATTTTCGAGACCGCGAACTGTGCTTTGTGTCCCTGTCCTCACCCGCCACACCTCAGCCACATCCCATCAAAACTTTCCATCCCCGCCCGATCCTGAATCTCCGTAATCTTATTCCCCTTTACCCCCCTCTGGCGGCTGGCACAAAACATATACAAACAAACGGAGCCCCGGCTGCATACCCCCCAATTTGGCGAGTCAATCAATGACCGAGATTATGTAATTACCTGCGCCTCGAGCGATGTTCATTTGCGCGAACGCGCGCACTGCATATATATAACGGACGAGCGCGTTTTGTACGTCCCGGGCGATGATATCTCTTGCACAAATCCAGTTCATTCGAAAAGCTCTCCTTGAAGCTCGTGTGTCACTGTCTGAGCTCGTTCTGGAATCACTCGATGACAAGACCTTCGCCGGGTTCACCTTCTTCGAAGGTCTCAATGCCAATCTTGGCCTTATTCTCGCGGCGTCTGCGCGGAATACTCGGACGTCTGCCGTGACACGGCGTTGGGCGCATCAAGAAATGAAAGCACATTACCATCGCGTCGCGCGCGAGCTGACGGACAAGGACAACGGATGGCATCTCGGTGCCGTGCACATGAAAGCCGAGCAAGTCCTTGATTTCCGCATCGAGGACATGGCTGCGCGAATGCGGTCCCTGGCTCCCGAACTATGGGAACTCATCGTGTTCCTCTTGTCAGGCCGAGAGCTCTGGACTGGCCTAGGGGAGGGAGATCCCGAGAATCAAACTCTCAGTCCGGATGAGCTGGAGTTGTGGCGGGAACTTGAACTCGGCGGAGGCGATGTTCGAGAAGGCGCCGATCCCTCAGCTCCTGCGAAGGATGCTCGGTTGAAATTGCAGCGAGCCTTATGTCATCTAGTGAGCCAGATTGCAAGTTTGTATGTTATTACTCTTGTCCTAATTAGCTTTGCCTTCGGCAGAAGACAGTAGTTATACTGTCTGTAATCATGCACTCGCTCAATCAGCAATGCAACGCGTTCGCTGCCGTCAACGCGATCTTCTTCCATTCCTGCAATACACCTGACAAGGTCATCAAGGCACTTGCACATATGGGCATCTCAATCTCACCGTCTTCTATCAATAATGCCGTTCACTCACTGTCCCGAGAGAGTGCGAGAAATGTTCGCCAGCTCGGGCAGTCCCTCCGCGCGATGCTCGCATACGACAACTGTGAGCTAACACTCAGGACCATGACACCTACGATCGAGAAATCGGGGGATCGACTCGTCCACCTTACATCAGGGCTCATCATCAAGCTCGAACATGGTGTCCAGCCTGACGACCTACGCTGCTCACGTAGGCTATGGGAGACCTCGTGGCTCAATCCCAGTGTCCTCTACAGCCCAACCCCGCCACCACGATATTCGTACGAAAACCTCCTGACACTCCATCCCGATCCTCCACATCCATCGGGTTTGTCCCGTAGCGCCCGCTTCACAGCATGGCTTTTTCTCGACGCACTCTTCCGACATGGCCCAGAATATTTCCGACAATTCATTCCGTTGTTACCCAACCCAGAAGCTGTCGAACTGATCCCTGTTGTAAAGCTCACCTACCACCCCGTTCGGTGCATGGATATAAATCAGTCGAAGGTCGATGGCAACATCCAGGCGATCGCGGACTTGCTCAAACAGGCAGGGATCGGAGACCCCGAGGCCACGGAGGCAGATGAAGACATTGTAGACATATCGGAGCATGTAGTGCTTGTCCATGGTGATCTCGGAACGGCCGAGCGGGTGCAGGCTATCCAAAAGCGCCGCAGCATCGAGCAGACAGCCCTTCGCCGCCATCAGTTTGCCATCTTCGTCCCAGGTATATTTCACTCGAAGATGGCCTGTGCAGATGACATCTGGCGCATGTTCATACAACCACCCGAGTCGCGTCGCGATGAGAACAGTCTCATGCATTTTGTGGGGATGCTACGCCCGCGAGAAACAGGCCAGATAGGTTCAAAGCCGAAGTTTCGCCAGATGCACGAGGTAATATTGCACACCGGAATCGTACTGCGGCTGGATTGCTGGCGTACGGAGGCCCGCTCGCAATATCGCGATCAAGCAGTGGACAGTCTGGATGACTTTGCTCGCCAGACACCAACATTCGAGCAGCTTGTTACCATGGCCCACCGTATGGTCCCCAAGTATGTTGCCGGGGTGCAGAACCTCTATGCTATGCGCAACCGCAGTGCCGATGTACGCGATCAGCAACACGAAAACATCATGCTCATGCATCAGTATTTTTCGCTTTACGAGGAGTTCTCCTATCATGCCAATGCGGGAGATATCGGAGGCATTGAGGCAATAATGCCTGCATGGATTGCTCTGTTCAAGGCGACGGGGAAGCATAAATATGCAAGCTACATGGAGAGGTTCTGGACAGATGTACATTTTGTCTACCCCGAGCGACTGCGGTGAGCACTTCCTGCTGATCTGATGAGAGTTATGGTGAGACTCATTGTACTGTGGAAGCCATGCAATTCGTTACAACATTCTTGTTAACCCAACGGGCAAACCGCACGCTTTCCGGGGGGTCGATTGGGTCGTTGAGCTGATGAATTTGTTCACTAAGGTATCAACCAACTGTTCGTGGTATGGGCGAGGCTGACACACATCTATCAAGGACACTTACGGTGGAGACGGCTCCAATTACACAAAGGACCGGGTTATCACAGAGTCTCCCAATGTCCTGGTGTACAGTTGAAGTTGTGCTCGCAATGCAGAGCACAACTTTTATCTCTCCGGCCTCTCGTCAGCTCATGGAAAGAAGAACCTCAAAATAACATTTAATGCTCTACTCAAAAACATGGATGAAACGAGGCCGCACGAGCGACGTGAGGGACGGAAGTCAGCGCATTGTATTCGAGATATGCTGAGTAAGGGAATTGGGCTCATGCTTGGGAGCACGAGCAGTGACGGTGATGAGGCCGACAGTGCTGGACCGCCCGAGGACGGCGTAGATATGGCTATCGATGCAGGAGATCTTAGTCTCGACACAGTGTTATGATATAATGTAATCTTACCAGCTGAGCATGTTGACGAGATGGAATACTTATCTGAGTCTCGCAGGACTCCCGTAAAAGCGAGACGGCGGCACCGGCATCATCAACGCCTCCGCGGATGAACCTAGGTACACATGAGCATGCTATAGGTGAAGGAACATCGACGACATAGACGTACCATTCACGCCAGGTTCCGTGACCAGCCCCGCCCTCCTGGAGTGGACACTGTGTCCTGTTGCTGAGGCGACTGAAGGCTATGTTGCTCTGCACGGATCTGCTCGAGTGTTGCCACCCGAGCATTACGTCGATAAGATGGAGTCGTGAACAGAGTGTCCAACACAGTCGAAGGCGCTGGAAGTGGAGATTGTCGTGGTTGCACTTCTTGCTCGTCTGTGTCTGAGGCCGGGCCCTCATCAGCATTGCCTGCCGTCGCAGCCGTCGGCGGGGCATTCTCTTGCTGAGCCTTGCTCGCATATTTAGGACACGATCGGTTGTTCTCTGCACAATGCGCGTCAGTCATCCCGAGGTGAGGTCAACACTCATGAAGCCTACTGTTATGGCCAGCTGCGCCGCATGCGCTGCACTTGTACTGCCGAACAGTTCGTCTTGCCGGCGTCGGAGTAGCCAGAGCACTGCTGTGGTTTGGTGCGGTCGAGGAGCCTACATGCGCTGCGTTGACGGGTTGCGGCCGAGGAGTGAGCGGAGCGACCACGAAAGGATTGTCTAGAGGGAAGATGCTACAGAACGTTTAGTAACTGCACGGTGACCGACTGAATCGAATGACGCACCGCCGTATTATGGCTGCCACTTCCTCTCCATACTCGCGTGCCTTGCCCCACTTCTTCCCTACCTCGCGCTGTACGTCGTCTAGAGATTTGATTTTGCCAGCCTGCGCGCACTCAACCAATCGGTCGATAGCGTTGTCCGGAAGAACAACGCTCGCGCCGAGGTTGTCGAGTAAGGCCCGGCCATATTTGTTGATTGTCCGCTCTCGGCGGAAGGTGTCGAGGGCCGTCCTGAGGTCGCGTCCGGCTGGCGAGATGGTTGTGTCCTTCTTGATGCGCGACGCGCGCGGCTGAGGCGGCGCCGCATCGCATTCGTGAGGCGCGACTGCTGCGAAGCAGGGAGCATCGGGGGAGCACAGGATACAGCAGAGCATGGGTGCCCGTGTGGCACATCGAGAGCAGCCCTCGGCGAGGCAAGGAGGGTCATCCGGCTCTAATAGGCAAGTACCTATCAGACGGACGGACCCACAGAACCAAAGCGAGTAAACACACTTACCGATTTGGTCATTCCGGTAGTACGCCATGATCGGCGCTCGATAGCAGCGGTGCGGCCTTGTTGCTGCGTTGACTAGCGCATCGAGCTCCGCCGAGAGCTCACTCGTTTCCTGGTCTGTTTTCTTCCCTTCCGTGCTCCTCCTTGTCGACTCGACAAACGCGCTGCTTCGATGTCTGCACGCAAACTCGCAAGATCGACCTGCGACCCCACACCGGCGCCACGTTGTGGCGTTCCTGGGATGATCCCCGACCTTGGTCCTCTGACACACCACCAGCTGGAGGCCGTGTCGCATCTGCGCTCTCCGTCTCACTAGCAGCTTCCCGCTGTTGCTCGATGTTCGTGATGGACGAGGTAGCTGTCGCAGCTGATGTGCCGGTGTGTCATTGGTACGTGCCCTCTTGTAGGCTTTTGAGCTGGATCATTGACCGCTTTTCTTTTCTGGCGGCTTTCTCGGCAGCTTTCTCGGCGGCGCGCTGTTTCTTTTCCTTCTCTTCATCAAATACCGACCATCGACAAGGAGGATTGCAACTGCGTGAGTGTCAGGTCACGCGCGGCGCGTCCAAAGCGCTGCCACAACGTGTTCAAATCACGCGGCATCCGCCACTGCACGACGATGCGAACGTCCGCGACGTTCACGCCCTGCGAATGTAAGTTTTTCATTAGTTACCACTCTACTAGCCTCGGGCTGAAATTCACTGACCATTCCGAAGGAATCTGTGCTACACAGGCCATATAGATTTGATGCATTGAAGGCCGCGAGATCATCCTCGCGGAACTGCTCGGACATCTGTGCGTGAAACCAATGTATTTTTCTCTCTCTTCTGGATGAAGCCGACTTCGCAGATGCTCCCCAGCCCTGACGCAATCGTCGATGTTATCGAAGAAGACCAGGAACTTTGGGATTAAGTCCCCGGCTGCACGCTCTGTCCTCGGCAAGACGAGGAAATCCAAGTCCTCGTAACCCGAGAGCGAATGCTTGATGCGACGCACTTCGATGTGCACGTTTGGGCGATTGTTCGAGCGCCGTATCACGGTACAGCGGTCGGCGCGAATCTGCAGCGTCTTCATGATCTCACGCTGCATCTCGCCTGGCAGAGTTGCTGTGGCGAGGACGAACGGGACATGCGGCAAAAGGTAACGGAGTCGGTCGATGTTCTTGTAGTCTTGTCGAAATGACTTCCAGGTACTTATGCAGTGTGCCTCATCGAAGACAATGCTCATGATTCGCGAGGTGAACCCTTCGTCGTTCCACAGGTCCTCGAATCCCCCGCCTACCTTCATCAACTCCTCCGGGCTGACGACGATTGCACGGTACTTGCCCTCGCGGATCTCCTAAGCAAATCAGTGAGTAACCTATGAATATGGCTATACGAACCATGACTCACACGAAAAACCTTCGGTGTCGCTGTCTCTGCCCTGACAGCAATCGCGCGCACCCCGAATTTTGCCAATTCTTGCTCATTCTGAGTGCCGAGAATATTGAGCGGCGTCACGACAATTTGAATACCGTCGGCACGGAAGAGAAGTGGCATCCAAAAGGTCAGTGTTTTCCCTGAACCTGTAGGTGCAATAGTGATGAGGTCGTTCTTGCGTTCGAGGATGACTTGTGTCGCGTGCGCTTGCCACCGACAGGGAAAACGACCGAGCTTGGCAAGGGTCGTCTCGCGAATCTGTTCAAGTGAGAGTATCCTTGACTGACTGGGTGCCATGATAGAGGGGCAGGGAGTCGAGGGGGTGGACTGGTAGTTTTCTCGTCGTACAGTAGGCCTGCGGCGCGTCGCGACGCGTCGCACCGTCGCACGTGCTCGCTCACGAAAAACGGAAAATGCTCATTAATTGTCCACCGAGAAATTGTCCGACGGCTGATGGGGCTACCATATGGAGGACGCCATCACCGGGCTCCGGGTGTTTGTATATGTTTTGTGCCAGCCGCCAGAGGGGGGTAGAGGGGAATAAGATTGGGGAGTTTGAATTGGCTCGCGTGGTGCATGTGACTTGTATCAACTAGTACTTTTTTGGATACAGGACTTAAGGATCGAGAAAGAGCATCGTATTGGCGTACTCAGATTCATCCCCTCTACCCCCGAAGGCGGATGGGGAGGAGCCTGGGTAAAGGGGAATAAGATTACGGAGATTCAGGATCGGGCGGGGATGGAAAGTTTTGATGGGATGTGGCTGAGGTGTGGCGGGTGAGGACAGGGACACAAAGCACAGTTCGCGGTCTCGAAAATTCGTCCCCTCTACCCCCGAAGGCGGATGGGGAGGAGCCTGCCGGTCACCTATCTGTTATGTAGGCAACCGTGACATTTTCTCGTCGAGAATCAACTCAAGCACACACCTTGAGCTCATATGCTTACATCAAGTGTCATGACTGGGCCCTAATAGGCACAACCTTTTGGCGAAATGACGCATATTGCATTCGAGCGCGTTGTGGGGTCGCCGCGGACTTGGCGTGAATCCCCTAGCGTCCCTCCAGGGCCGAGCCTCGCAAAATGACTCGTCAAGTCGATGTCAAGTACGAAAATTTGCACGACCGGGGCTTTGAGCTGGTTTGCGTTGCGAATAGGAGCAGGTACGAGCAATATTTGTAAGTTATCAAGACTGCGCTCCTGACATTAGCCAGGGCACAATGGCAAGCTGTACCTGGCATATCCGAGTCGGATGTTCGGACTACGCGCCATACTGGTGCGTTGTGCCCGCGCCCATGGCCGCCACCGCGGTGAATACTATGCATATGCGCTGAGACGCGTAGATCGCCCCAGCCAAGTTCTCCTGAAGTTCTCGCTCATGCCGCAGAGAAAACTGCAGGGGTGGAGAGTGGCCCGGATAACGACGGATCATGATCGGGGCGCACGAACAGATCGTCCGGCGCCTGCCAAGCGCACGGCACCGCTGCCATCAATGTGCGAGGCGCCCAGCCCCGACGCCTGTCTCACCCCGCCTCGCTCTGCGGGGTGCGACGCGGGGGCCCGCACCGCCCGCGCCTATGCCCGGTCTGTGCCCCAAACTCGTCCACCGCAGCTCTGCGTCCCTGGGCCACAGCCGATCAAACACCATGCGAAGACACCGCGCACCACAGAGGAGTGTCAGGCGACGACATAGGGTCGCCGGCGACACCTCGAAACGGGACACCGTACGTACATCGCTCATCCCCCGACAATGGACGCGCTTGGCGGCCCGACGCTGCCGAGCGCAGTTGGAGCCTTCCACCTGTGGAGGCTCCGCAGGTCGCCCTGGCGAGCAGGTGATCAAGACTTCTGGATCCAGGGTAATGTCAAGTTCCCGGGTTCTTCCCATTCCGCTGCGCGCTATGCACCGGCCGCATCAGGCCATCCAACCCCGTATATAACAGCGCCATTTCGGAAGCGGCCCTGCGCGTTCTGCTCGCCGCTCGTCCCGCAACTTGCACATTTGCCCGCCATGTTCAAGTTCAACACCTTCTCCGAGACAAAGGGCCGGAAATTGTACTATACGATCAACCTGGTGGCAGGCCTCGCCATCTTCTTGTGAGTGGAGCGTTCCGGTCATGCTTGCATGTCCCGAGACTCAATGCCCGCCTTGGCACACAGTTTCGGGTATGACCAAGGAATGATGTCCGGTACGAATTTTGCTTGTGCGCAGAGAACGCCAACTCACGTCGTGTCAGGTGTGAATACATCGCCCGACTATGTGCGCACGATGAAGCTTGGGTACTCGACGTACGTGACCCCGTGCTGCAGTAGGATCTTGCCTGAAAACTGGCGATATGCAGATACGAAGGTCCTTCAGAGGGATATGTCGCTACAATCACAGAACCAACGCGAGAAGGTGGTATTGTTAGCATCTACTACTTGGGCACCCTCATCGGAGCCCTCATGGGCGGTGTCCTCGGTGACCGGTGAATCCATATCGCTAAAGCTCTGTGCGAGCAGAAGTTGACCTCTCGTCCAACAGGATCGGACGTATCAAGACCATGCTTGTGGTGAGTTCAGCCCTGCCGTCCTTGGTGTCAGTCTGGAACTCACACGCTCAACGGATCTCAGGGAAGTCTGTGGGTTCTCATCGGCGCTACGCTGCAATGCTCCGCGCAGAACATCTCATGGTGGGTCCGCTAGTGGGAAACCCTCCAGAGGGCGCTACTGATAGGTCCCCCCTTTCAGGATGTTGTGCGCTCGTGTGATCAACGGCATCGGCACAGGGTACCTGAATGCGATCGTACCGGTCTGGAGCGCGGAGGTCGCCTCACATACGTCTCGAGGCGCCTTCATCGCGAGCGAATTCACGCTGAACATCTTCGGAGTAGTCGTCGCCTACTGGCTCGAGTTCGGCCTGGGCTACGTCGGCGACGGCACTACGCAAGTTCGATGGAGGGTATGTGAACTGACTTGCGAGACGATCCTCGTTCTGACCAGACCTGTATAGTTCCCCATTGCGTTCCAGATCCTGCCCGTTCTGGCCTTCATGGTAAGTTGCAGTGATCGTCACGTAGGCGCGTGACCGACACTGAGCGCATCGCGAATCCCCAGGTGCTCGTGCCGTCCATGCCGGAGAGTCCCCGCTGGCTGCTGAAGATGGGGCGCACTGAAGAGGCCCGGGTCATCCTCGCGCGGCTCCGCTCGGAGGACGGCAACCTCGAGAACGCGCGCGTGACCGCGGAGTACGAGGAGATCCAGGTCGCGGTGCAGCTCGAGAAGGAGCACGCCGCCGGCAACACGTACTTCGCGATGTTCTTCGGGCTGCACGACAGCGACCTGCACGTCGCGCGCCGCGTCCAGCTGTCGATATGGCTGCAGATTGTGCAGGAGTGAGTGTCCCCGGCCGGTTTCCATGCCCCACTCACCCTGACTGACGTCGCCTTCCTCAGGTGGGTCGGTATTGCGGCGGTCACGGTCTACGCCTCAACCATATTCTCGCAAGCCGGCTACTCAGCTCGCAAAGCCCAGTGGTTGTCCGGTCTCAACGACGTACGACATCCCGCCTTCCCATTGAATGTATCACATGCTTACGACTCGCGTCCCGTTTAGGTCACGTACATGCTGAGCACGCTCCTGGCCGTCGTGACGATCGACCGACTCGGCCGCCGGGTCGGCCTCTGGTGGGGCGCGGTCGCGCAGGGCGTCTCGCTCTTCCTCGCGGGCGGCTTCAGCGCGCTGCTCAAGAGCAACCCGGACAGGGCCGCGCAGTACGGCGGCGCCGCGGCGTTCTTCGTGTTCACGTACACCGCGACGTTCGGCGCGACGTGGCTCACGATCCCGTGGGTGTACCCGACGGAGACGTTCCCGCTGTACGTCCGTGCGAAGGGCAACGCGTGGGGCGTCGTCGGGTGGTCCATCGGTGCGTCGCGCGTGCCTGCTACTATGGTGTGGCATGAGCTCAGATAGGTGGATGTGTACAGGGAACGGATGGCTCACGCTCCTCAACCCGGTCATGTTCAACGCGATCCAGGAGAAGACGCTCTACATCTTCGGCGCGGTCAACTTCCTCGCGATCCCGATGGTCTGGGCGTTCTACCCCGAGACGGCGAACCGCACGCTCGAGGAGATGGACCACCTGTTCATGAGCAAGAGTCCGCTCGTGTGGCACGAGGAGGCGTACTTCCAGAAGTGGAAGGCGGGCGAGCTCGAGGACCGCGAGAAGACGCCGCCCGTGGCGCAGCCGGACCTGGACGACGTGAAGGTCGACGAGCAGAAGCAGGAGAAGGCATGAGCCGCACGAGGGTGACGCCGCTTGAGTTACGACCGCTACGTTTGTTTGTACACCACGCATCTACTGTTCGTCAGGTTATTAGGGCACGACTATATTTCTGTTCTTGTCACCGTCAGCCTACGCCTGAGCTGGTCAACACACGTCCCGTGTACTTCTAGCATTCGGCGCTCCCAAACTTGGTGAGATGTTGGGTTGGATAACGATAACTTCATAGCCAAGGATACATCGTGATAGATTACAGAAAGCGACATACGTACAGCACGATAGACAGTGTCTCTTGATATCACGTAGCATTACAACGGTCTACAGTAAGTGAGCAGCGGGTAGCATGTCAGCGATCGTTTCTACCCAGAACATAACGTAGAAGATGCACGCACCTTATACAAACACGCTCACAGAACTACAGAAACACTCCCTCGAATCAGTCCATGAGCTTCGGGACGACGTTGATGAGCTGGTCCAGATTGATGAACTGCACCCAGCTCTCGATGTCCTTCCGCTCCTTCTGCCAGATGAACTTCGTGTTCTGCGACCCGCGGAAGAAGCGATGGCGCACTGGTACTTCTCCTCGACGGCGACCTCGCCGCGCGTGCCGCCGATGTCGCTCGTCCACACGCGGAACTCCCAGCCGAGCAGTGGCACGTTGTCCCCCGTCACGGTCTGCCGCGGCACGTTGAACTCGAGCCGCGCCCAGTCGAAGCCCATCGGCTGCCCGATCGCTTTGATGTACGCTTGCTTGAGCGCGAGTAGGAGGCAGAGCCGGCGCAAGACGACTTCATCGCCGTCTTCTGGCTTGATGAACGTCATTTCGAGGGGGTGAGCTGCAGATACTAGTGTTAGTCGGGGCAGGGCTCCGGACACGCCCCACGCACCTTGTGATAGAAAGACTCTGCATAAACATTGACGGAAATATCTGGTGGGGAGACCGCGAGTTGCTTGATGCCGATCCCCACGTTGATGACATCTCTTTGCCGGCCTTGGGTCATGACCATACCGATGAGGTTGCTGTCGTACGCGAGGTGGTAGCCGATCATCGCCCGTAGACGGCCCGTTGGGTTCATGGCATTGTCGATGTCCTGCAAACGGGTGCATCAGATCATAGCTCAAATGGCGAACCCATTCCAAAAGTGAGACTCGTGTTGGACGAACGTCTCTGTTTCCATGCGCGCTGCAATGCAGGTTCAAGACAGGACATGTCAAGGTCAGGAAGCGCGCCATATGAGCGTTGGCGAAGGGACCAGTGCCTCCACGCCGTAGCACGCGTGAACAGGCCACAAACGGATACACGTCTCCATGGCCACTTCACTTTTGCAATTCTCTATCAGACGTGCGATTGGATGAGGCATTCGCGATGCATACGTTGAGCCAGACTACGCTTCTTGGGCCACAGATAGGGTCAATATGTTGATAATCAATTCGCACCTGTTCTATGTAGTGCTTCCCATTATCGCTGACCATGTCTTTCCACCTTGACCTAGGTACTCTTCGGTGCCGCATCATTAGCAATGGGAGCATATGCGCAATCATTTGCCCTGAGAGCGACAATCAGAACGCGTCACCCAAAAAATCAGCAGAGTCACTCACGCGATGTATCGAGTTGTTCCCGTGCATGCGCCACATTCGCATGAGGGACGCATGTACGCGTCGTATGGTAGCACTGGTCATACTCCTGTGTTCATAAGAGGATGAATCAGTGAAGTCTGTTGGAAGGCCACCACCGAGTTCGGACATACCTCAACTGTCATCTCTCGATTGAGAAAGAGCATCCACACAAGAAGAGGGCACTCCAATGACATGATGTATCAACGAACCGGGCTACCGGCCGGGAGAGCAGGCGGGGAAAGCAATGATCGGTCACGGTCAGGAGGGAGATACACACGTTCATTTATACTCACTCGTGGACAATTAAGTTTCAGTGTGGTCCAAGCAACCTCGATCGTTGCGACGACCCAAATAAGACAGCTTTTGTCAAAGCTGTGGTGACGATGTCGCGGTATTGTCACAGCCTGGTACTGGTGTGCTGCCGAATCCGCGCAGGTTCGTTCTTGTCCTTGCCGACGCCACAGCTACCTGCCTAATCCGTACGACCTGACAAAGCAGCCATTTTGGGAACATCATATTTGCTGTTACAGTTCCGCCCTTAAGCATGCCCTCACAATCACACATCTGAGAGTATTCCGAACACACGTATGGCGGGTTTCCCTTAGGAGGCTCCTGGCCGCACCCATTCAGGCGCCGAATTGTACCACGAATGCTTTGCCGCGTCCAACGAAGCACTCCGGCGCCTATAATGACTGGTGGAGACAACGCCGGCGACCATCCTTATCCTGCTAAATACTAGCAGCTTTCTTAACATTCACGCCATCTTCACGATCTAACCAGGAATCATGCGGACATTGGTATAGCTTGTTGAGCACGACACTTGAGTGATATGTGGTCACCATGATTGTAGGCAACTTTCGCTTGGACCATTTGGACGAGCGCGCCGATGATTAGTTCTCAAGCTCTCGATTTTCAATGTGAGCCCTCGACCTTGCATTACACGGCAACCAGGCGCGATACATACTGCAGATCGGAACCACCTCAACAGAAAGTGTAAATGTACAGAGTATCCTACACCTCTTCTTGAGCCTCGTCCAGCGGGAACCATTTGTCCCTCTTAGTCTGAGGCTGCGACACTGATGACGACTCCTGTAACAAGTTTGGTTTTACCAGATGCTGATCTTCAGTAAATAGCGTCGCCTCTTGCATAGAGGTAGACAGCTCGTCGATCGACATCCGGCGTGGGCCCGTTTGTCCCTCCAGAGCTCGCCGAATACTCTCTCGCGAGTTGAGGCTGCGTGCGTAGTAAGGGTCAGTCACTGCACTTCCGATTGCTGGAAGAAGCCGCGTACAGGCAAAGGAGGGAACACGGGTATACTATGCATAATATCCGCATGACGTCAGTTCGTCCATTTCGATCATATGGTTCGTTGACTTACGTCGGACCAAGATAAACTCAACAGCACCGAAGATGAGGCCGGGGCAGGTCAACCACTGGAGCCAGTTAGCAATTGAATCAAACCAAAATCATGCAGACCCACCGTGATCAGGCACACGATAGCGAACACCCTGTCATGCAAATCTTCAACGGAGAAGCTCATGTCTGAGGTGCCAGAGTAGACATACGTGACAAGGATGTCTAAAATAGTGGTATAACTCAGGTGTGATTCGAGTAGCTTCACCAGTGTGCTCACATGTATTGAATGTATAGATGATGAGTATTTTGATAGCTTTGTTTGACCTGCAGCGAGCGTCAGTTCCCAAGCTGGTGTAACAGGACTTTACGCAACACCTCTGAGACAACGTTCGTCGGATCTCAAGGAAATATATGTTCGCGGCAGCTATGACCAGATCACAAGCGATGTTCGCCGATAAGCCACAGCCTATAGTTGCCTAAGATGCGTGACGGCGATGATGCTTCTATACGAGACCGCAGTTGTAGACGCACCCTCGCTCCATTCTTCATGGAACCGACGTAATGATCCTCGAAGCTGGTGGAGAAAGGTCACACCGGCCGCGATATAATGCAGTACAAAGTACATGTAGGCTCACCCGATGATGGTGTATGCTATGGCGTGAATCGTTGTCAATGAACAGAAGCGATATCATGGGCGAACGTCTGGGCTTACCAATCAAAGACGCTGTCGAGAAGGCAGGAGATCCATCAAGAAATCACCAGCTATGTGAAGGCCATAAATCATTACCTAGTTGAAATAGTGCCAGGACACACTGCGGGGTGCTGTGAACGGAGTCCCTACCTGTCGTAGCACATCGACTCACGATTGCACCCGGAATCTGTATCCTTCTCTCGCTTACTGTGCTGCGTCAGCGAAACATGTGGCCAAACGGAGGAAGGCACGTACACCCGTATATTCGGTAGGCAAAGAAGCTATCGGAGGGTGAGACGATGACAGCATGTGTCGGGAGAGCTGCTCACAGCTGCACAAGAAATCCCGCCAAAGCCTTTCCCCGTAGGTTAGCTCGTGGTCGTATATGCGAGCTCCAGGGCGATTTGCGGTACTCACTCCAACGCCGACCTGGACCGACAAGCTCCTATGGCAGCTCTGAGTAACTATCCCGTTGTAGATCCCCAATGTCCTGCACTGACCAGACGTCATTTTCCAGCGCAATGTAGTCGCCGAAATTTGTCACGGTATAGTGATAGTAAGAGATTGTCAACAAAATAACATGGAAGGTGTCCACAACGCTGAATGAGAGTGGCGGTTGCACGCTTCTGTTATTCTTCATGTTACAACACGTTCTACGCCTTGTACTCACAAGATAATAGCAACCTGTGAGCGAAAGAGATGAGAGACATGAATTTGAAACCCAAGCGTACGGAAAGATCACCAGTGCTTTCAGACCACGACCGTCCCCCTTCGAATACCGAGTGTAGTAAAGGTATGTCTGAAGACAAGTTACTCCGTACAAACTGATTGACTATCGTCAGCGCGAAAGCTCGTAGGATTCGCCTTGCTGCTCACACGGTAGATAGAAGCAGCCCAATCAGGATGGCCCCGAGGTAATCGTCCAGCGGTATCAAGGAAGGCATGCCCAGCACATCAGTAGGAAAAAGACGAAGGCGCGCTACGAGCGACAGGCCACGACGATCCTTATATCGACGCTCGGCGTCAGTTCTGTCGCATGAGAGCCAAAGACGCACCGGGGTAGACTTCGAATTCAGGGACCTCCATCACTTCGTATCAAGGGACTGGATAGGACTCCGGCTAAGAACACTAGCACATACGTCGGGTGAGAGATTGGACGCTTCTCTCCGACGTGATATGGTGCACACAGACTGTGTCATATGTTGCGCGTCGGAACATCACTCACAGCATTCACGGGTCTATCGAGCTCTCTATGTGCGAAAGACGACACCATATGGCGATACCTTACGCGGTTTAGTCGATGTCGTGCGGTTCAATGACAATCCACACTTGATCCACACGTAAGTAACGGAGTCGAAAGGCGTGGGTAAGTCGCCTCGCACGTTGACTTATCGTCACTCACTTGGCCGTAATTTGTCAAGGCGACTCTCCCTGACAACGCAGTGCACGTCACGAGGAGCGCGATATGTTGGATAGCGCATCAGTACGGATTCAACATCTGTGCATGCATACAGAGTACATGGACTCAAAGTGTCAAGGCAGCGCGACCTGAAGCAGCCGACCTACGCAAGCCACTACTCAAGTACTCACATCTCGTCTTTCGGCAAAGCAACTCCTTGCAGTTCGAGTCTAAGTTTACTTATGTACCGGCTATGGCAGCGTACATGAGGCCACTGACGGTCACACGATTCGAATGAGTGAAGAAAAGCACTAAATACGGAATACCAATAGAACTTACTGCGCACGACCGAAGTTGCCAGCTTCCTCCTCTGCATGGTTCTGTGGTCATTGTATGTAGTGCAGGTCGGTGAGAGTCCAGATGGAGAATAATAGGTCCTAGGGGGGCAGTTGCCACGGCCATGGAGTAAGTCGCTATCATGAGGGACCTATCATACCAGGAGACGACTCACAGCTTATTGAACTGCGTTGGCAATGCCGCGGCGCCCTCACGCGCGTTCCTCACGGTCCCTCAGGAACTAGACCCAACGACAGACCATTACGTGCTGCAGTTTACGCTCCGAATTTACGCTTTCATCAGTGTGAGCACCCACGAGTCGGCTCCCAGTCACCGTCGTCGGTGCACGGCGAGAACCTACAGTCGAGTTCATGAGCATAACCCATGGACTCCGTCCGTCATCACTGGGCTGAGCTGTACATGTTGAAGACCGTCCTCCCCTCCCTCCGTCAAAGAGGTCTTCTTCAGGGTCTGCCTAGGGGAGACTAGTACATGTTGGCAATGGCTGCGGCGGTGCCAACGACCTACCGCAACAGTCTACACCCCCGGGCCTGCGCCATGAATATAAGTAAGTGACTCATGCGAAGGTACCCAATGAGTCGACTCACAATTCTCCTGAGTCTAAGGCAGCTGCCAGTCAGTGGCGGCGTTCTGTACGAGGCCGCGATGCTCTTGCCAGTGGCAGAGTCGTATCGGTTACCATAAATGGTAATCGCTCATGTATTCGAGCGTCCCGACTCGGAGGCGTCACGGCTGTTCAAACGTTCAACGTTGTCAACGTTCAGTGATCAAACTGGACCCAGAACCATTCACGTTTAACTCGCGCTCGATACACACTGTCACTCCGTTCAGGAACCCCTATCCAACGCCGGTCTGACTAACTATACAGAACGTTGCTGCCGCCGGACTTCACTCATCAATGTAAGTTCAACTTTAGTATTCAGCCTGGAGATCATCTAGCGACACGGTATACTCAGCACCTCACATGCGCGTTTCTCTTTGACCTGCTGCTGGAACCTGGAGATGCCAGATTGTTCAAGTCAACTGTGTCCACTGCACAGAATGGGAACGTCGCTTCCCGACCACCCGGCGTCTCGACACTCACGATTTTGTGACATGCCCGAGATCGTAACACACAGGAACAAGCTTTAATTGGCACACGGACTGACCCGGACGCCAACTACGGATATTGGCTATTCGTGACCCATGTAGCGTCAGTACAGCTCGGTCGCGAAAGCTGCGAGCTGCGACCAGCCTAGTGGTGGAAGCGGGACGCCCTCTTGTATCCTCTTGTGCCCGCAGCCTCACCAAGCTCAGCATCATGCCACCGGAAGAAAGAACCAAAGCAGATATGGCGACAGCGAGGGCACGTACGACCCTTGACATCGAGCAAGTGTGCTACTTCTTGTATGGTAAGTACCTCCCTGGATCTCCGTGACTACCAGATACTCACTATTTCTCATAGGTGGCAAAGTAAATTGGGATGTACGCACTCGTTTACTGAAAGTTGTATCTGAAGACCCGGTTTTCGACAAGTCAGACCGGTATGCAGAATGAGAAGAGACGAGTTGACTCAATGACAACTGACGAGCAGGCCATTCATGACACGCAAGGACCGGTACAAACGGGCTATAAGAATGACCAACAGGATCTACGAGCTTCAAGACATCTTTGGATGGTCCAACGCAGAGACAACAGAGGCACTCGACCTAATAGACGAAGAGCTGCCCATTCACCTGAGT
Organism: Fomitopsis serialis; assembly: GCF_022376445.1. Lineage (NCBI taxonomy): Eukaryota > Fungi > Basidiomycota > Agaricomycetes > Polyporales > Fomitopsidaceae > Fomitopsis > Fomitopsis serialis. Next base: position 258,495 of record NW_025954980.1, on the reverse strand, counting down.
TCCGCTAGTGAGTACTGCAGTCTGTCGATGGTACGGGTATTGACTCGAATCCGTAAGCATTTGATCCTGTCTTCATGGATCAATGTGGTCCCAACTTGCGCAAGAAGTACAGCGAACTAGTAATCAATCGAGGTATACAAGGGTGAGCACTGAGCGCGTGTATACCTTGGAGAGGCATGTCTGACTTGTAGCAAGTACATACCTGCAAACTGAGCTCGCGCATGGCTCGGACGTCGCCTCATTGGAAACGACGGCTACCTACTTTCCAGAGAAACAAGAGTTTGAGATACACTCGCCGACGCTGACGAGTACCAAGTGGTGGGCAGGCGCTGCAGGCCGAACAGCTACACACGGCGTCGTACAGGCGCAGTTGATACTTCCTGGCGGGAAGGCCATGGGTCCCCATTTGTTCCTCGTCCAACTGCGTTCTCTAGGTGAGATAATTCTGTCCATCCCTGCCGATAGTCAACCTCATCCACTATAGATGACCACAAGGCACTTCCAGGGATCATGATTGGTGATATCGGTAAGGGTAGCTTCCTGGAGTGGTTACGGTGTTATGTCAGTGCTGATCATGAATTGACAAGGCCCCAAGGCAATGGGAGGTTACGGAACAGTCGATAATGGGTTTGCGAGATTCGACCGAGTCCGGATTCCAGGAGAGAACATGCTCTCAGAGTACTCGCAAGTCACAGAAGACGGCCGTTATATCCGGCCGCCTCATGCCAAACTGAGTTATGCAGGGGTAAGTCAATGAACAGCTCTCCTGAAAATTTGCATTGACACATCCCACCATAGATGATGGTCGTACGCTCGCTGTAAGCATGAACATGATAGATCCGAGCCACTGTTCTGACAGTCAACCCTCTTCAAGCCTCGTGGGCAAGGGTGCATGGGTCATGGCGAAAGGTACTACATTCCAGTCAATGGGCAGCATCCGCTGACAAGTGAGTAGCGGCAACCGTATCTATCCGATACTGTATGGTTCGTCGACAAGGGAACCGAGGCGCAGATGGGCTCGAGCGGCAGGTCATAACTTACCCCGGGGTGTACTACCGACTGCTGCCAATTCTGTCCCACGCGTACATCTTCGTTATACTTGGTCGGAGCTTGGTGAATGCCTTCAGTCTCATTCCGCCTCATTGAAGCTCACTTGCCTTGCCTTCGCAGCTCGTGCAGATGGAGGTCATGAGCAAGCAGCTTGCAGTCGGGAATGTGTCCATGGTGTCGGAGATGCATCTGACATCGTGCGCGCTCAAGATCCTCGCAACGACCATGGGCGCTCAGGACGCGGAGACGGCGCGCCGAGCTATGGGAGGACACGGCTTCAGCGAGTTTGCCGCTATAGGGAGGTACTATGCTGACTTCCTACCTACCACGACGTGCGTGTTCCCATCGGCATCGTGTTGCGTCGCTGACGACAGTCCCATACACAGCTATGAAGGCGATAACTTCGTACTAGACCTACAGATAGTTCGCGGAGCGCTCAAAACCTACAAGACCCTGCAATCATCCGGATTCTCCGCCAATGCTGCGGCGAAGCTTCCTCCGTCCTCTGCTTACATGCGCTCGTTGCTTCCAGAGTTTGCGACGGAAGTCTCTGAGCCTGATTGGACCAGTCCGCGACAGGTGGTCGGTCTTCTCGAGAGGCGTGCCGCAGCGATGGTCAAGAACCGTGCGGACACAAAGGACGTTGATCCAAGCATGGACAATCGTGTCTCGAAGGCTGTGGTAGACGCTTACCTCGGTGCTCAAGTCCGTGGACTGGTCGAAAATCTACGGGACGTCCTTCCGTCCCGAGAAGCGAGTGTTGTTGGCAAGCTGTGTACTCTGGTACGTGCTGCTAGTCATATTATCAGTGAATAACTGCTTATGATCCGATCTAGACGCTGCTGGCGTTGGCCGAGTCTGGGTTGGTGGACATTCTATCTTTCGGATTGTTGCCACAGAAGGCTGGTGAAGACCCTTCAAAAGTTTTGCGCACGGCTATCGATCTTCTATGTATTGAGCTGCTTCCGGAGGCCATCGGCCTTACCGACGCCTTTGGGTTCACCGACTGGCAACTCGATAGGTGAGCAGTCTTCTGTTCGCGGTTTCACGACTCTGCCTGACTGCTCCGGATGAAGTGCGTTAGGAGTCTACAATGGCAGTGTCTACGAACAATTATGGACTCGTGCTCAGATGGAACCTCTTAATGCAGAAGAGCCTGTTTGTGGCTATGAGGTGCGCCAGGACTCTATCACGGAGTCTGTATCATCTGACATGTATAATCAGCAATATATCAAGCCTATGCTCCGCCGGGGTCGTCGATTATCTGCAACGCGGAAAGCAAAGTTATAGTTTGGAAAGTTGTTGGATGGGCGATGGCTGTGTTGCGACGTTGCGCTGATTGTCAGTACTTCTGCAACGCCTCTCTAAATCCTTTGCGAGTCTTCTTATACCCACAAAGCTCCATATATCTGACGCTGATCACGTCTCCTACTTAGGGCCATGAACACAGTACACGTACCGTCCATTGGGACCACATAATCGCCTCTGCGTTGAGAACTTGTCATGAAACATGACAATTGATCTTTAGCAGAGGTTCTCAATCCAATATGAAGGCCGCGTATTTTGGGTTTTAGTCTCGTGGTGCCGTGGTGTCATAGCGTGGCTATTGCATCTGTCCAAGTCCACTCAACTTCTCCCGGGCGCGTTGATACATAGATATAGCTCAGGCTCGTTGCCCAAGGAAGATCAAGGATAACTCGGTGCCTTCCGGATCTCGAGTCGAGAACGTATCATGTGGGTACGCGTGGCGCGGGCACAAGTGTCACTAGACGTGGGCTTCGCGTCGTACGATTGACACCTCACTCGAAGCACATTCAAACAAGCCAATGTGCATACGAGGCTCGATCAGTATGTACCAAAACTCTATGTGTTCTCTCTGGTTGCTCATGACCTGGGTTGAAGGCTTCTATCCAGCAGTGATCAATGCAACAGGTGATGCAATCTAGACTCTAGACTCGAACCATCCGAACTCTGCGACTGACGATTCAACAAAGACTTGAAGTTGCTATGTCAGGGCGTCCGTTTGATGAGAGCCTTCTGGATGCGCATACACTGTGGCAGGCTGCACTTTCATACAACCGGCGAAATGGTATCATCACATACACGCATGTGAACAGTGATTTTTAACACTTGTGACCCTGACAGCGGCCACCCTGTAGGCTGTGTATACCATACATCATAGGGCAGTGCGACCTTCACGTTCACTTCACACAATTCATATAATCGAAGCTGATTGGATTTGCATCATCTCAGTGGTTCATATATAGTGGCACTTATATAATAGCCTCGCTATCGTCAAATCGTGAAGGCACAAGCAGACATGTCACCACTACCAAGTATCGCCAACATACTTGGGCCTGCGTGTATAGGCATCATCGTATCAAGCATGTATGTGTCACGCTCTAAGTCCTTGCACGAAGGCTAATATGTACCAGCATATTCGGCATCAATTGCCTGCAGCTGTATTTTTATTACACCAAATATGCCAACGGAGACGGCGCGACACTCAAAATCTATGTACGAGAAATAACACCCGAGGATATACCGCTCACAACTAATGCCTCCTTCGAAGGTCTCTGCTCTCATGTATGACGCCAGCGTTATCACTGTCCCATGTCCCACACTAAAGTGCTGTTTGTTAGGGTGGTCGATACTCTGCACGTCTTACTGTTAGTGATATCATACTATCACTACACGGTGACGTATTTCGGGGACATATTTGCCCTGGCCTATGGTTACTGGTACGTGTCGCCTGGTGTTCGTGCTTGGCTTACAACGTGATTTACATACCTTGCAGGACATTGCTGGTACGACCGTGTGCAAGTGTCGCCATATACAGCTGACCATCCTTCAGGCTGAGGTCGCTGTCGGTGTGAGTGTAAAAGCAATGCTGATACCTGTATAAAGACTGTTGCCATCGTTGACCTGCTACTGCTTGAAGGGTTTGCTTGTCACTATGGTGCAACTGTACGGAATCTCACACCGCACTGATGTGTGATACAACTGACGAGTCGCTGCATCAGTTATTTCGCTTTCCGGGTTTACACCCGTGAGTTCGCAGTGTGTGCGCAGAAGAAACAATCATTGACGAAGTACTGGCACAGTATCCGGGAAATGTACTCTTCTACCTGTGGTTATAGTACGTACAAAGGCCGCCTCAGGCTGTGTGCAAGGCTGATGATCAACTCCTTGACCAGTCTATCTTGAGCATTTGTGGGCTCGGTAAGTCGGTCGTCATAGAATGCACAGCTCAATAGATATTGATGCTACGATAATCAGCACTTAGCATAGGTGCGTGTTGGGTTCCGTAATGGTCTACAGGGTCAATGCCATCCTGATTCCTCGGTTCCGCCAGTGTTCACCGTCGTTGGGTAATTCCACGTGTCAAAGCGCATGCTCGAGCACAACTAATTCGAGACTTAGACTCGAGATCCATCTTTTCGCTTCAGGCGAACGTCTGAAGGTGCATTTTCCTGAGGACTCTGGGAGTCGTTCGTTGTGTGACTGAACTTTCTCTGCAGCCATATAGTGCAGCGGGTCTCAGCGCCGAGCTAGCATGCGATGTACTCATCGCGGGCACCCTCATCTACTATCTACATGCGAAACGGACCGTCTTCCCTCGGTGAGTCGTGACTGTGACCTCGTTACACACTAACTTACGCGTGCGTCCACTTGTAGAACGAATCGTGCAATCAACCTTCTCATTATGTATGCGCTGAACACATGTCAGTGTTCTATGCTTGTATCACTGTAATAACACGCTCATTCAAAGCATCCCGGGTATAGGCTTGCTGACTACGTATGGAACCATCGCACTCGCAGTCGCGGCCATCATCGCTCACTGCCCTGTATGTACAGAATATTCACGATTATCGATTTGACACTGGTAAGTGCGCTCGATCTCTAGAAGTGCAGTTGTACTGATGAGAGTAGTTTCTGCTCTTCCCGGAAACCATGATATACACTGTGTTCTTTTTTGTGCTGATCCGCCGTGCGTCATGGCCCCTGCCGAGTCCTCATACGGACGCTGACCGTTTACCCTCAGTATACACCTGCTCTATGCTGTCTACGTGCGTACCAACCAAACCCTATACTACGGGGCCCAGGCTCACACGCGGGTTGTCTAGGCTCAACTCTCGCGAGAACGTGAGACATGCCCTGGGAACCCACGACACTGTCAACATTCTCCCGGCCAGGATCAAATTCGGGAGGTGTTGTCCCGAGGCTGACTCAGAGCTACTAGTATCTGCGGACACGGCGGCCACCAAGTGCACGCATACCGCGCAGACGGATTCGAACCCGTCGTGCGTCTAGAAGGAGCTTATTTATATTCTATGCTGTCCTTCCAGTCGTTGCAGGGCTTGCTTGTGCACGGTGAGATTGATCAAGTACTCAGCACGGGATGTGTACCACGGAGGCTTTGTGAGAGGATTGGCTATGTACACCATAAATATCATCATTCACTCGAGAGAACACTACTTCAGACAGTTGAAGAACCGGACGGGCATTCATGTGAGCTATTTCGCGAGTGCGACGCGAGCATAGATGAAATGATGTTTAGTCAAAATCTGAGAGGAAGTCGTTACTCGATTCTTTGAGCTGGAGTGGGTACGATCCTCCGAGATCATGTCATCCACACGCAAGCCCTCAAACTCATACTGACACAATACGGCGATGATGCCAGGCAAACATACAACATTCCTTCGGCGATTCGACAACGTCTACATTCAGTACATCCATAACCTTCACCAGTAGACAATTAAACGTACCGCGTTTGCTACTTTACAGTGTACAAGTCCATGTATCCGCGCATCACTCATCTTCATCTTCGTCGTCGCCACCCTCGTCCGGCTCTTCTTCCTCCTTGTCTTCACCCTCTTCCTTCTCTGCCTCTTCTTCCTCCTCTTCATCGGACACGACAACTCGTTTCTTTTTCGATGACGACGACGGTGCAGGCTTGTCCTTGGGTTTGGACGAAGCTGACGGTTCAGATTTCTTCTGCTTCGATGTGGCGCTGGCAGGCAACCTGGTCACCGCCTTTGTTTTCGATCTCTTCTTGGGACGCTCCTCCTCTTCGTCCTCTTCGTCATCATCGTCATCCTTCCCGAATCCCTCGACTTTGGTGTAGTCTACGCGGATCCCGCGCGTCCTGCGGCCTCCGGTTATGATGTTACTGGTGTCCAGTGCTCCGAGTTCATCTGTGACACGCATACAAGTTATCAGACGAGAGATACCGTTGATCACCCGTGGAAAGACACACCTTCGTCGACCCCAGCATCAGAGTCGTCGCCGCCTTCGACTTCGTCTTCAGACTCCTCGTCACGCTTAGACCTGTGCAATCATGTTCTCTTCCGGTCTCGAACGAGATGCTGATAACAATGTACTTACTTCTTGCTTTTCTTTTTCTTGTCGCTTTGCGTCGGTTCGGCCCGTCGTTTCGTGCGGGAGGACATGACTGTCGCAGACAAGTCCTATGTAGTTGAGCGAGACGGAGGCGGAATCTCGTCCTCCCCCTCGGGCGCTCAATTGAGAGACTCGATCACGTATGTAGCGCCGGGGAGATGCCGAGATGTATTCCGAGATCCCTGATCGGGCAGATCGCTAATTCTCTCGACTCAATTTCCTGTTCAATTTCCGTTCCATTTCCCCCTCCATTCCCTCTCGCTCCCCCGTTCACTCCCCCGCGTTTCACCCTTCCTGTTCGTGCAACTTGTAAGTTATGTCTGAATCTGCAACTGCGACACCCGCTGTGGAGGAAGTGAGGATGGAGGTAGGGGATGCGAGCAGCGTGCCAATTGAGGTCAAACAGACGGAATCCGGGTCTGTGGCGGTCCCTCCGACGGTCGCGAAGACGGCGGGCGACGCGGGGTCAGACGACAAGCAGGCGACCAACGGGAGCGATGACGAGGATAAGTTTCGCGCTGCGCGGCAGAGTACGTGAGATGTAGCTATGCCCTATCGTGACTTGTGTTGACTAGCGTCCATTTAGTCGAGTTCTATTTCGCGGACTCTAACCTCCCCTTCGACAAGTAAGCATTACTACGCACCACAGACTCGTATGCTGAATGGGATGCGTAGGTTCATGTGGACATTGCACACGGCAAACCCCGAACACTGGGTCCCTCTCTCCACGGTATCGTCCTTCAAACGCATGCGTGAATGGCAGAAGCACGGTCATGCCTGGATCGCCGACGCGCTCCGCATGGCATCTGAACTCGAGGTCAGTGAGGACGGCACCAAGGTGCGTCGGCGCACGGAGGTGCAGCCGCCCAAGGACCAGTTCGAGAGGAGTATCTACGCTGTGAGTCAGGTCTCGCTGGGTCGCGTCTGCATCTTAAGGCAGCGCTCAACTACAGAAAGGATTTGGTACGGATGAGGACGGCGAGACGCAGGAGAAGCTGGAAAGCTTCTTCAACAAGTATGGGCGGACGAACGCTGTGAGGATGCGGAGGACGGAGGACAAAACGTTCAAGGTGAATGACTGTGTATTGCCGTCGTCACCGTGTAGTCTAACTTTCGCTCTTAGGGCTCCGTATTCGTCGAGTTCACCGACTTCAAGTCCGTCGGGATTTTCCTTAACGCCGACCCTAAGCCATCATGGAACGGCGAGGAGCTGAAGACCATGACAAAGTGCGCCTCAGGTCCCGTCCATGTCGTACTATCTAACTCATCATCACCAATCCGCCAGAGAGGCCTACTGCGAGATGAAGATCAAGGAGAAGGGCCTCACGGGCAAGGCCGCACGGATGCGCAAGCAGTCGTTCCAGACCGGCAGGGGCTTCAACGCGTTCCGCGAGATGGAGGAGGCGAAGAAGAACAAGGACAAGAAGGACAAGGGAAAAGGGAAAGAAGAAGAGAAGAAGAAAGAGCCAGAGGTCTTCATCGAGTTCATGGGCAGCAAGATCCGCGTCGAGCAGGGTGAAGAGGGCGGGACCGTCAAGGACGAGGACGTCCCTCTCGTGAAGGGTGCGTCGTTAACTTTCGCGGGGGCGGGCGAGAGCGTGACCTTCGATGAGATCAAGGTCTGTTGGGGCTTTGTCATACGTGTATCCGACTCACTAACCCACTGGCAGAGCCCGCTGAAGGAGCGCTTCCCGCGCGCACCGTACGTCAAGCACACTCGCGGAGAGAGCTCCGGTCTCGTTGGGTTCGAGAAGGCCCTTACAGAGGACGAGATCGCGTACGTCAAAGAGCACCTCAAGACGCTCGGCGGAAAGGACGTCTCTTGGAGCATCCCCGATGGTACGTCACATTTCATCGACCCCTCCTCTTGTCTCACATCTCTGCAGAGGAGACGGAGCGTGCCTTTCAGCTTGAGCGCGCACAAGGCTCTGCCCGCCGCGCCGTACATTACAGCCAGAGCAGCCGGGGCTCCAGCAGAGGCCGAGGCGGTCGAGGGCGTGGCGGCCGTGGTGGACGCGGTGGAGGCCGTGGTGGCGGACGCACACGGAGTGGTCCCAAGGAGAACGGCGCGGGCGCAGGAGCGGCTGCAGCCCCGGGCGAGGAGCAGACCGGTGAGAAACGCAAACGCGCAGTTGAGCCTGATGGTGGCCCGACCGTCGGTCAACGCGGGCTTGCCGTCCCAGTCATCCAGAGCGCGAAAAAGGCGAAGACGGACGAGGGGTCGTCATGAGTAGTCAAATTGGTTCGCGGCCTGAAGAAGCATTACTAGGTTCGATAGCGGTCAAAGCATTATTGTAGTTGTAACTTGTATCGAGCATTGGGCATTTGTTTCGCATGTATCTGTCGACTTCTCGTGTGTACTCATGATTGATTTACGATTGCAACGCGTCTTTCTTGAGTGCCAGCACTGAGGATGACATTCATGCCAGAGGCACAGGACCACGGGATTGTAGATGAGGTGGAAGTTATGTTGCGCGCCTGCCCTTCACTTTCGTCGAGTCGGATCCCCGTGAAATACCAAGTCGTTGATATTGAATATTGATGACTTGGACTCGTCTCAGCCTTCCGATGACATCAAAGACGCGTGAGTAGACCAGCGACAACGCAGTCAATAGGGTAACGCGTCGTTCGACAGCTCTACTTAGTGTGTTAGATGAAACCTGCACGTATTCGGAGTACTGGCCACGGCATGCATTACATATGGATCATCCAAGAAGCCTAGTGTACAAGAGAAACTCGAAAGTTGCAAGCCAGCAAGAATGCTCGTCAACGTGTCATAGTCCGTGGGTCCAACTGATACAACGATACGCGTCCCTCTAGATTGGCTTGTAGATTGCCTACGAGAGCCTTCAGCCTAAGTCATCCCAGTCGTGAAGCAAGAATGCGTACCTTGATCTCGTCAGCATACCGCTCCGCCACCTTCCGCCGCTGCACCTTCTGCGCAGCCGTGACCAGGCCGCTCTCCGGCGTCCATTCATCCGCCGTGAGGATGATGCCGTCGAGGATCTCCATCGGCTTGAAGCCATTCTTCTTGCCGACGGCATTGCATTCCTTCATCACAAGCTCACGGACGCGGTCGTCCTTGCAGAGGTCGGGCAGGCCCGTGTGTACAGACAGGCCAAGTGACTTGCTCTCGAGCGCGTACCGGAGGTTCTGCTCGTGCGGGATGATGATCGCGATGGGCTGCTTCGCGTCCGGGTGTGCGTGTACGCAGACGTTGGCGACAAGATTGCATGACTTGTAGACGGACTCGAGTCGCTCGAGCGCGATGTACTGCACAACGATCGGTCAACGAAAGTTCCGACAAACAGGCTTGTGTCATGGCTTACCTCTCCCCCTGACAGCTTCACCAGGTTTTTGATACTAACCAGACAGACATCAATACCTCGCCAATCTCCCATTAATGAGATGACACGAACCGGTCAATCAATGAGAGGGTGCCGTCCGGATTCCACTGACCGACATCACCTGTCCGGAACCAGCCGTCCGGCGTGAAGATGGTTGGGTCCTTGTTCAGGTCGTCACGTTTGAAGTAGCCCTTGGTTAACGACGCGCCGCGAACCCAGACCTCGCCCTGTGGAGGATTGTTCGTGGACAGGTAGTTCGCCTCCGGGACGTCCTTCAGCTTGATCTCCATGGAAGGCACCGGCAGGCCGACCTCGCCGAATCCTGAGTACTCCGGAGGGAAGACGGTGGTCATACCAACCGTTTCTGTGAGGCCATAGCCTGTGCAAGCAAGTACGTGAGCATACGAGAAGTGGTGACGCTTGAGTGCACAAACCAGGGACCATCTTCACGAGAGCGAGGCTGAGGAACTCCTGCGTTTCGATGCTGAGCGCAGCACCTCCCGAGAGCGCAAGACGCAGCCTGCCACCCGTCGCCGCCCGCACCTGCGAGAACACCGCGCTGTCCGCGAGCTCGCTCAGGCCAGGCACACCCGCCTTCTTGATCGACACCGACGCGTTGAACATGCCCTTCTTGAATGACCCGCCCTGGTTCACCTTGCCCTCGATGCCCTTCCGGATCGTCTCCCACACCTGCGGCACGCCAACCATGATCGTCGGCTGGAAGGCGCGGATGTCGCCCAGGCAGTTGCGCACGGACGTGTCCATCAGCGTCTTCACCCGCGCGTACCCGAACTTCATCCCCACGAAGAACAGACACATCTCGACGATATACTCGAGCACGTGCGACAGCGGGAGGTACGCCAGGTACGCGTCGTCCGGCTTGAGGTGGTGCCCGATGTACGTGTACACCGCACCGACGGACGCGATCGCGTTCGCATGCGAGATCATGACCCCCTTCGGCGGGCCCGTCGTTCCGCTCGTGTACATGATGCACGCCGTGTCCTCAGGCACTGGCCGCCGCGCCTTCAGCGTTTCCTCCGAAGCGCCCTTGCCGAGCTGCCGCAGCTCGTCGAGGTGCAGGACGCGTACACCCTCGCGCGCCGTCCGGATCTTCTCCAGGAGCGCCTCGTCCGCCTTGCCGTCGTAGATGACGACACGCAGACTCGGCACGTTCGGCGCCACGTTCGCGACGACCTTGAGCAGCTCCGCGTTCGTGAACATCGCCACGCACTCCGGCTCGTTCAGCGCGTGCTGGAGGCCAGACTCGCCGAGCGTCTCGTACGCGGTCGCAATGGCTGTCGCGATGATCGCGCAGCCGTACGATATCATTTGCCAGCTCGGGCTGTGGGGCAAGTGAGATGTCAGCATCGGTGTGAGATAGTTCGAATACAGAAGGGAACTAAACCCGCACAACTCTCGCTGCATCATCCTCTGGTACTACGAGGCGCGCCGGAGAGACTAGTACAGCCGAAAGGTATGTCATACTGCCGCTGACATAAGGCGTATTTGGCGAGTGGACGCGTGTACCAGCAGCGGCTGCGGTCGGAGATAGCTGGGGGTCCCCGCTGCAGCATCCCGAAGCACAGGCAGCGGGTGGACGAGAAGCAGACTCGGCTAGGCAACGAATTACAACGAGAACAGACGTACGTGGTAGCCGCGTAGATGTTGACGACGTCTGTTTTCTGGACACCGAGCTCGAGCAAGGCTCCGGCGACCTCGACTGCAGCGTCCTTCACTTGCTGGAAAGTGAGGTACTTGTAGTCGCTGAGCTGGAAGTACTTCCAGGTCTTCTTCTCCTTGACCTCCTTCCCGCCCACGACCTTCGTGACCTCCTTCTCCTCCTCGTGGATTTCGACGACGTCGCGGGAGCCGTACGACTGCCTGGTGCCGTGCGTGCGCGCGGCGTACATGAGGACGTCGTAGACGGTGTCGATGCCCTCCCATGGCTGCGTGACGAGCTTGTCGCGTGCCAACACGCTCCGTCGTATCCGCGTCTCGCCGTCGACCTTTTCTGGGCCGACTTCGACAGAGCCAGGTTTCGGAATGCGTGTAGGGGGCATGGTGGTGGTCGGGAGTAAGTCGGGAGACGCGGGCAGCAGACCCGCTTCCCTTGCGCTTCCCCAGTGGGACCTGTGATGTCAATGGGGATTGGCCATGTATGGGCATGCCTGTGTATTAGGTAATCCCCTCCGCGCTCGTAGGAGGCCACGCGTCGGACGCGCGTGACCGTGTCGCGTCGGCCAGACCACCAATAGACCACCCTCCATTTGTCTCGAATGTGGCTCAGAACGATTTGACTTCAAAATACTGAGCAGACAGCTCACAGTTACTTGTTGTAATGCGAAAATCAAGTACTGGTTTCCGGATCACTCGGATATGACTGGCAGTCGCTTCAAGGAGGCTTCAAGGTGCAAAATCATTCAAATTGTGCTGTCAATATTGTGGTGGTCTGGCCGCGGCGGCAATGACGATGCGTGCAGTGCTTCGCGTAAGTATAACACTTTCCATGGACACAGTACTTACTGTACCGTCGTACCGGGGCCCGACTTTCTGAATATCACTCGTCAGCGGTAAGTCAAAACGAATGCTACATACCGTTGGATCGCAAGAGGCGCACCAGCAATTGGCCCTTCCAGGATGCTTCTTATCACGACCTACCACGACACATCTTACGAGTTACGTTCGCCGGGTATATTAGGGCCTGTTCGGTAACGAGTTCGAGTTAGAGTTACCGCAACTTCTTGCCCATATATGGTAGACTCTATTACAATACGCGGAATAGTCTTATGGCAAGTACAGACGCGTTTACGTGCACTCACGGACCAGTGACCGATTGCAAGGTGGATTTGCATACGATATGGAATTAACAGTCAAGTCTACGCTTCCATACCGAAAGTGCTGAGGCTGGCATTGCTCTCCTTGCCCTCGTGTTGCTGCAAGGTCCAACTCTCATCCACAGCGGCATGCAAAGGGAGCGCTTTCATGATGAGGCTCGAGACAAACCCGAGACCAGCGATGGCGAGGAGGACTTCCCAGATGACCTTGAGGCTGGCTGCGAAGGCTTCCCGGACCTCTGTACGTAGTGGTTCCGGGAGATCTGCTATGGCAGGGATCGTGGCATACGCAACGACTGTCCCCTCCGGGAAGTGGGCGGTGAAGGTGGGCGGTAGGTGTTTTTGAAGCTCGTTCTGAAGGACAGTTCCGCCGATCGTGACTCCCCAGACCTTTAGCCATCTATCAGCAACGAAGAGCAGAGGCAACGGAATAATAGCCACGCACCAAAGCAAAGTTACGCAGGAACATGAAGAATGCAATAGCAAGGCCGTTCTGCGAAACGTGGACTAATCGTGCGCCACGTCAGGCTATTTCGGAGATAGATAGAAGAGAAGACTCACGCGGCGCGAGGACGGGGAAGTACGTCGAAAATGCTAGGAGTCCACAGCCCAGCGCACTCGGTACGAGAAACCCGATAGTGTGTCCGAGAGGCGTGTCCGCATCCAGCGTGAGTAGTCCCGTCCCGATCATCATGGATATCCAAGCCGTCCACAGTGGTAGCCTGTAGCCGCCTGTGCGATTGACGAACACGCCTCCAAGAATACCGACGGGCGCGAGGACCAACGAAAAAGACAACACATCTACACCGGAACCGATTGCAGAGGCCCCCTTGCATGCTTGTAGGTAGACTGGGATGTAGTCTGTGTCAATCGGTCAGTGACCATCTTGCGTGTCGTTGCAGCTGGAAGCCTCACAGACGGTTGCGATCATTACTATTGGCATCATGATGACGAACGTCTGCATGTAGCCACTGACTCCCGTGATTGTGGAGAGTAATGTAGCAGGAACCTATCGAAAGGTGAGCCATGCATGGACGCCGGATGAAGCGAGACATACCAGTGGATATGCTGGGAAGATGCACTCATATGTTATGAACGCTGCCATTCCCACGAGACCGATGATGAGGGGTGCTAGCGATGGCGCCGAGCCCCAGGAGTACTGGACCGTGACGCCGCTCCAGGTGAGCCCGATGACGCAAGCAGTCGTCGCGGCGATAACAAGGAACGTGCCACTGAGACGAACGCTCATGAATAAACACGGAATGCTATAGACGGAAAAGATCCACCTACAGCCAGTCGATTCTGCGAATCTTCTCCTTCAGGGTTCCTGGCGTTGCCCGGACACGCAGGAAGAGTATCATTATGGCGCCAGCTACTCCGCATATTGGGATATTGAGATCTGTACATCAACATGAGCACGTTTCCTCCGGTGAGCGTGAACACTACCTACAGAAGAGCCACCTCCATTGGCCATTCTGAGCAAGGGCGCCGCCAACAATTGGCCCGATTCCGCTGGCCATCGCCCATGCACTGGAATGACCTATATGAATGATTTGCCGGCCATTGTAAGGAGTAGAACTTACATTCCAATCAAACCGTTATAAATACCACGCTCGCTGAGGGGCACAAGGTCGGAAATAATAATGGCAGTCGTAGCGGAGATTCCTCCGCCACCAAGCCCCTGGACGGCTGTCGTGCTTTTGTCAACGAGCAGGACGAAGATCTAGTGGTACAGAACGTACTCCGTCCTGCGATCAGATGGGTCATACTCTTTGCAGATCCACAGAGAGCACTGCCTAGAGCCATGATCGCCAGAGATGACAGGATCACGATGCGTCTCCCGAATATCTGTGGGAATGCAGATCATGATTACCGGCGCGACTCTCGTTCGATCTCATGGATAAACATACAGTACCTGGGAGAGACCTCCGCTAAGGGGGATGAAAGCCGTCCCTGCTAGCGTGTACGCCGAGCCGACCCATATGAACGATGAGCCATGTAAATCCTGGGTGATGGTTGGAAGTGCAACAGAGACCGCTGCCTGTTCACCATATCAGTGAGCGGTGCTGTGATCAATGGATCGAGTAGGAAAAGCGACGCACCAGCTCAAGAGCAGTAATCATTGTGGCTATGCCGACACCAAGGAAGACAAGCCAGAAGCGTGCATCTCGCGGCTGTTTTTCCTGATCGACTACCTTCGCAGCAAGGGGCAGCTTGGACTCTGTCGCGTCAGGAAGTGGCACAAGGTAAACATCGCGTGTGTCCGTGATCATCTCGACAATGGGACACTGAAACAAAATAGAAATAGGATAAGAGAAGCGGCCGGAAGTGAGATCAGGAAAAGAGTGCGTAAGAAAAGCCCTCGACGGACGAAGCAGGCGGGAGGATTAGATATCGAATACAGACAAGCTTATGAGCTCCTTTATACATGACGGTTATGGGCCTATCATATCGAGTGGTGCGGCGGGCGGGTGGCGCTCATGATCAAAACGCAAGGACGCATAGCAATGGCACGCCCGATGTCATCCCTGCGCGCCCATTCTGAGCAATGAGCCGCAATCACTATGGGCGCTGGAGCCGGTCAATACAGAGGTTGATCGTCACCAGTGCAGATGCGTTGCTCGTCCAACGTTTTTTGTTAGCGATGCATATGTCCTGTATCGAAGGTACAGTGAATCGAAGGTACAGAGGGCAGAGTGCATAAACACATACCATTTGAATGAGGGAACATGACCAAATCGAGGATAGATAATGAGGCGGCCATGTCGGCCCGTACGCAACCAGCTATCAGTTCGGCAAGCAATTCAAAGTACTAGAGAAGGGCGCATCAGCGAGCTGTCCGACTGCAGGAGACAAGCGCAGGCAGTGCTCAGTACCATTGAGGAAAATGATGCGAGACGTGGGACTTGACGTTCGTGAGGTCCCCGTGAAGACGTGCTAAATCTCATTGGCACTGGGCCAGCTGATAGCTTGGGGACCGGCATGGCTAGTTTGTCCATTACTTAGCATGGAATTCAATTCGAAGTTAGTGCACGCAGTCGGGCAGTTTTGCACGAGCCGCGCCACCGACGCGCTCGAAGAAACCACATTTATCCGCGCGTGCATCGCTCACTTGCATATTGTTTGCGTGTAACTGTGTTCAGTTGTACAACGTTCAAGTCCGAGCAAAAATCACACACGTGAGGACTGCAGGTTTTATAGGCACTTCGGGTGCGTATGAGCGGACGGCGCGACACATTGACCGTGGTGATGCAGGCGTCTGCGGTTCAGAGGCTGGAGCTGAGCTGTCGGCGAACGTCGTTCCGAAGGCCATCCGAGAACCCTGCTGGCATGATCGTGTTGTGGATACTAGCTAAGCAACGGAGTGGGATTCTCACCTTTCTCGGCGGCCTCATTGGAGTTGACAACTGTCAACATATCTGAGTCTGTAGTAATGAGAGGAGGATGTTGGATTCGAATGAACGTCATGAAGGGCCCGGAGGCCTACTCATGCGGCGAAGTTGGAGGAGAGCCCGACACTCCTTCATCACGTGCCTCGCACAGATCGTAATCTGCCGTCGCCACACCCACGTTGCAACGCCGCGAACAAGCCGACTACTTCAATACTGCACTCAAATCCTCACGCAAAGCGGTTGATAGCCTCACCATGTGATACGTGAAGATTCGCGCATGCGCCTCATGCCAGTACATGAGCCCGAAGGACTTGTGATCGATCGTCGCGCGCACCCCGGACCCAGGGCCACTAGCACGGCGGCAGACAGGCCCTAGTCCTGCACAACAAAGGAAAGCCCACCGGGCTGCTCCTAGTTGTGCAGCATTTGTACTGAGGCATGATCACTGTTCGCCCCCGTCTGTGACTCGAGAGCATGGACCCCGGGCCGTCCACGCAAGGGACAGCACATCGTGTGTGGGACGTGGAGTCGCTCGATGTAGGCATTTTTTTCAGTCGACCACAATGATTTACCCAAGTGCCGAGTTGCACATGCCGTCACTGGACATCGGAAGTACGATGGTCCGTATTTGCAGGCCCGGCTTTTTACGACGTTGATCCTGCGCCGGCAACGACCACGGTCATATCTTCGCGGGCGGCGCGTCGAGAGAGGCGGTCTAGGATCAGGACGTCGTGGCTGCCACTGGCCGCATGGTCTCTACCCCACGACGGGTCCGTGTCTTTCGGGAATACCTCTTTGGGCGGGTCTCTAATGCCATTGAGAGCGCGCTGCCAGAGCCGATGCCCATGGCAGCTCGGGATCGCCACCGAGTCGCAAGCTGTGCGTGTGGCCGCCGAGTGCTCCAGTTTTCCACACGGCGGTCTTGTCAGTCCTAGCGTGCACAGCCCACCTACGCGGCCACGATGAGACATCGCCCACTATCATACACAGGGTGCAGGACAAGATAATATAACGCGAGTTACCTTGATGATACGTTGAAAATATGCATAAGGCCGACATCGTAAGTCACTCTATTATACGGTGAACTTATGATGTGACATGGTCACAGTAAGTCGAAGCCACTTACGCTGATAAAATGATGCTTAGAATGTGATGTCATGTCACACCGTAAGTTCACAGTAGTCGGCCGCCCCTTACGTTGACTCTATTGTGACAAAGCGTCACAACGTAAGTTCAAAGCAAGTCGTTGCGTGTTACGGTAATAGAAGCCTGTAGAAGTGTAGTTAACATCGAGATGTTGCGGTACACATATTTTAATCATATCCTGAACCTATTTCGAGTCGCCCACGAGGTTGTCTGGCGAGCGCTTGATGGCACGGTAGGACAAAGGATGGCCGGGACAGTCAACAACGGTCAAGGACGGTCAGTGACGGTCAGTAACCGTTAGTCAATACTGTGTAACAATGGGTACTTGTGTTGCCTTTTCCGCTATCGACGCATCCATTCTGAGGAGCGCGCCCGGGCCATTACCAAATTCGGTAATGCAACCGAGCACCCGCCGCTCGGACTGTCAGTGTCATATCAGAGCAGATGGCGGCTCAGCATATATTGCATTAGTTTATGCTGAACATATGCTAATGATATCTAATAGGCGGCAGACCGTCCTTGACTGTCCCAACCGTCATTGACCGCCACCGGCCACCCCGGGCCGCAGGAATCCGGGTGGCTTCGCGGGAACTGGGTAATCTGCCCTCGCTAATGGTGACCGTATCAGGACACCTTCAAGGTTTTTACCAGAATATGTCTGCACTACAGTATATGCTGACCCATCTACTCACTGAAATTCTAATCAGGGTGCCGCACACACTCTGATCATATCCCGAACAGACAGTTCCCGCGAAGCCACCCGGACTCCTGCGGCCCGGGGTGGCCGGTGGCGGTCAATGACGGTTGGGACAGTCAAGGACGGTCTGCCGCCTATTAGATATCATTAGCATATGTTCAGCATAAACTAATGCAATATATGCTGAGCCGCCATCTGCTCTGATATGACACTGACAGTCCGAGCGGCGGGTGCTCGGTTGCATTACCGAATTTGGTAATGGCCCGGGCGCGCTCCTCAGAATGGATGCGTCGATAGCGGAAAAGGCAACACAAGTACCCATTGTTACACAGTATTGACTAACGGTTACTGACCGTCACTGACCGTCCTTGACCGTTGTTGACTGTCCCGGCCATCCTTTGTCCTACCGTGCCATCAAGCGCTCGCCAGACAACCTCGTGGGCGACTCGAAATAGGTTCAGGATATGATTAAAATATGTGTACCGCAACATCTCGATGTTAACTACACTTCTACAGGCTTCTATTACCGTAACACGCAACGACTTGCTTTGAACTTACGTTGTGACGCTTTGTCACAATAGAGTCAACGTAAGGGGCGGCCGACTACTGTGAACTTACGGTGTGACATGACATCACATTCTAAGCATCATTTTATCAGCGTAAGTGGCTTCGACTTACTGTGACCATGTCACATCATAAGTTCACCGTATAATAGAGTGACTTACGATGTCGGCCTTATGCATATTTTCAATGTATCATCAAGGTAACTCACATCATATTATCTTGTCCTGCACCCTGTGATAGCTCAGCCTCAGTCCTTCGAGCGGTACGCCGTCTGGACGACCATCGTGAATTGAGGTAAGTAAGTACCGACGGGAAGACATCGCCGTCTCGACACTGCATCCCCCGGACGATCCACGGCAAGATCAGATGCATGACCGCGTAGTGTGGCTCTGCTAATAGCTGTCCTGTCGTCGATATCCAGACAACACGACCTGCTCCAGGAGCGGGCAGCGGAAGCCCGCGGCGATGCGTCAGTTGCCCGTCCTGCCCGACTCGCAAGTCGACTATGGGCTACCGTCGTATGGCAGCCGCCTTTCTTAATAGTCACATCAACCCTCGTATGCATCAGAAGTCTGGTAGCCATGACCGCCTGCGATATGAAACGATATGGCAAGGTCTGTTCAATATTACATTATACGGGGACTTCACTCCTCCTCGCCACCAAGAGTTGAGCCGACCGCCGCACTACGTGCCGTATAAGCTTCCTCGGGTAAAGATTACCGATACTGAATGTACTTACTTTGCAGCGTTGTAGCAGCCAGTTCCCGCAGCACCGGACCCAGAGTACTGGAGGATGGGATCAACGGGGTTCTGACAATTCGCGTTTGCGTAAATCGTGAAGCTGACTGCAGGGCAACATGAATGACTGCACATGGAGTGATAACCCTCACAAAAATCACTTACTCTCAGCGGCGTCGTCAGTTGCGGAGACATACACGGAGTTGATACCCGGAGGATACGGCGGCGTGCAGCATCCTCCGTCGCTCGCGATACAAGCTCCGTTCACGGGATCTATGAGGCGTACATTGTGTATGGCACTACAGTATGAGAAAGAGCTACGAACCCTTGCAGTCGTAGTCACTGAACCATTGGAACAGCTCCGCGCAGGCAGCAGTCGGAACCAGAGCAGTAAGAACAACGGCCACAATGGAAGTGGCTAGCATAGTTCAACAAGATCGAGTCGAATGAGAGCCGCGAATAGCTGATCCGAGACAAGGCGCATTGTCCTGAGTCGACCGGTGCACTTTATAGTTCTCCCAAGAAGCGCAAACATCCGCGGCGGATGCCAGGCTAGATTGCACTACCCGGAGCGCACATAGTGCTCGCTGTGTTGGACATGGAGGCAATGAAGCAATAACAGGTTAGCCTCGTGCTCTTTCGTATTACTAGATGTGATCCCTACCTCAGTGGGCGCCGGCGGAGGGAGCAGAGACAAAGATTAATGTCCAGAGCCATGGAACTGCATCATAAGCGGTGCAGCAGCTTGGGCCTCTTAGACGTATGTCCTGCTCCGAGTTGGTATCAAATGGACTCTCATCCAATCACGAAAACCTTAATGTGATGCTTCCTGTGCAATCGACAGTTATGTGATCTTCCGTAAATGTTAACACAACGAGGAGAGGAACTGACGCGCTCGACAAAGCCACGCTTATCTGCATGGCGCGCATCGTTCCCTCGCAGACTGTTTGTTTGTACCTCTATCTGGTCGATCGCCATCAAGCTCAGTTGTACAGGTCCGAGCAGAGACTATACACGTACTTCAGGTTGAAGTGCCTCATGCTCTCGGGCGCGGGTGGGCGTCCGTCTAGTTTAGGCGCGACACCTTGTTCATCACTGTCCCAGTCAATGGTGATGCAGGGGTCTACGATGCAGAAGCTGACGCTGGGCCGTCAGCAAGCTGCGAACACTGTTCCGAGAGCCATCGGAACGCGTCACGTTGACATCGTGCTGTGAATGGTCAAACAACGGAGTAGCACTCTCACCTTGACTTTCCTCAGCGGCTTCTTTGGAATTGGCAGCTGCTTTTAGTGTGTAGTGATGAGATTTCAACGTTCAACATCTGGTCCGAGTAAGCATCTTGCGGGCCCAGAGATGAACTCATGACCCACCAGAAGGTGAGGGGCAACCGTACACAGCACATGGGTATGCTGAACGGAACCAGTCTAGGGCGCCGCGTCTCCGTGTTCCTCCGACTTGACGGTGACAAGCGTCGCGAGCCTGAGCTCCGTAGAAGTGAGACAGCCCAGTCTTAAACTTGATAGTTGACGAAATACTGACCAGAGAGGGCCGACACTGAGAAATTGAAGCCTGGTCACAACCTTACGATAACAGGAACTGTGCTTGTTACAGGCTACTGTCGCTAGTAGCCTTTCCATAACTCTCGTTAGGATTCTGTTGACATATAAAACAGAAAAGGATCAGTCGAAATGCCAGGAAGAGCCATGAGTAAACGAAAAAAAGGTCCGAGACGCACTACACTGGCAATTGCACGCACGCACTTTCTCCGAGACAGGACAAACAGAGCGAAATCACTGTGTCTGGCGGAGACACGTCAGAACCACCCTGATGCCTGCGCGCGCACCTCCTTGTGGAGTGAAATTGGAATGGCCCATGTGGCTCGTGATGCTAGCAGTACATTCCGAGCCCGGATTAGATCATATCTCTGCAGCGAAGACGTACTCACACGTACTCATGGGAAGACGTTGAGCGCTGCTTCTACGAGATGTTGCCCGATAGTATGATAGCATAATCTATACAGTATGCCAGGGAGCATAGGACGTCACTTTCCGGGTACCTCCTGTAAGAGCTACCGGCGGTGCACGCAATTCGAAAGCATTTGTTTGTTCCGGCGCGCTCGTTAGTACGTAGTAGCCTGTGTCCTGGGAACCTGGTACTAGCAGCGGACAAGTAGTGACAGGAAGGCGCCCTCGGAGGCCCCGGGCAACGCGGCTAGTCTCCCCAAGCAGACGTCGACAATTCCTTCAATCTTCGCGCCTTGGCAGGTCCAGAATATCCTTGTCTGACGGAGTTTGGCGTCTGTAGAGTCAGAAGCCTCTAGACTCAGGTTATAAGAACATTCGCTACGGTGGCATCGCACGTCGGCTGAGTCGGTGAACGACAGCCACTCGACGAGTCCTACGAGTACCCATCCGCTGCCGCCGTCGCAATGGCAGAGCGCACCGGCACTATCCCATTCACGTACGAGCAAGACACATATCAGACGTGGTACAAAGTCGTCGGAAACCTCACTTCCGGCGTACGCCCTATCATCACACTGCACGGCGGGCCCGGCTTTTCTCATCACTACCTGCTACCGTTTGTCGAGCTCACCAAATCCAGCGGCATTCCGGTCATATTCTACGACCAGATCGGTATCGGTGGGTCGTCACACCCCGCCGACAAGCCGAAGGAATTCTGGACCGTGGATCTCTTCATGGACGAGCTCGACAATCTCCTCTCCCACTTCGGTATCGGCGACAACTTCGACCTCTTCGGACACTCGTGGGGCGGCATGCTTGCCCTGCATTACGCATCGCATCGCCACCCCACAGGCTTGAAACACATCGTCGCTGCGAGCGCCACCCCGTCGATGGAGCTGTGGGTGGAGGGCGTCTATAAGCTGCGCGAGCAGTTGCCGCCCGACGTACTGGCGGTGTTGAAGCAGCATGAGGCAGCAGGGACGACGGACAGCAAGGAGTACCAGGACGCAATCATGGTCTTCTACAAAAAGCACCTCTGCACCCTGAATCCGTGGCCCAAGGAGCTGCTGCAGTCATTTGCCGCCATGGAGGAGGACCCTACTGTATACACGACGATGTGCGTACCGCCACTGAGTCTGTTCCGCTTGGTTGAGGTATTGACGGTCATTGGTTGTGATCTAGGAACGGGCCGTCTGAAATGTGTGTCAACGGAACGCTGCGGACCTGGTCGTGCGTTGATCAGCTGCACACCATCCGCTCCCCGACGCTGCTCACCAATGGGCGCATGGACGAAGCGCACGACGCGAGCGTCGCACCCATTTTCAACAAGGTGAATCGCGTCAAGTGGATCCAGTTCGCCAACAGCAGCCACGTCGCGTTCCTCGAGGAGCCCCAGCGATACTTTTCCACCGTGTCCGACTTCTTGCTCGATAAGTAGAGGCGTGACGGACAACTTGAATGTGCTGGTTGGTAGTGCAAGGAGTGTCCTATTCGTCTCGATCTGCTTCGTGTGAAAGCGGTGTCGTGTGTGATATATTTCGTAGTCGTCGAAGTCGGATGCTCCTTAGCAGCAGATATTGGACAAGAAATTGCGCCTTATTGTAGAGTCGAGCTGGGTGCCGCCTGTTAGTACGAGTGTATATGCCCTTACTACCAAGGGAGCAAAGACGAACTCTGGCCCCTAGCGCCGTCATTGGCAGCTATCAGACTGAGTTGACTCCCAACCACAGGTGTGATCATAAGCCAGAAATATGACTATTTCTGTGAGCTGGTCATCACGACGTCAGCGGAGGAGTCACAGGCACTTACCAGTCAACGAACAGCTGCGCACTATGGTTGTGTGTAGGCTGCAGCTACTGCTGCCAGTGGCGGTGCTACAGCAACCACGCGCATGCCGACGATATGATCTTTTCATCATGCGATTGTCAGCACGTTGTTGCGTTATTTACAGAAGTCGGTCGCAACGTCCGTTAAGATGTTGGTAACCTGACCAATACTGCGGACAGAGGCAAACTCTCGGGCAGCGTGGGCCCCCTCTCCTTGCACACCGAACAGAATAGTCGGGATCCCCTTCTCTGCAAGGAGAGCACTGTCCGTCCAATACGTTCCTGCTAGAACTATCGGTTTCTGGCCGAGGATCTGTTGTGCGTGGCCATCGAACAACTGGACGAACGGATGGCTTTCATCAATCTCGTATGGCGCCCGGGATTCGCCCATGCGCAAGGAGTAACGGAAATCCGGCACGGATTCGACTAGACGGTCGAGAATCGCACGAAGTTGCCCCTCGACGATCTCAGGCGTCTCGCCCGGGACTGTCCTCCGCTCGACCGAAACCGTACAGAGAGCAGGGTATGAGGTGAGCTCTTCGCCGCCTTTGATGATACCGGCATGCACTGTGCCAGTCCCGACCTTCGGATGCACCGCTGAGCCTTGCACTCGGCCAGCGATCAGATCTTGGCCATACTTCTCGAGGGCGACGAGGAAGTGGCCCGCTTTCACGATCGCGTCGACGCACAAGTCCGGACGAGAGCCGTGTCCGGCTTTCCCGAGGATGTCCACGTCGGCCCACACGAAGCCTTTGTGCGAGAGCATCAGGCCGTGTTCGGTCGGTTCGCTCACCACGGCAGCATCTGCTCGCCAGCCTGCAGCCAGAAGCTCGATCGTCCCGATGCTCAGATTCTCCTCGTCCGCAACCAGCGCTAGGATGATGTCCCCGCGCAATGTCTGCGTGTCACGGGCTCGAAGTGCAGCCACCAGAGACGCGGCGATTCCGGCTTTCATATCGAACGTACCGCGCCCGTGGACAGCGCCATCCCTGATTTCACCGCTAAGAGGGTCCCCGGCGTATCCTGCAAGCGTGACCGTGTCGACATGTCCGTTCAGCATCAAGGAGTGGCCTCCGCCACTACCCCGAGCGACGCCCACCACCGTCGGGCGCGCAGGCGTGCCTTCGAGGCGATGCACCTCGAAGTCATGATGCGCGAGCCAGCCGCATAGGAAGTCGGCGATACCGGTCTCGCCCGCGCCCGCGCCTTCGCTGAGGTCGGGGTTGGATGAATCGATTTGGGTGAGGATCTGTGTCAGCATCACAGGGTCGGTCGTCGTAGTGTCGAGGGGCGTGTGATAGTCCCGCGCACCTTCGGTGGCGAGGAGGACTACGATGCTATCCGGTTTGAGTAGATCCGAGCCGGTCTCAGCGGCGAGCCGGCGGAGCGCTGCGAGGGGGCGGCACCGCACGGGCCTATCTCGACATGCTCTGTGCGGAGGTTCTCGACCTCCCGATGCGCTTCAATGTCGGCTACGGACAGCGCCACGTCGACGCCATCTCGGAGGATCGGCCATGCGACTGCAGAAACGGTGCCGCAGTCTAAGCCAGCCATGATGGTATGGCTTCTGAGGATCGTCTCTGGTGTATCAGCTTGTGGACGATCGAGGAGGTTCTTCCTCAGGCACGATGCCGTGTCCGGCTCGACGGTCACGATTCTGGTTCGTGCCTCGCGGTCAGGTTGCTTGTAATGGGTCGTTACCGCTTGTCCGAGGGAGCCCACGCCGATGGGTGTGATGACAATGTCTGGAGTGCCTCTGCCAGTTACTTCGGCGACTTGGTCGTCGACTTCACGAAGAAGAGTCGAATAGCCATCGACGATCCACTACGTTCGTTGTCAGTGATCATCTTAGTACATGACGCGCGCTTTACGACTGACCTGACAGATTTCTTCGTAACCATCGAAAGCCGTGTCTTGGATGAGCAGACCGCCCTCGCAGGCGTTCGCCGCGATATGAGATTGGCGGACTGCGAGATCGTAGTCCCCGCCAACTTCTACAACGTGAGCGCCTTCCGACGCAATGGAGGTTCTTGTGGCATGGGACATGTCGCGCGGAACATATATCACACATTTGATTCCAAGCAGCTGAGCGACGCGTGCGACTGCACGCCCGTGGTTCCCTTCTGTCGCGGCGAAGAGCGTGAGACCGATGCCCTTGCTTTGCACTATTGCTGACAGCCCGTTCATCGAAGGAACGGCATCTTGCTCCCATGGTAGTCCTAGATGACGCGCAACAGCTCGACAAGTGGCCCACGATGCTCCTAGAATCTTGAATGCTGGTAAGCCGAAGCGGGAAGATTCGTTCTTGAGCAGAACGTGGGCGATGCCGAGCTCGCGCGCAATGGAGGGAAGCGAGACAAGAGGTGTTGGCGCATATCCCGGGAGCTGTCTGTGAAAGGTGTAGATGTGTGCCAGTGGGGAGGGTCGCACGGATGGTGGTGTGGTGTGCTGGACCGCGGCAATGCTTCTGTATACGCGGGGCATCGCGTGGTACACAGGGCAGGGTGCAGAATCTGCAGATGATCGTCTTGAGTGGCCCAGAGTACGTACACCGATGCGATAGTAAATCTGGACTGAGCTGGCGATGCAGCATATGTAAGTACATAGAATCTATCGTGGCAACACCACCGTGAGTCCGTGACCACGACACACCGCGGACAACATGTGGGATTCGGGCTCCGAACATAGTACTAAGAATACGGGCGTTCCATGATCACCTTCGCTGTATGTTCGGAGCCCGCAGATATACCGATAAGAAAATGAGAAATGTTTGACGTTTTGGCAGAACATGCTCCGAATATGCCCAAGAATTCCGAAAACCCAACGAAAACCCAACGAACATTCCACATTCACTTGGGATGTTCAGACTGCGAACATGCTTCAAAAAGGTGATCATCACACCCATGTTTTCTTAGCCTGTTCGGTCTCCGACATCCACATGTTGTCCCCGGTGACAACATACAGCAACCTGTGTCATGTGCACGTGAATTGAACGGTAGAGGAATCTGGAATCTGCGCCGCCGCCGGGGCCACAATCGAGATCTCTCCGGTGGCTGTCCTCAGTACTCAGTAGCCGAGGCCAAGGCGAGTTGCAGAACACCCACCTACTGACACGCCTCATGCGAAACTGTTCTCAGAT
The DNA here is from genome assembly GCF_022376445.1 of Fomitopsis serialis. Classification (NCBI taxonomy): domain Eukaryota; kingdom Fungi; phylum Basidiomycota; class Agaricomycetes; order Polyporales; family Fomitopsidaceae; genus Fomitopsis; species Fomitopsis serialis. Next base: position 232,398 of record NW_025954980.1, on the reverse strand, counting down.
TCTGACTGTTGTTTCTATCCCGCTACGTGGTGGACCAAATAGTCATGCCGGTCCTCAAGTTGCCAGCTGTCAAAGGAATTCAGAGCACGTCACCTTCACCGGGCCTTCACGAATGTCGAGCCTGAGTCCGACGCCTCGCATCATTGTTTCCAACACCGAGCACTGCCTGTGCTTGTCTTCTGCAGGACAGCTCGCTGATACGCCCTTCCTTAGCTCGAATCGCTTGTCGAACTGATCAAGGACTCGGAGCTAACACTACTACTGGTTGTGGACGGGCCGACACTGCCGCCTCAGCATCTTCCCCCGACCTGTCATGCTCCCTCATTCAGATGGTATGTGTTTACACACTCTGAGCTTCATAATCACAGTAGCTTTGATACAGGACATGTGCATCGCTAACAGGAAGCATTGGATGAGCAAGGGGTCCCGGTCAGTGACGGTCAACCTCTGCATCGGACGGCTCGAGCGCCCACAGTGATCGTGTCTCATTGTTCAGAACTGGCGCGCAGGGATGATTTTGGGCGTGCTATTGCTATGCGTTCTTTGTGTTTTGATCGTGAGCGTCACTCGTTCACCGTGCCACTTGATGATAGGCCCATGATCGCCATGAATAAGAAACTCAAGCTTGTCTGCACTTGACATCTACACTTCGCCCCCTTGCTTCGTCCGTCGAGGCCCTTTTTCCCGCACTCTTTCCCTGATCTTACTTCTGGCTACTTCTCTTATCCTATCCCTATTTTAATTCAGTCTCATTCATATCTTTCCATGGCCGAGATGACCACGGGCACGCACGATAATTCCCTTGTACCACTACCTGACACGAAAGAGTCCAAGCTAGCCTTGGCTTCAAAGGCAGTCGATCAGGAAAGACAGCCTCTAGATGCGCGCTTCTGGCTCGTCTTTCTTGGTATCGGGATAGCTACAATGATTACTGCTCTTGAGCTGGTGCGTCGCTTCTCCCACTTGACCCAGTGATCACCGCACCGCTCACGGATACGATGAACAGTCAGCTGTCTCTGTTGCACTCCCAACCATTACTCAAGATTTGCATGGCTCATCGTTCATATGGGTCGGCTCGGCGTACACGCTAGCAGGGACGGCTTTCATCCCCCTTAGCGGAGGTCTCTCCCAGGTATGTTCATACATGAGGTCGAACGATAGCTGCGCCAACAGTCCGCATTCCCACAGATCTTCGGAAGACGCATCGTGATCCTGTCATCTCTGGCGATCATGGCTTTGGGCAGTGCCCTCTGTGGGTCTGCGAAAAACATGACCCATCTGATTGCAGGACGAAGTACGTTCTGTACCGCTAGACCCTCACCCCGTGCATTGATGATCTCGCGACAGCGGTCCAGGGGCTCGGTGGTGGAGGAATATCCGCTACGACTGCCATCATCATCTCCGACCTCGTGCCCCTCAGTGAACGTGGTATTTACAACGGTTTGATTGGGATGTAAGTCTTACCCCTGGCGATGACGGATGAATCATTCATTGTGTCCCATTCCAGTGCTTGGGCGATGGCTAGTGGGATCGGACCTATTGTTGGCGGCGCCCTCGCTCAGAAGGGTCAGTGGAGGTGGCTCTTCTGTAAGTAAAGTTCACGCTCGCGAGAGGAAACGCACTCATACCAGTGGTGCACAGATCTCAACATCCCGATATGCGGAGTAGCTGGCGCCATCATGATCCTCTTCTTGCGTGTCCGGGCACCGCCAGGGACCCTGAAGGAGAAGGTACGCAGGATCGACTGGCTGTAAGTGTAATCTTCCATGTAATATCATCGCATACTCACGCCGTGTTCAACTCGCAGTGGGACATTCCTTGTCATTGCCGCGACTGCTGCCTGCGTCATCGGACTCACCTGGAGCGGCGTCCAATATTCCTGGAGCTCGGCGCCGGTGCTAGCACCTCTTATAATCGGTCTCGTAGGTATGGTGGTATTCATTATGTACGAGTGTATTTTCCCGGAACATCCACTGGTACGTCTCACTCTGACCAGCGTCCATGCGTCCCGAGCTTACCTATTGATAGGTGCCCTCTGCATTACTGTCCACGATCACGGGAGTCAGCGGTTACATGCAGACGTTCCTCATGCCAGTAGTAATGATCGGAGTCATCTGTGAGGCTTCCTGCTGTTCTGGCGTGCGCAACGCACACTGATCAATTGTTACAGATTACATTCCCGTCTACCTACAAGCATGCAAAGGCGCCTCTCCGATCGGTTCCGGCGTAGATGCGCTGTCTTTCTCGTTGGTCATCGCGCCCATTGGTCTTCTCGGAGGCGCGTTCGTCAATCGCACAGGCGGCTATCGGGCACCACTATGGACGGCCTGGATTATTCTGATGGTCGGTACGGGTCTGCTCATCACCTTGGACGCGGACACACCCCTCGGACATACCATCGGGTTTCTCGTACCGTGTGCGCTCGGCTGTGGACTGCTGGCGTTCTCGACTTACTTCCCTGTACTTGCGCCACGTAAGTCGTCTCATCGGCCCGTATCCGCGATCTCCTAACATGATGTACCGCTAGTGCCCGTTTCGCAGAACGGTCTCGCCATTGCGTTCTTCATGTTCCTGCGCAACTTCGCTATGGTACGTGCACTGCTTGCCTAGATGGTCTCCGTTACTGACAGGTGGTCGAAGGTCTGGGGAGTCACGATCGGCGGAACTGTCCTTCAGAACGAGCTTCAAAGACACTTACCGCCCACCTTCATCGCCCAGTTCCCGGAGGGGACAGTCGTTGCGTATGCCACGATCCCTGCCATAGCAGATCTCCCGGAACCACTACGGACAGAGGTCCGGGAAGCCTTCGCAGTCAGCCTTAAGGTCGTTTGGGAAGTCCTCCTAGCCATCGGTGGTCTCGGGTTTGTCTCGAGCCTTTTCATGAAAGCGGTTCCTCTACACTCTGCCGTGGACGATCAATGGCGCTTGCAACAGCAGGTAGAGAGTAAGGACAGTATAAGTACTACTGCAACGGCAGTATAGCTCTTAAAGCGTCTGTGAGAATAGTAAGGCGACATGTAGCAACATCATACTTTGTTTGTGCATAGCGATCCTACGTACAGGCAGAAAAACGGACGTTGACATTATGTATCAAATTGCATTACTGGGTCAGCCACAGTAGCCAATTCAAAGATTTACCCCATCTGTTCCGGTGTCTCGAAAGCGTTCGCGCATGACACTTACGTCCAATGCAAACTGAGTGTACCGCTTACCTTCGCAATTCAGCTCGTCACGAACGACGCGTGCCCTCTGGGCGCGCGGGCCTTCGCTCACTGTTCCCGCGAGTGTACACGGGAGAGCTCGCCGTCCTAGAATGGCTCGCATCCTTGTCAGTTCCGCGGTATTCGCAACTTCATTGAGCGCTCGACATGTAGCTAACACGTAACGGCCCGGGAGCGCCGTTGGTACCTTACCGGTACCACTTGATTACAGTCGACCGACTCCTCTCTGCTTCATCCCATCTACTCAGAAGTACTAGCGTCGATGGTCCCTTCGTTCTCAGCTGCTGGGCACAATTCCGGGCCTTGGGACCAGGATCTTTCTGGTCTCAATGTACACTCGTCGAAACGTGCATCCGTGTGTACCCGTCTGTACGAGGTGGTAGCGGAATGCCTGGCGCATCGGAGGCACGAGGAAGCAATGGTAGTTTCTGGCTGGCTATCGCTTGACCATGGCCAGGAGGAATGGCGCACAGTGCGCAGGACCAGGCTTGTCTGTCTCGCTTGGTACACGTCAAACCCGATGGTGTATCAGTCGGAAGCCTACCTACCATCTCCTCCGTTCATCTTTCCTCTCGGACGCAGTTCCGAACGTCCTGGCCACGAGATGACTTCTTCGTACAGGCATGTCGCGCTGATGACTTGGTGTCAGGGCCCTCATAGTATCTTGCGGGTGATCGCCACGACTTACTCTCCAATAAAGGCCTCTGCACACACCATTTTTGGCGCTCTCGTGTCCCACGACACGGTCGTCATCCTACATATTGACAATGCACGAAACCAACCATTCGAAGCGTGGCGCGTATCCTCAGCGTCACTGTCGATTCTAAAAGCGGATTGACACGGTCGAATCCTGCTATCGGTTCTCTCGTGCGTTTTGGCCAATCACGTTCTCCTTCGCTGGCCTGGATGAATCTCACTCGTCTTCAAGGCCAAATGAACGGACATGACATACGCGCACCACGTTCTCCTCCCCGCGTCGCACGAGGCTCCCTCTTACACTTGCCCCCCGAGCTTCTCCTTCTAGTCATTCATTGGACGGACGACGAGGATCTGATGAATCTGGCGTCTGTCTGTCGCCAAACCATGCTGGCCGTCCAGGACACGACACGTATTTGGTATCCGAAGATAGGCGAACATCGTTTAATCGATGTACGGCCCATACGTCTGGCACCAGAAGTGACACCCGAGGGAGAGGTGATACTTCCCAAGGAGGACACCGGGATGTATTTCGCGGCGTTCGTAACAGAGAGCGACGAGGTTCTCCTCCTCGGGATCCAGTCTGAGCTCGACGAGGTTACCTGAGACGTCACCTCATACGAACTCTGGTAGCGGAGAAATTTCCGTGCAATACTGGCCCTTCGCTGCGATGCACATGTCCTATGTGGTCGTGCAAAAGGGTATTGTGGAGGAGCTGGAGCAAGACGCGACACGAGAGGGTTTTGTCGATCGAATTATGCGACGGCGTGAGCGCCTCCTGAGTAGTTGGACGCAGCAATACGCGGATTGGGTAAGGTCTCAATATCAATGTTGACTCCGTATGCCGACTCATGTCACATTTACAGGACGATCTCTTATGATCAGTGTGGATATGTGATTGCAATATTGGATCTATCACGTCGTCGATCGATAGCTGTGACGGTCTGGGAACCTCTCATCCAGGCTCCATCCATCCTGTACAAGGCCTCTGTAGAGCAACCGTTTGCGCTAATACCAATGTCGGTGTCCATTTTGTACATAACCATGTCATCCACCAAGTCAAGATGGGACAGATCCGACGAGTACACTAAAATCCTTGTACTAGCTCTCAGTACAATCACCGTTGCCACCGAAGCCTGCAGTTAGATGGGAGAACCTGGATTGCAGAGGCTCGAGCGTAGAGAGCCTGGTGGTGAGTACCGAGAGTGGACCCGAACAACGCGCTGTCGACTCTGCCTAGTACACAAATTCATCGTTAACTTCCACAACGACACCTCGGGAAAAATGTACGGAATACAATCGCACTGTACGTTCTACTAAAAGTCCAACAATTCATGTAGAATGGAAGCAAGAGCTAAGGAAGGGTATCAGGAACTAGGGTCTCGACGTACAAAATCACGGAGTTAGACAAGAGACTGTCCACGTCGCCCCGGGGTGATCTCGAGCGGACAAAATCCAAGGAACTTTCTCCGAATATGCCCTCGTCGGGTTCACTCTGATCTGTGGCCCGTTGGTGCTTGCGGCCCAGCTCGCCTTCATTGTCGCTATCTTCCATCGCCTCGTCGTCGGTTTCCGCCTCATTGAAAGCAAGGGAGCCACCGATGTTACCGAGCACCCCACTGAATTCGAGGTCGCTGCATATCTGCGACGGGTGCGATGGCATGGATGGAACCAAGACGGCGTCCCGAAGGTTGAGGAAGAAGCGCGATAGCAAAATGGTGCTGATCCTATTGTGGCGCGTGAGCTCATCAGAGTCGCTGCTTTTATCTAGGACAGCGATGCATTACGTACGTGTGGAAGATCAGCGAAAAGTCTCTGAAGATCTATGATGATTGTCAGTACCCGAGTACTTCCAGGAGTTTGCGCTCAGCACCTACGTCTGTGGTGTACAGCACAGCCCCGGCCACATTCAACGCCAACAGCACACTGGTCTACCCATGAGTCACCACCGTCTGCGAAACATTGATTCCACGACCATTACCTGAAGTATATAGTCCCTGGGGATCGTTAAGTGGGAAAGTTGCTGTTTTATAATTCGACACGCACCATCCCTCAACAACAGGGTTGTCAATGTCGCCTTTTGATGGACGGCTAGAGCCATTCTGCGCACGGTGAATGTGTGGTACCAAGTAACGCATATCACCAGAGTCTCTGCCAACACATCACAGACTCGCAGGACGATCTCGACTAGAGGATATTGTCAATGAGATGTGGTATGGGAAGAGAAAGGTCGCACGTCTGGTCCTGACTGTCAGTAAATGACTTTCTTCGCATGACAGATATACCAACTTGTTAATCTCTTTAGGGATGCTGGACACGACAACACAGGCTGAGCCCGTATGACTCGGCACAGCAGATAGGTGGGCACAGTTGTACTATCCTTGTAGATGAGACCAGGTAAGATGATATCAGAAGAAGAATGACGCACTATTCTTACTACCAGGCCAGCAACGAAAATCAACAAGATGAGGAGTGGCAATGGGTAATGACGGCCGTTGATGGCATAGACGCAAAGGGCTGCAATAACTATTGACTCCAGTCAGAATAGAGGCCAGGAAGCAACCAGAGGCGGATACCTCCGTATATGAAAAACAGGACAGAGCCGATGATTATTGCGGCAATAGTGAGGTGATATGCACTGTTGAAATAGAAGTTCAGCACACGAATAGACATTTTGTTGTGCTAAAAACACCGACCTCTGTATTAGTATAGGAGTCGTAAATTAGAGCTTTGAATCGGTAAAATAAATGATAGGCTTACTCCGCATCCGAGGTCCCAGATGACCACAGCGTGCACAACCAGATAGACGAAGGTTAACACATTCATCAAGGCGTAGAGTCCAGTCGCCAGCGAAGGCCTTCTCGAGAACATCAGCCTCGCTTCTTGTGCGGCGAAGAGGGTGTGCTCATACATGAGCAGTGCTGCAATGGTGACAGGTGAGAAGGTTCCGCGGGTGATGTTCGTATGATTGTGGTGAGATCAACTTACTCAGCATTGCTGCTACGCAACAGTTACGGGGCACGCTAGTTGAGACCACATCAATATACGCAGGAAAGGGGAGAAATATAATGATTACGCACATAGCCCGCCTAGCACAATGTACCTCATCCATGAGTTGAGGGTACTGTGGATCAAGCATCATGTTATTGCGCTAGAGATCTCTGAACACTGTCAGTACTTATACGTTCGAGCTTTCGAGGACTATCATTGAGCAAGAGCAACGTGGCATCTAGTTAGTACAGTTCGTATGTGCGTTAAGAGCCCTCCAGCTCACCCGTACTACTTGACTTCCAGGACTTGTTTGATGTATCAATCATTCTGACGAAGGCTACATGAATCAACGCGAAGCCTCTGGCTCATATATCGCCTTGACTGCTGCCCTCGGCGCTACTGAACACATATGCCTGAGGGAGTACTAGAGATCAGTACACAGTGACAACCGTATGTGGTTACTTACACGAATTCTGAGACAATGCTTCTTGGATGACATAGTCCCTGATACTGGTATTGCGAGGCGAAGCGGATAGGGACGCCGTATCGGCAATACAGGGATCCTAGGCTTGTGATGTACACGGATTACCAGCAGCTGGTCGGGTCGTACGCCCACTATTCGTGTTCCTGACCTATGTACCCTGACTGCATGCTATGGAATGAATACTCGCTGCTGGTAACTCCCTCTCCTCTTCAGCAGCCTCGAAGGGTGCCACTGGCATACGTGCGCAGTCCGACCTGGTCACCCAAGCGCTGCAGCGGCTGCACAGCCCGCCTCGTATTCATCGCGCACGTCGCCTTCGCTCATACTTAAGTGACGAGAGTAGTGTTCTGTCGCCTCGAAGTATAGAGCGTCTTATATGGATCTTCAGCTTGGATTTGTTGAGCAAGTTCCGCAGAATGCGAACTCGCTGGGATTCGAGAGGTTCAGGAGAAAGAAGCGTGTGAACCGCCGTTGCCTAATTGAGCGTGACCAGCATCTGATTGGCCGGTCCGCTCACTACTTACATACTACTCTCGGCCCACTAAGACGCGTCCCCGTTGCCCTCTGCGCGTGCGGCGACCTCATAATCTTGCGAAAAGGCGTGTTACTCCCGACAAATCGAACGAGCATCGCCCACACGATGGAGGACGACCAACAGCAGTTCGTGCACGCCCAACTGCCGGTGCACTCGCAGTATGACAGAGACAGACTGTGAGTGTCTTCGTTCCATTTCGCGTCGTTCACCATCACCAGGTGTATCTGGGCCACACATACGTGGTGATCGTTCTTTGCTTGTCGCCAACGGCTCGGTATTGTGGAACATGCGCAGCGAGACAAGCGGGAGAGCTCTACCCATCCTTCAGCCATGCGCAGTGAAGTTGACCCGAACGCTGACAACTATCCCTTTTGCGCCCTCATCAACCTTGAACAACGCCTTGACCCGCCCTCTTTCGCTGCAACCAACACTTTGGTCCGGGAACGATGGATTGGTGCCGTATTGGCAGTGAGTACGAACTCGTGGTTCGGCAGGAACCAAAGCAGGCTCGGATGTGCGGTGTAGGAGGTGAGTAAAGCTCGTTGCATTGCATATATTCGTACTACGCGCAGTGAAATCTTCGCGATCCCTTTCGTCTCGGAAGGAGCTCGACTGCTGGGTATTTGACGACCTACCACCCGACCGGACGTTGTTGGGATGCTGGTAGTATGCGTGCGTAACACGCGCGCATATTAGTCATTGCATACAGTCCTGCAGGTCCTCAGCGTTGCGAGCTGGTTGTGTCCTACGCGTTAGAAATAGGGTGCTGACAATCGTGCGTAGCGGACCGTCGCCCAATCGACCCGCCGCCTATTGTTCAGCTTCGTGTCCTCGACCCCTCGCAACGTAGTCAAGGCGGAGACTCGCGGCCAAACTCACCTGGTGAGTGGGTTTCTGTTCAATCTTTCCATGTCTCGCTCTCTGCTCCTTCCATGTCTATTGTACGAAGGCGCCCGGCGTGTTATATCACCTGTATGTCCATAGGAGAAGACATCAATATCGCTTATGTCACATATAACCTCCACTACGACCCGACTCTACGAAGCTCCTATACCGCATCGAGCGTGTCTCCGAGCGCGTCCCCCGCCCGAGAGTTTGGCCATGATACCTAACCCTCGCGGGCCCGCACAACACGCACGTGTCCTGCGCGTTTCATTCCCCGCAGCGCCGTTCTCCATCTCTGTTGCTTCGCACGTACTGTACCGTACCCCCGGGCTTGGCTGACGTAGATGTACAGATGGTGCCGCCGCGATGGCTGCGTCGCAGAGCTTCCTGCAGAACCCCTACTACTTCATGTTTGCAAGCCTCGCAAAACCAGATGAGGACGTCGAGCTACATTGGCTCAAGGTCAGCTTTCTGCGCTCTTGCTTTGCGTGCATTTCTCACTTTTGATCTGTCGTCATATAACTCCTTGGCCCGGCTCCGCCCTCCGCTTCTGTTCCATCTGCATTCACTGGACCACGCTGTCATGATAACCAAATCCACCTGGCTTCCGTTCTTCAGGATGGCAAAACACGATGTACGACCGGTTCTGTCGTATCCTCCCTGTACCACCTCAAAGACGCGGAGGCCGGTGGGACTGACGCGGGGTTCTTCGTCTTCCCTGACTTGAGCGTGCGGACCGAAGGCAGCTACAGATTGAAACTCAGCCTATTCGAGGTCGTCGGGTGAGTAGGATGGCTCTCCGCGCATAGCTGCTCGCTTCTTCTGTATTAGTGGTTGAGCTTCTCTATGAGGTCGTGCCTCCCAGATGAGGTTTTGGCCATCATCAGCGCGCCCTCTGTGGGCGTACACTGAATGGATTGGTTCTGCAGAACCACTGCACCGTGGTCCTCGTATTCCATGGACCGGTGGACCAGGGCTGATGTGGACCACATGCAGGATACCGCAATGCCCTCGTGGTGGATCGGCGAACTGAACCTACGAGGGCCGCGCCCCTGCTGCAGGTGATGTGGCCGAGCCAGCAGGCCTATGGCAGCGGTATGCGTTCACCGGATCATATATAACATAGTTTGCTTCGTTCTGAACAAGTCTACGTACGCTCTGTAGCATGTGGGATCAGGGAAGCTCTGGCTGCTTCGAACGCGGCCGCTGCGGCTCTTTGTGGCGAGCGGGGCCTCGATAGCCCGACTATCTGATATGGTTGTTTGCAAGTACTGACGGTATCATAATAGGAATTGTGTCGACCATTGCAAGTCAATATTTTCCGCGCCGTTTTATGTGTATACTGCGAAGAAGTTTCCGGGTATGGAAGGTACGTGCCTAAAACTCTTGCATCGTCCATCGCTCTCGCTTCTCCGTTGCCTACTATTAGCTTGATCGCGCAGTCATTCACCATGGGATATCTTCACGTCACTTGATTGCGATGCTTTTCTTTGTTCTTAATGGTTGATTGATACTGACCTTACAACTATAGAATCGACTGCTCTATCATGTTCTTTGGCTGATCAAGGTATCAAAATTCGTATTCGAAAGGATATCCGCGTACGACGGCGACCTGCACCAGGCGGCGAGGCGCCAATACCCATACCCATTGCCGGACCTCCGCCTCCAGGCGGCGCGTTTGGGCCCGTTCCAGTGCGCCTCGATGATCCAATGACGGACGAAGAACAAGGGCCCGACGAGAGGGAGAGGAGGCTCAGCAGCAGCTCTTCGATCCCATCAGTGCCTGTGCCCGAGAGGGAACCGCCACGGAGACCGGATAGCGACAGGGAAAGCGACCGAGAAGAAACCCAAAGACGTATCCCTGTGCGGCGCGATTCGGCCCCTAACACGGCCAGTCGTCGAGGAAGCGCAAGTGATAGAGGCTCAAAGCGGAGGAGAGGAGACAGCAGCACGTTGAGTATTGGGACGAGCGTGAGCGGCGGCATGGTCGACGGGCCAGATGTGACCCCTATCAGCGCGGGACCTTCGAGCGCGGGTACAGGCTGGGGCGCGATTGATCCTGCGTTGAGCGCGCCGTCGACCACCACTCAGCAATCTCCTGCGACACCGACTTCCTCGTCCGCCGAGCATCACTATGCACCCGCTACCGTTCATCAGTCCCCTCCCGCGGGATACGAACATCGCTATTCTGCACCGCCCGCCCAGGCAGGCATTCCCGCCCCGGCCCCCACTTCTGCTCCTAGCTATTCATATGAACCCCACCAAGCACCGCCAACCGGTCATCACTACTCTGCACCAGCAGCACCTCATTCGTATGCGCATGTGCCGCCGCAGACACAACAGCATCATGCGTCTGCCTATCCTTACCCACCACCGGCACCTGCTGCCAGACCTGGGCATACGACCCGTATGCGCATTCTCACCTTACAACATGCCTCCTCCAGGCCCCGCCCCGGCGCATCACGCTCAGACACACCCGCCTCCGCCCCCGCGATATCCAGACTACCCGCCTTACGCCCAGCAGCAGGGATACGGCGGCTACTACGATTCGCCACAGCACCAGCACCAGCAGCCGCATCACGTTCCTCCTCCGACCTCTCATCCTGCCCAGCATTCTTACCATCATCCTGGATATGGCCCGGCGCCTGCGCCGCCTTCTCCGAACTCCAGTCAGGCCCCTGCCCCCGTATCCGACTATTACCAGTCTGGGGCTCCAGCTGGGCGGACGGACAATCGCTCCAGCTCGCATGTACCGGCCGCAAGCACGGCCGGGACTGGATACGCTCAAACAGCCTATGCCCCCGCCCCGCCTCCTACGGCGCCGGGACCGAACCCGGGTATACACCACCATTACGGCGCACCCGCGCCTGTCTACTCCCAATACGCCCATGGTCCCGGCCAAGCCCATGCACAACAGCAGTCCTCGGCCAGTGGGAGCCAGGGCAGTGGCCAAGCTGGCGCAAGCTCAAGCGGGCGAGGCCATTACCAGCTGAGCACACCACCACATCACCACCAAACGCAGCCGTACAGCGCGTACCCGCCTGCACCCGTTGCTGGCACCAGCGCGAGTGCTAGTGCGAGCGTCGCTACAACGGCGCCTGCGGAGACGGCCTGGGCGTACCCTGCTGCTGCTCCCGGCCCTGGCGTGAGTGCAAGTGCGTGGGGTGTAATGCAGGATGGGCCGTACGCCGCCAGCTATGGCAACGCAGGTGCGCCGGGGCGCGATGTCCACGGGCACGGTCCGAGATTGGCGCCCTTGAGGGTAGGTGGAGGAGGCACACCCCCGCCTGGATCAGAAGGTGGGAGAGGCGGCTCGAGCAAGAAGAACAATCCATTGAGCATTGGCAACATCATCTCGGGAGACACAGGCTGAGGGCCTCGACGTCGTGCGGTAAGCCATGACTGCGGTTCGGTTCGGTGGGATGAAGGAGGAGTTTTGAGCGGGTGGGTCCTTGCTATCGTGTCGTCGTGCTCAGTGTTTTGTTTTGTGGTGTTTGCACATCTACTTGTACATAGATATGTCGCTCAAAACCGGGTTCGTATGGACTCAAATTCCCGCTAGTTGTATTCGTACCGTAGACTATGTTTGCTCCATGTACTCAATCGTCTTTCTTGGCATGTCTATTGATCAGTTGTATATCGTTCAGCGTTCTGCTGCTGACGCTCATTCGGTACTCCTGCGGCTCGGTGAATAACTTCAGTAGGAAGATTGAATCTCTGGGCGGTTGAGGTTGGGAATGTCCCCTCGACTCGTCGGGTCTTCGGAACGGGTAACGCACCCTCAAGGAAGAATGTCACATGATGGCTGCGAGATCAAACTCTGGAGAGGTCTGTCTACGATCAAATACTCCTCCTCAGGCCTCAGGCCTCAGCGCTCAGCCCCGTATGCGCTCATGGGGCTCCTGCCATGGTACACCTGATAAGGAAAGTATGTGAATCTAGGGAGTCCACGATGGAAGGCTTCAAGCCTACCTAAAATTTGCAAAATCTCCTCCTCAGTCTCAGACGCTACGATGGTACCTACGTGGCCGTGAGCCGCAAGGTGGAGGACGTGCGAGTATTGGCCTCACCTTCGTTCAGTTTTTCCAACTTATTGCTTGGGTTGCGCACAACGCCTTGGAACAGACCCTTTTGGTTCAAAGAATAGCCCATCTTGTTCGCCTTCAGTCGTAGAGAACGGTTGAACTGAACCGACTGTCAGTGCAACTGCCATATATGCATGTAGATCGCGACTTACGATGTCATCGCCCTATATCAAGTTCCTTGTCAGCAGGTGAGGGCGGTGGAACCATACACTGGCCACTTACAGTGTAGTAAAGAAGAGCTGCACCCCTAGATTTGTATGGTACGGTCAAAAAATCTGTGATAGCGCTTTGGATCAGCAAGTGTCCGGAGGAACTGTACGGCAAAGCAGCACCTATTCTACGCCTCTGGCTTGACGAATCTCGACGACATAGCCCTCGATATACTAGTTCCAAGTCATCGAATGAGTCCGGTAATGACAGATCTTCTGTGATGATTCCCCTGTGGTGCAATTCACCTAAGAGCTTGCGGAGCACCCCTACAGCGGTGCGTCAGTAGGTGAGCCATACAACGAACCAGTCTTGATAGTACATTGGTGGGTCTTTCCATCGTCTGTTGGACGAGTAATCAGGATATCGATGTCGCCACAATCTGCTTTCCCCCTTGATTTCGACGTCAGCGTTCCGTCCCATTATCAAGTAATGAGGAAGTAGCACCGTCGGTAGCTTCCCATGATCTCAACGAAGAGCTTGGGGTCGATCTGCAATGCTGTGGCAACAAATGTGAATTCATAGAACTATATTCGGTGAAGACAGCGACATACCTATGGGCTTGATCATATTGAATATATCGGCGGCCTCAGTTCGAGGCATCCTAGAGTTGATATCTTCCGAAAATTTGTAATCACTACAGCCGTGACGCGTGCCAGAAATCATGACATACCTGCATAATGTCTGAGCCCGATTTCTTGGCATGTACTGAGCTTGATACCGCCCTTCCGCGTGCGAATGTCGTCCAGATTTCGACAACCACTAGCGTACCACTTGAAAGCAGTCTGACGGCCTGCGAGCGCCAGCCTGAATTTCATTCGGAGGCTCTAGGCATGTGTTTCACACTCACCGACTCCATAGATGCCCTGGAACATGTTGATGGCTTCGACATCCTCCGTCCTCTCGTATCCTATTCTCCGCAACTCCCCCGTTTGCAGAATTTCAATGATCTGCATAGCACGTAAATTGAGCCGTTCAAATGCATAGCTTCTGGAAGAGCGAGGCGAAGCTAAGGCGAGAAGACATGCCTTCTGTGCCGTCTTATCCCCAATACCTCGGATGGCGTGCGCCTCGTCGTAGGACCGTATCCTCTTGGGGTAAGACCGGAGTGCCCTTATGGCTATGGGCAGCGCGTGGCGAGTATGACAAAAGCCACGGGAATATACGTTCAGCGTCATTGAAGGCGGTGAGAGAGGACAAAACCGCACACCTTTGTCGTAAGTGTAAACTCTCCAGTTATCCTCTACAGATAGTTTGGCCTTGTGTAGTTCTTTCAGCTCTTGAAGCTAAATCACATTCAGTAAGCCTAGACAATCTGGCAAAGGAGTACACGACCTTATCGATCACGTCCTGATTTGCACATTCCGGATCCTCTTCTGGCTTTGAGTCGCACAAGAAGCCCTGGGGCCGTGTCAGAGTGGTGCTGCAGAAGACATAAGCAAACCACACCCTCTTCTTCGACGCCGCATGGGTCGTACCACGCTTCCCACCGCTGTCAATCTCCTCGTCCTGTTCGTCGTCGCTGCTCAGTCCAGGCCGCGCATCCTGAGCATGAGGCAGAGTCAATGGGCGAACATGACAAGGCCCAGGCTAACGGCGACCTACTTCTGCTTCTCGTTCCTCACGTGCCTGTTCGTAGAACGGAGCCAACGGATCCGCTTCAGGAGTTGCGCGGTCCTTGCTTCTCAGTGCATCTCTGGAGCTCCCGGCGACCGGTGCGCCTTCAGATAGCCTTGAGCTAGATCCCGAAGGTTGTTTACCCAGGTAAGATGACTCGTCGAAGCCGCATATAATGGTAGAGTCTTTAGGCTCAATCCGATCGACAGTGAATTCCCTACAGACACCGTCACGTATTTCAGTGTCACCTGAGACGCCTACGAGAGGGATACGCACGATATGGTACTGATGCCGCTCGTATCTCGTCCGCTCGGTTTGTGAAGGGTAGGACGAGAGATACCATGCTCCGTGAAGGTCGTGACTTTCTGTGCCTTCGAGCCGCCCTTACTCATGCAGGAAGGTATACCGGCGTCTAATCGTTCCTTGAAGACCGCGTGGAACATGAGGTTGAAGTTCGCTGGCGGCTCAGAGCTGTCTTCTTCAATCTGCTCGGTCTTGTCGCCATCGGGGTCGTCGGCGCCCGGCTCTGTCTTCTCTGCTCCCTTCCTGGCAGGTACGCCCGGGTTCCCTCTTCTGGAGGCAACCCAGCTCCACTTCACCGTCGGAATGTGGTCCGGGATCTCACTGAGCGAGCGTAGTCCGGTCGCCTGCAGGAATGCTGACTTGGGCGGATGGTCGGTAGTGACGATGTGCGTGATGATGGATGGGTCGTAGATTGGTACGATGGTGCCACCATGCTTGACAATCTGAACGGTGTCACACATAGTGGGTCAGCAATCGTCGTCAAGACGCGGGCAATTCGGCTTACATGATCCATGCGTCCCCTCGTCTCTTCGCTCGCATACTTCATGTCTCCACCATAATAGTAGATCCTCTTTCCCCGCAAGTAGGGCGAGACGCGGCTCTTCCGCGTCGCAGCCATTTCGGACAATTGGTCCTGGAGGCGCTGGGCATATTCTAACGGAGTGACCAGCTCTCTTTTCTTCTTGCCCGACTTCTGGTTCTTGAGAGGACCCGTCTTCGTCTTCGGCTCTGCTGCTGCCTTCCCACGCGCGAGGTTCGCTTTCGACGAGGATGGCCCCGAAGCCGCGGGAGTTGTTACGGAACTGCTACTGTGAGCTGCATCTGGTCCAGACCCGCCACCGAAGACTTTGATGACTTTGCTGATGAGAGCAGCATTCTTGCGCACCGCATGATTGGACGAACGGGTCTTGGGAGGCTTCACTACATCGTTAGATGTGGCCTGCGCTTCTGTCGGAATGATTCGCGACGAAGAGGGCACCGGTTGCTCGATGTTGCGTGCTCCAACATCGACGACTGGACTGAGAGGTCGCTGCAATGTGTTCGCAGGCTTCGGTTGCTGTCTCACATCTGGAACTGGAGAGGCATTCATTATTCTGTTATGTGAAGGCACAATAGGTGTATCCAACGCTGGGCCCCTTTGATGGGCAGTGGCGCCACTGGCTGGGATGTCGGCGGCTCGTTGTGGTGTCAGGACTTCTGGAGCACTGGAAGTAGAGCCCTCAACACGTTTCAAACACTCCGAGGCAGATCCCTCGGCGTGTTCTGGGCTCAATCTCCGCTTCTTCGAGACGCCCTGAGAGTGCTCTGCGGTTCTCTCTGCGGGTGCTTTACGCTTCTGCCTGGTGAGCTGTAAGAGATAGCATATACGAATGAATCAGTCGTTGAACTTACCCACTCTGCTGCGGCGATGCAGCATCCAGCGGAATGGGCGTGTTCTGTTCTTCATTATGCGCCACATCGGTGTTCACAGCCTCTGGTCTCTCAATGCTCACGCGGCGCGCTGTCGAAGTCCCTGCATCGTTGTTGTGGCTTGCATCATTCCTACTTTGGCCGTTCAGCTATGTCCTATATTGAATATCGTGTACCGACCTTATTCGATTCCTGCCATACACACGAGCTAGGAAGTCTTCGTCTCTTTCGTCGGGCATATCCAGACGCTTCTTCTCCTCCCTCAGGAACCATTCGTTGTACGCGGAGTAGCTTCCGTATGCTTTCCATGGTTGGGCCATATTGAACACTTAGAGGTGAGTGTAGTAGAGGACGAACTCGGTGTGAGCCACAATGACGGCGGAGGTCCCATATATGGGCAAAGCGCCGTTGTTCTCAATCTTAGTTCCCACGCCTCATTCAACTCCCTTGGGTTGATCAATGTTCAAGCTTGTCTTGCCGCTCCGACTACTCTAGCAAAGTGCTAAGATAACCATTTCCTCAGCTTCTAAAGGGACAGTTCTCATTCAACCATCTTATAACAAGTTGTTGTGCTCATTCATTCATATCCGCTGGCCCGAAGGCGGAGTCCCAAGATCGCCGAAGCCACCAGCCATTGTGAAGCAAGCAAACGCCTACTATTCTCATGATGTACGTCAGGAAAAGAATGTAGTCTATCAAACATCTAACTTGTTTTCATCTCGTAGACTTCACTCAACGCTAGGCGCCGTCGCGCCTGCTTACCTCTTCTGCATCAAGTTGCAGAGAACGATTCATCGGCAGTCAAAACAAAACACGACTACACACCTGGAAACACCTTTCCGTCGTAGAGCTCATTTTCTGAAGCGGTGTGTTCTTGTTTTCTCCTGCTCTGCTCGCTCAGGTTCTGCTTGAGCGGCAAGGCAGCGGACCCACACGACCAAATATGCGCACAACAGTCTGCACATGGTCGAGGGAATGCTTCCCGCTTCGTAAAGCCGAGCGCCGGCTGCTCATCATGTCCACATTCTCCCATGTTGTCGCCCGGCTCTTCTAGACCGCAGCAGTTCCTCGGGAGCGTGTGATGTGGCGTCTGCCGCGAATTTCATCGTTCCTTCAGGGGAGCGACGTGCTAAGTGCCCCTTCTGCCGCGACCTTGCTATTTTCGGTGCTCGCTCAGCGTATTTCACAACCCTAGCATGCCCCATCCGACCCTCTTAGCGATTGTCGTTGACGCTCTCACCTGGGACTGCGGCGCAAAGAGCAGAGCACCGGAGTTTGCTCCAACATTGCTTCCGAGTCGTCAATCTCTGATTTAACTCGGTTTCCCAGGTGTTTCAGCTAGAATACTCTGCGGATGGGCCAGTAGGGTGATCAGGCCAATCAGCAGCTTCTGGTGCCTAGCCATCGCCCGCATGGAACTTGTGCAGATGATGCTCCTCGATTTGGGCCACCTTGTCTTCTTCCAGTCATCTCACTGCGGCCGGCTGCAAGACGGGTGGCGGAGCCGGGAGTACGTGGTCATATCGCCCCTCATAGCCCTCTACTTGAATGCAGACGTTCGCAGTGTACTGCGATAGCTAGTAAGGCGCGAAAGTCGTCGGAATCGCCGTTCTAGTGGTCGTGGAACACGTTGGGGAACCCATCGAAGGAGCTGATCAGCGGCATTTCTGGGCTATGCTGGGCCGCTGAGTTAGCGTCGCCGTTTCTCAGTCGTCGGAGTTATTAAATGGCGACGCAGCGGACACAAAAGTGGACAGGCGGCCTCTTGTTCCTCTTGCGCTCTCGCCTCTCCGTTCTACGCCTCTGCGGTCGCTGCCATGGCCATCGAACGCTATCGCATCTGGTCTACTCCCGGCACCGCCTCGAGTGATGAGGAGATCCACTCCGATACGTCCTCAGAGCTCACTGAGCTCCACCCCGACGAATTCCCTCGCTACTTCGACGAGCGCAATGGTCGGCTCTTCCATTCTCATGGTCATTCTCCGTATCCTTTGCCTGTGGATGCGGATGAGCAGCATGTGCGTCACCTTCTTATCGAAGCCTATCATGTTTGGGATGTCTGAAGGAAGCACCGGACTGATCAAACTGCACAGAGGCAAAACAGGCAGCATGCCCTGTTGTACAGCCTTATTGGTGCGCACTTCAAAGGCCCCGTTCGCGATGTCTTGCGGCCGGTCCACGGGTTGCAGAGGCAGGCCGTGGATCTGGGGACGGGAACAGGACGGTGGTGCGTTGTGATTTGTGCATCTGTCAAGAATCTGCCAACTCAAACCTTCTCTGAAGGGTCATGGATGTGGCAGGCCAATTCCCACATGTGAGGTTCAGCGGGATTGACATCGGTATGAGCTTAATTGCGATGTCTCACGAGGCTATCATAACCTCTCCTTTCTCTGAAGTGCCAATCCAAACTAGGCACCCTCTGCGGAACGTCTGGTTCGAGATGCACGATCTCGATGAACCGCTCGGGTATGCGCCGGGCAGCGTCGATCTCATCCACGCCCGGGACATCCACTTGGCGGTGAGTTTGTAGACGTCGGTGCTTCGATTTAGCTCATGGTAGATGCAAAGGTCCGTGATTTCCCCAGGCTTCTGAGGGAAGTAGCGCGTGCGCTGCGTCCCGGCGGGTTGTACATATCCGGCGAGTGGTTCGGCTACCCGGTCATGAAGGACGGCTCTCGCATCAGCGAGCGTGCCCCGCGCATCCACCGCTTCTTCGACCTGGTGAACTACTACCTCGGGCGGGACGGGATTGGCTTCGTCGCGGCGAGCATCCCCGAGTGGGTCCGGCTTTCGGGCGCCTTTGTTGGCATGCGCGTCGAGGACGTTTACGTCCCCATCGGGTCCGAGAATCTCGACCCCCGCAGTGCTGGGGAGAGGCTGAAAGCCAATCTTCGCGTATTCGCGACTTCCATGCAGCTCTGGTTGGTGGAGAAACGCTACTGTGGCCGCGCGGCGGCTCAGGACCTGGTCAATGGCTTCATCCTCGAGGTTAACACCATAGAGGGCATGGAACTTCAGTACCGGGTTGTTTATGCTCGCAAGGCTTGAACGTCAATATCTAGGTTGAGGATGGATGTACTGTCTTGTACTGTTAGTGTTTGAAAGTTTGTACAATCTAGCTTGTCAGCTGTGGCGAATCATGGAATTCGAGTTTGTATAAGTCTACGTATGATCGGGGTTCGAAGCCACGGCTTTTTGTAAGCGCCGGTCGGTTCGGCGACAGCCGGAACCCGCGTCGAGGACCTGGTCGCCTGCAACGTCGTACACTCTCCGTCAACTCTTCCTCCTAATTATCCATGTTCGCTTCGAGGTCGTCGGCGGCGCGCAGCGCGTCGCGCATCGTCCGTAATTTTGCGACCGTCGTCGACACCGCTGGCGTAAAGGTCGCCGCAGTGGACAACGGCGAACCGACTTCGGCTGTCACGTTCCTCGTCAAGGCGGGCAGTAGGTTCGAGAGCAAACCCGGTGTTGCTCATGCGCTGAAGGGGTTCGCATTCAAAGTGAGTGCATTCCGGGTCGCGTCAGGAATTTTTAAACTGATGTCTCGCAGAGCACGGAGAAGCGGTCGTTCTTGGGTACGATCCGAGAGGCCGAGTTGTACGGCGGTGTTCTGTCGACAAGTCTGACGCGGGAACACCTCGCATTGACTGCGGAGTTCTTGAGGGGCGACGAGTGAGTCTGTCTATTCTTCGCATTACTCTGAAGACATGGTCATTCCGTCCAAACCATCTCCGGGATGGCTACGTCACTGGCGGTACCGCTGGGACGGTTATATTCGACCGTCATTCTGGTGGACAGTTGTAGTCCATTCAATCGCTGCTCTAACACATGTCGCATGTGCACCTTCTGAACTCTCGATTCACCTGGGACATTCTGGCAGTCGGTGTTGGACTATGTCGTACCGCTAGCGGGTGGTCCCGGGTCGCTGTCCACCTGCCCGGTTCGTAATGCGAACGTGGACGTGCCACCATACTGCAACAACACTTCCTGTTATGCAGATACAGAGCTGGCTCCGGATGGCTTCAGTCGTCAATGCTTTAGATCCTCGCTTGGCATAGCGTTGTAACATACTGACCTTTCTGCAGGTCTTTCTTCGTAGACGTCATTTCTTCCTTCATCAAGTCGGCAAAGTACACAAGACACGAGCTTGACGAGTACGTTGTTCCTGTCTGCGAGGCCGAGTCTACCACCGCCTTCTCCAACCCTGCCGTGCGCGCCCTCGATCTCGCACACCTGCTCGCCTTCCGTACTGGTCTCGGCTCGTCGCCCTTCACCTCCCCCGGCGCGCATGTCTCGGTTGAGGACATCAAGGCCTACGCCCAGACTGTCTTTGCTCCTGGCAACCTCGCGGTACTCGGCACGGGCATTGACGCGGCGACTCTCCAGAAACTCGTTGAGCAGTCTCTCGGGTCGCTGTCTAGCGCGTCTGCGCCCACTTCTACGCCAAGCTCCTACTATGGTGGCGAGACCCGTATCGAGGCGCACGGTGCACCAGAGACAATCTTCATTGGTCTCGGCACGACGGGTGCTCCCTCCGCTGAGCTGGCGGTGCTCTCCGCGTACCTCGACCCCACGCCGTCCGTGAAGTGGTCGAAGGGCAGCTCACCCATCGCCGCCGATGTGCCCGAGGGCGTCAGCGTGAAGACCGTGCTACTCCCGTACTCGGACGCGGCACTGTACGGCGTCCTCATCCAGGGCGAGAACACGGAGGGCGTTAAGGCGGCGGGCAAGGCGGCGGTTGCGGCGCTCAAGGCCTCAGGGAGCCTTAAGGGCGACGAGCTCAAGAAGGCAGTCGCGAAGGCCAAGTTCTCTGCTGCAAGTGCACTTGACGGCCGTGACAACCTTGCCTTTGCCTTGGGTGCACAAGTAAGTAGCTTGCATACGTTACTCGGCTCCTCCGCTGACGGCCATATCTAGGCCCTCGGTTCGCCGGCGTCTCTCGACAGCGCGATCTCCAACCTTGACAAGGTCGGCGCGTCTGCTTTCTCCAAGGTCAGTTGCTTCCACGGGTGATTCATGACTGTACTCAATGCTGCTTGTCCCAGGCGGCGACCTCGTTCCTCAAGGCCAAGCCGACATATGTTGCTATTGGTGACATCAAGCGTCTCCCCTACGCGGACGAACTCGGGCTTTGATCGCAAAATAGATAGATGACGAAGAACAGTATTGTTACTTCTACATCCAGATTAGTGTCCGTGTGAGTAATTCAAGAGTCTGTAATGCTACATGCACAGTCGGCGCACACTTCACGGTAAGCTGTGCAGTCCGTTCGATATCACTTTCCTCGTTGGTACGCGGTCATTTGAGTGTGTTGTTGTCGGTGCGCTGGTGTTCGTTCACACAGGGTGTGGGGGCGTTATGAGCCTTCTAATCTTGACGTAGCCGTTAAGTTTGACATACGTCAGGTATGCGCTCAGGCTCGGGCGCACGATTGACCTACACGGCCAGGCAATCTACAAGACATCCCTAGTAGCATTTGTCGCGCCAGAAGTCTTGGGACTTCGCCTTCGCTTCGGGCCTCGAGCCACAGCCTCGATGTCAACAGCTGTCATCGAGAATTCGGGAACAACGAATTCAGGTACGTGAGTGCTTATTATTCCAAACGGACAATTGCATTGTGAGCATTGGCTAACATTTGTATTCAATGGGGTTCTTTGTTGCGACGTAAAAGTCTCCGACTATCGACCAATAGCAGATGTGTACGCAGTCAATCTCTCGTCGATAGTGAGGACCCATAAAGTCAGAGGTCATCGTCCTATTTGGTTATGTGAGCAACGACGGCTAATTGGGACGCAAGGTATCGAACTTACCTCGTCTGCCTGGACCTGACCCCAGACCCGTGAGCCCCGCCTGCATATGCGACCTAACAGATTCTCAGCAGTCGCGTCGCTTTCGAGATCCGCCACGGCTGCTTTGTCGAGGACCATGTACGGTATGCGGATCTGCCTCCCCAGAACGTGCGGCATCGCCAACGTCCCCGAGCCCCAGCATGCCATGGAATTGAGCTGCAGCAGGTAGATGTCGATGCCGGGGTTGAACCCGAGCAGGAGCACCTTGTCGTCCTCGGTGACGAACGCCGCCGACACCAGCTCGTGGAACTCCTCCGACCGCAGGACGTCGCCGTTTGGCAGGATCTGCGGTTCGAAGTGCAAAGGCCGCACTCGGACCAACCGGTGGTGCCGGTCGATGACTGGATACCGGATACGCCGAGTCCCGCAGACGGCGAAGTTGGTTTGGCGCGAGACGGTGGCGAAATTGTGTAGGTCGCCGTCGTCGAGATGGTCGACAATGAACGACAGGAGCTCGTGAGGGAGCTTCAGGAGCGACCCACGACCGGGTGTGGCATGGACTGAAAGGAGAGGGCTTGGTACCTGCGCGGCAGGCTCGATATCTGCGTGAAGGCGGTAGAGGATAGAGGAGTCCAACGCCGCGCATGGGGCCTGTCCCAGACGGACGAGTGCGTCGATTCCAGGGCTCGAAGGGTACATGCCGAAGCGGTCCGGAAGGAATCGCAGAATCGCTGAGCATGACACTTGATATATCTGCTGCGAGAGTCCTTGAAGTTTGTCGAAACACGCGATCGCGAGGTAATTACCGGAGAAAAGGACTCCGTATATCTTGTTGTGATTTGCGCCTTTGCTATGCAGCTCCGTGACTAACGATCGAGCCACAGAATGCAAGGCGGCCTCTGACCGCAAATTGACGCAGACCTGCAAGAATACGTCGCTACGCAGCCAACGTCGCTCCCGACCCCGCTGATCCTCAATTCTATACGGGCTCTCCGATTTATGAATCATTGGCGTCACGGCTGGCCAGAGGAGGTGCAGCAGCATCTTTCTTAGCTGCGCTGCGTCGTCGCTGTCGTCTTCCGCACCAGGACGACAGCATTGGTGGAAGCCATGATGATATTCGCGAAAATATTGCCCGACGATGACCTCGTATAGCCGCGTGCAGACGCGCTCGCTGTCTGGGCGGTCTGTTGACGTGCCTAGCAGCTCGTCAACGGGAATATTCATCCGGACATTGACAGAAGAGCTCTGCGTGGCTTGTGCCGGAGGGGACTGCAGCCAGTTCGCGCGATAGCTGTGCCTCTCGGGGAGGTCGGGCGCACACGTCCAGAGGCCGTAGTGATCCTGTGTGATGTACCGCTCGCACTCATCTGCGGGAGGCATCTGGTCCAGGCGGAACATCGGCTCCGCCATGAAGGAGAACACGAGCGTGTCGAGGTCTAGCTCATACGTCCAGTCCATCCACGTCCGCCCAAAGTCCGGGCGAGTCTCCGTGACCATCTGGGTGGTCTGGCTGTAGTTCCCCCCGTACGGCAGCTTCTTCGCGACACCCGAAGCCGCGAGACGGCTATCCAGTTCCTCGCATTTGCGCGCGAGCCATTCGGCAAAGGGGGGAGGCTCCCGCGGGATGGTGAGCATGAGATGGTAGCCCGCGATGTCCCGGAAGCTAGGGGCAGCCTGGTAGTTGCTGAAGTACAAGCCACGGTACCGGACCAGGGTGTTGAAGAGCGGGGCCATTACCGGTCGTCTTCAGCAATGGGTGCAGGAACCAAGTCTGCGGTGAGCACTTCCACTTGCAGGCGGTAGAACTGCGCCGGAACGTCGTGAGGTGGGAAAGTAGAGGCGGAAGTTTGATTGAGTGCTAGGCTTACAACTTCCGAGCGACACGATATTCCCGCTTGGCTATGCAGCAGAAAGGCAGCACTCGTTTGTAGATTCATACTCTCCCGACCTCTCCGCCAGATCAGGGCCGATACTACGAACAAAGACGCAAGAAAGGAGATCGATACCTACTGAATGACCATCAGTGAAAAGGTCCCCAGCATAGCTGGCTGTAGATAGGTCGCCTACCTCGATATGTCCTGATCGGGCAGAAAATGAACGAGCTGTGTTGAGCGTGTACCTGCTAGGGTTTGTACATCAATAGCAGCAACAATCTGACGAGGTATTGGCTTACCTGTCAGGTGGCAAAGCTTCTTGATGACGACACCTGCAATGGGCAAGGTGCAGGCACGGCACATCGCCTCCCGGTCGAGACATCATCTGTGTCATGGAAGGGACCATATCGGCCCATCAGTTAGCTGGCAATACCTTCTAAGACAAAAGGCTCGTGTCATCAGATAAACGATGTGCCAGGATGACGAGACCAGGAAGCCGAGGGCAGTTGAGACAGAAAGAGTGGCATCGTCGTCGCCCGAAATAATAGATAACAGCAATTTCATTCATTTACGAACCGAACACATGGGAGCAGACGACATCCGACACACTGTACAGCACAGCACACTCGTACACATGCACACGAAGAAAAGAAATAGAAAGCACTTTCCGATGAACTTGACACAAATGCGGGCGAGTTGGCGTGGTTGCCAAGCGAAAGGCGGTCAGGACGATTGAGCATTGCAGCGAGAAGGGGTTGCGAGATGACCGGGCCTACTAGTCATAAAATGAGTCTGATATCCTCCATTAAAGTTGAACTCACCAGCACGATCCACTCAGGAATCACCATCGCTCGAACTAGACCCGGGCCCCTCACCATCACCGAGACTTCCGGACCCGTCGCCCTGCCCGTCGCCCTGCCCATTGCCCGCATTTCCGCCACTCCCGGAATCACCTGTAGCACCCGAAGGCTGATCTCCCGCATCAGCAGGCACAGCACTCTCACTGGCAGATGGCTCCGATTCGTTCGGTTCATCCGAGTTGTGCCTGGGCTGTGCAGCTGTGTGCGCCGTCGTCTTCGCCCGGCGCCTCGCAGCAATCAGCTCCATAGTGGACGGACCTGCAGACACACGACCTCTCTCGTCGCGATGTCCGGGACCGAAGACTTCACTGCTCAATAAGTCAGAATGAGGTACATGCAGTATGCACATGAATCACGACATACGTGTTGTACCACTCGAGGACATCTTCTGCCCATTCAGGGTCTTCGAACATGCCGAGGATGTTGAAGTAGAACTTCTGATAAACGAACTCGGCATCGTTCTCGCACCACTCAACTTGGGCATCAAGACCGAAGCGAGTCTGCGACAGGTTGTGTAGATGCAACACCTGTGAGCAGTCGGGAGGTACTTACCAGGGTCGTCGCATAGGCGATGGTTTCCGGAACACAGGCGGTGATCCCGTACTCCTTCGCGAGGGACTTTCTCCCAGGGCCTGACCGCGAAGTGGAGGAGAAGTGAGCGAGTGGGCCTTGCCAGTCTTGGGCCCTGTCATGATCGCACGATATACCTGGTGATTGAACGTGTGAAGGCTATGCAGATAGGACCTTAAAATAGCACTCACCGCAGAGATGAGCGGCGCCTTCAGCAAGCCAGCTTCCGGGTTGTCGGCGAAGTAACCTTCTTCGCAGTACACGAGCGCGGGGAAATGATCAGCAGTCACCTGTACAGACCCCTCAAGGGTGCTGTCACAGAAGCTGTACGAGGATGTTACCACGCCTTTGGATTGATGTCAGATATCCAGCTTACCTCTGCGGGTCTGCGTTGAACTTCCATTGAATCGCTGCCGGAGTGAGCAGACGCCCAGTGGCGAGGTGGCGGAAGCCGCGTTGGTGCTTCTCGTGGTCTTGTTCGATGTTCGGAACATTGTCGAGGTTCTTCGGGATGAATGTGAGAACACTATTCTTGACTTTCGTGCTGTCGTCCGAGCGAGCCTGTTTCAGGTGTTTCTCGAACTCAATCTTGATGTTAGCAATGATAAAAGGGCACTCTGCTTGACACTCACGAAGTGAGAAATGACGCCGACGATCTCCCGGTTTCCCTGAGCCTGCTGAAGCACCTCCTCCAGCTGCGGGATCAGGTTGAGAAGGCTCTCGTAATACTCGATGTGCCTCGGTATCTCCTTGACATCGCTGATGCACCACATATATGCGCATATAGCAACACATATACAATGGTTTCGTGAGTGTATGCGTTAGTATAGGTTCGAGAAGGGTGCTGGGTGGGCAGCTTACAGGCTCTTGAAATCGGTGAGGTCCCATTCCTCAGGCATGAGCCCGCCGAAGTGAATTCCGCACAGAATCACGTTGTTGAGGTTGATGAAGGGTCCCATGCAGCGCGGAATGAAACGCGCGGCCTTCTTCCAGGGCTTGAGAATAAGTCTGTATGACGTTAGCCCCTTGACGACACAGTCACAAGCCAGAGAAGCTTACTTTTCTTGATCAGTGTGCTCGGTCGCTCGCATCGCGCGAATAAGCTTCCCGAGAGGGGAGCGGTCAGTCATGATCAAGGACTCGACATCGTCCTCGTCCTCGGGCTCGGTGCCCTAAGATGTAGATGCATGAGTAACATACATATATGCACACTATATGCTGGCTTTAAGACACACATTACCGTTCCCAGAGTCGCCACGACTGTACTCGGCATCGTGCCCGCTTCTGGGGTCCCTTCCATATCGGGTATTGTCTTCTTTGTCGCGTGGGTCACGCACACGGACAGTGTCGCGGCCATTCCGTGAGTCGTGTTGGCCATCACGTCCATGGAAGCCAGAGGAGTCAGACGACCTATCATCGTAGTCGTCGTCGCGGACGACTCTCGGTCGCTTCTGGAAGTGGTCAGCGGGAGGGGCAGCGGTGCGCTTAGCGCCGGTGCGGGAGGCGGAGAAGGGAGCCATTCTGGGTTTAGCGAGATCTAGGAAGCGGGGAGATGGCGGTTCGAGATTAAGCCTTGATCGGTGCCTCGGTGATCGCGGGCGCCTGCTTTATACCTGAATTCAGACTCAGCTGTCAAGCGCCACTCTGCGCCACTTGCACCGGACTTGCCTTATTCAGTTCAACTGCAGAACACCGTGTTCAGCAGGGCTCCTCAGACAGGGGCATCATTTTGTAAGGCAAAATAAGCATACCAGGTAGATTGTGAATATCTCAAGGGTACGTACACAAATTTTCGGAAGCCTCACGTTATTTGTGCGAGCTCTGGAGCAGCGCACATCTTAAGTGAGGCGGTAGTCACAGAGTGTCACATATGTGACTGGCGCTTCGCGGTGACTGCGTCCTCAGCCAGTGCTGAAAAGTACGGGCGAGCATGCGGGCGGGCGAGACGGGCAGGTCAGGGAGAGCGAGTGGGCGCGAGAGGGAAAGCGAAAGTGCGAGAGGGCAGGGTGGGCGGCAGATGTCGAGTCCGAGCAGGATGCGGAGCGCGTCTGCAGTAAGCTCGAGGGCAAGATCGACGGCAGCGAGCTGGAGGACGGAGCCAGTGAGGTGACCACAGGTGTCCTCGGACGAACGCAGGACGTGGGCCTGCTTGAGCGCGCGGGCAGCTGGGAGGCGGGTAGAATAGAGCGATGCACATACAGTAACGGGCTGGGATCATGGCCCCATTCGTAGCCCCGGCAGTGCACGGTGCACCCGGGCGCGACGTGGCACGCGTTCCTCCCGACGTTCTGTTTGAGGTTCCCGAGGATGGTCTCGTCAAGGTAGTCTGTGATCATGACCAAAGCGGGCGGCTTTGCAAAAGTGCACGAGAGGAGGGATGGTAGCACGCATCCGGCACCTAGCTCGACGACTGGGGCATCCCGTCATGGCGCGAACGAGTGCGTGTGGACATGGGAAGATGCGCATACTGGTCGTGCCGTCGAGCGGGATGAACTCGCGCTATGCGAGGAGGGGCGAGGGCGAGAAGAGGTGGTCCGCTAGCAGCGTGTTCGCCTGGAGATGTCCGTGTCAGATAAGTCCTCACTACCAGACCACTGCGCCATGAACGCACCTTGCCTTCCTGCGCAACCCAGTCAACGCAGTCCGAGCTGTTCGTCACGCGCCTCTGGGAGGAGCGTCTTCGCGCGTACCTTCGGTGCGACCGCCAGAACCAGCGGCCCGTAGTGATTCTCACCGTCGTCGCTCAGGTCGGCGGTGCCATTGCACAGCGCGGAGGCGTCGCCTGGGAAGTCGTCCGAGTCCATAGCCCGCAAGCGCCGGGCGGAGGGACTGGAGGGAGCGCATCGACTTGAGGTAGTGCATAGAGCTGCGCTGGGAGTGGCGCGCGTATGGCGGGTTCTGCACAACCTCCCCGCCAAGTTCAAGAAGGTCCTCGTGCCCGGCAAGATCCAGCAGATCCTCTGCACGGGCAACGTCTGCGACCGCGAGCCCTTCGAGTACCCCCGCAGCGTCGCGCCCGACGTGCACGTCGTCCGCGGCGACCACGACAAGGTGCATTCGCTTCCCCCTTCCGGGCTTTCAGTGGGCGCTCACGGGGTCACGGTGCGCAGAGCAACTTCCCGCTGGCGGCGGCGGTGGCGCACGCGCCGATCCGGATTGGCGTCGTGCACGGGCACCACGCCTCGCACGGCGTGTCCGGGACGCCGCCAGCAATCCGCCACTTCACATGCAGTTCGAGGAACCGCAGGCTCGGCAAGAGCTGCGCGACGCTCCTCGATGGCAGACTCCACCCTGCGTGGCACGAAGAGACGACCGGGTCCATGCGTTCGAGCATTGCGAGCGCGTGGTGCCGTAGAAACGCGTTGAACTGAAGCTCGACCCGGCATACGGCGCACGCAAGGGGGACCGGGGCGTCCGCGACTAGCTCGTCAAGCTGTGCGTGAGAGAAGTCGACTAAGGAGGGGGAGAGCGGCGCGGCTTTGAAACGGCAGGTGTGGAGGTGGAGGACGCGCAGATTATGGAGGAGCGAATGAGGCGTCCGAGGCAGCGAGCGATCGAGTGCGCAACACTGGTGGTCGGACTAGAGCGCAGAGACACAGCGCGGCGAAAGCCTGAGAGGGTAGTCGGCATCGTTGAGCGAGAACACTGCAAGCGACGTCGCCACCTCGTCGGTTTGGTTCAGGTTCGCAAGCTTCTTAGACTTCCCGGCCTTTCGCAGTGTACGCAGTGTCGATGGCGGAGGCGCAGAGTGAGATGGCGAGCGCGTGAGCGACTGGCGAGGGGGCCAGCAAGATGGCGGGCGGGCGCGAGATGGCGAGGGTGAGGGCACAAGAGGGGCTCCTGATAGCATGCGGACTCTTGGGTAGACTGCGGATGCGACCACCCGGGCCTATCCCCAACGCGAACATCGAACGCAAATCTACCCTTGAGGTCTGCGCGCGTGCGAGCCCCGTGCATAGAAAGGGGTGTGGAGGGGTATGGGTAACATGTCCGAGGCCGCAATCCGAGGGTCAAACGCGACTTGCAGTGCAGAGAGATGCCTGCCTGTCGACTAGTAAAGAATGCGTGAGCAGCTGCCCGAGGGAGTACCGCGTCAGCACGCACCTTCGTTTCTCGAGTACCCATACTCTCCGTTCTGATGCGCCATATTCCCTCAGAACCTTGGTACAACCACTGTCGCCGGGTTCGGATTGTTGAAGAGTCAAGACGGGTAGCGATTCGGAGGGGTGATGGAGAGGTCACGGAGAGGTCAGGAAGAGTGGGAGACGATTCGAGACGCTCGTCTGGGTCGCCAGACGCAAAGATTAGCGGTCACATGACTCTTGAGACGCCAGACGCGTCGAATCCGATGAAGTCGTTCTCGACGCGTCTCCCTCCTCCTTTGCAATGCCCGAGACCTGTTTTGGCTGCGGAAAAATCTTCGCTGCGAACGCCATTGGGAATCACCGCGTAAGATGCTCAAAATTGAAGGAACTTAGTGCATCTGGCCTTCGCAAACGGGCGATGGTCTCCAAAACAAGCCCCGCTCGAAGGTCGCGAGGAAGGGCATAGAAGAGCATGTTCTTGAGGAGAGGCAGAACATCAGGGAGACGGTTAATGAGGTGAGTGTCTATTGCTGTCATGCTTCGTCTACTGACTTCCTTAAAGTTTCATGGCGCAGAAGTTCGTGAGCCCGAGCTCGAGCCAGAGTTCATCGAAGGCTCGTCGGGCGATGTACCCGCGGACCCTCCCGTGGCAGCACCTCCTCCATCTCCGCCTCGAAACCTGGTGAGCCGCTCAGGGCGTGTCAGGCGCGTCCCTCGCGCACTCCAAGATTATCTCCCTCGTCGACAAGCGGTCTTCCTGCGCATATACTCGCACAGGCCCCGACTTCCACCAATCCGTCTGAGCCCTCGCACCCCCTCCCAAATCCTCTTGCATCGACCCCGGCTCCTAGTACTCCTCTCGTGGCTCGTGCTGCATCTCCCAGCCCTCCTCCTCTTGCAGACCTTGAAGCTCTCGCGACCAGACCGAATCACTTCGGAGTCTACCGACAGTACTATCGAAGCCCACGACGTGAACCAGATGACGAGGCTAGCATACTACAACTCTGTGATGATACTTTACGGGCTCCTCATCAACCACAACCTGCTGGGCAATCTGTTCGCGGGTTTGGACGCGCGATCGTACAGCGCGTGCGCTCAGCTCCACGACCAAAGCCCGGATCGCTGAGACCAGCTCGCTCCAACTGGTTCTTCCCGTTCTTGAACCCGAGCGCATTTCTCCTTATGGAGTGGGCGCATACAGGCTCAAATCTGAAGTCGAATGCCGAGGTCCAACGCCTCGTCGACGAGGTCCTCATGGATAAAGAATTCGACATCGAAGAACTGCGCGGCTTCAAGGTTGCACGTGAGACAGCAAGGTTGGATGCGATAGATGTTGCCGATGAAACATTGCGGACGGTCGACGGATGGCGCAGGGTGGCAATTACTGTGCCAGTGCCGAAGGAGCGCGTCAAGTACTCTTCTGAGGCGGATGCTCCGCACTTCGTCATCGACAATGTCTACATCCGCTCCCTCGTCGACACTATGAAGGAGGCTGCGAGCGATCCTGATGCCACGACGTACAACTGGATCCCCTACGAGTACCTCTGGAACCGCCCTGTTGACAATCCCTTGACTGATGCGCAAGGGAGACCGCTTACGGAGAAGGTCCGGCTTTACAGCGATGTTTGTGACTCTCAGGAGGCTCTTGACGAGGATGCACGGAT
The DNA here is from genome assembly GCF_022376445.1 of Fomitopsis serialis. NCBI lineage: Eukaryota > Fungi > Basidiomycota > Agaricomycetes > Polyporales > Fomitopsidaceae > Fomitopsis > Fomitopsis serialis. The sequence goes on along the minus strand of NW_025954980.1, from coordinate 201,119 downwards.
CCGTGCATGGGCTCGAGAGCACTGCAATGACCCGCCCGACGTTGAAGTGGCCATGGTACCCATCATGCTCTGGTCCGACTCGACTCACCTTGCCAGCTTCGGATCTGCGTCTCTCTGGCCTATCTATGCGTTCTTCGGCTTCGTATCCAAATATGTGCGTGCAAAGCCGAACTCATTCTCTGCGCATCATTTGGCCTACATACCCAAGGTAATTTGCTCAGTTCTCGGCATGTTCTGGAGTCACGCGATGCTAATCCGCCACTGTTGTAGCTTCCTGATGCCTTCCAAGACTGGTACGAAGAGGTCCACGGGAGTCCTGCCACAGAGAACACCTTGCGATTCTGTCGGCGAGAAGTCATGCATGCCATCTGGACCCTTCTCATGGATCCCGAGTTCAAGAAGGCATACGAAGAAGGATTGCTGTGGGAATGTGGCGACAAGATTCTCCGACGCCTGTTTCCGAGGTTTTTCACATACTCTGCGGATTATCCGGAAAAGTGCGTCTGCTGCGATTCTGATTCCCTAGCTGACTGACCAGCGAGTGAGTACTAGAATACTTCTGGCTTGTACTCGCTATCTCGCTCAATGCCCGTGTCCGCGCTGTTACGTCAAGAAATCCGACTTACGACTGATGGGAACGAGCAGGGACATGAAGCAGCGGCGGAACCATATCCGCGTCGACACTGAGCCTATCCAATATGACATCAATGCAACGCGGAGCTGGATCTTTGAGGATGGGTACAGCGCGAGCAGCAAACGCATAGATAAGGTGCTTGGACCACGCTCACTCCTCCCAATCCGAGTGAGTTGTCCTCGCTGCTGCAACGTCATTTATCCAAACTCACTGAGACTTGCAGAGCGCATTCTCAAGGTTCTCAGAGAGTCTGCCGCGGCCACTGCGCTTCAACCATTACCGACTTCTCGTTCCCGACGTCATGCACGAGTTTGAGCTTGGAGTATGGAAGGCTGTTCTCATCCATTTACTTCGCATTCTGTATCTGCTTTGTCGTCTCTCGGTTTTTAACCGAAGGTGAGCTTCTCTCCACCTGATCGCATCACCACCCTCATCTTACTTGTCCAGATTTCGTAAGATCCCAACGTATGGCTGCGATACAATCCGGCGCTTCAGCAACAATGTTTCTGATCTCAAGCAGATGGCCGCGCGTATGTACGAAGACATCCTGCAGGTAAATGTGCTATATGACGATAGATTGATAGCGTCTAACACTCCGTTTGACTTGCAGTGCATCATGCCTGTCGTTGACGGCATGCTCCCTCCACCTCACGATGATATCGTGCTCGACCTTCTGTTTGCTCTCGCAGAGTGGCATGCTTTTGCGAAGCTTCGCCTGCATACCGAACGGACCCTCAGCCTCTTCGACGAGTCTGTCAAAGCTCTTGGCAAGGCAATGCGCAGGTTCGAGACGATCACATGTCCAGCTTTCGACACAAAAGAGCTTCCTCGCGAAGTCGCCGCTCGAGGTCGTCGGCAGGTTGCCGCAGCTGCTAAGGCTGGATCGAAAGGCAAACAGAAGGCTGCTGCAGTATTGGTGCAGTCTCGCAAGGCCGCGGGAGGTGCTCGACGTGCCATGTTCAGCCTGTGCACCTACAAGTGGCATGCCATGGGAGACTACCCTGATATGATCAGGGCAGTCGGGACACCCGACATAACGTCAACACAGCATGTGAGCCACTGAAAGGACAGTATTGATATGCACTCACTCGAAACGTCGCAGGGCGAGCTTGAACATCGTCGCATCAAGAGGTTCTTCCCTCGCACGAACAAGAACAACTATGCAGCTCAAATCGGCAAAAGGCAGCGGCGCGAACGTCTTCTGCATCAGATCAAGAAGAAGCGCAATATAGTTAGGGGGCAGCACTCGCAGTCGTCTGCACCCAAGGCCCGGCGGCCTGCGCAAGAGGAACAGGCAGCAAGGCCAGGTTCGAGGACCCGACTTGAAGTCCCCGACAGGCGCCGCGGCGCAGTGCTCCCGTTCACTGACAGCGAATTCCTGCCGCCCACGCCGCCTGACAGTCGATACCAGATGTCAGACTCGCAGCGTTATTGGGAGAACATTCCCATGTGGCAGGCAAAGAATCGCGACGATCCGGCGACCAAGGTGAGTAGTAGATTTAGAATCATGTTGATTCGAGTCCGACTCGTATTCATGCCGATATGCAGGACTTCATCCCTCACCTCAAGGATCACTTACTCGGACGGCTACTGAACCGCGAATACAATGGCGACGAGGATGTCTTTACACCAGCAGATCGCCGCCGCCTTAGTATCGAGAAGGATCGCATGTACCTTCACAAGGTTCTCCGGGTCAACTACACCACTTACGACATGCGGCGCGGTCAAGATTCGATCAATCCGAGGACTCACCCGAATATCATGCTACTTGCTCATGAAGATGATGACGACGCAGGCGAGCACCCTTACTGGTATGCACGAATCCTTGCCATGTTCCATGTCCATGTGCGGCTCGCCTCGGGAAGCCCATCTGTGCCTGACAAGTGTCAGAAGATGGACGTTCTCTGGGTACGCTGGTATGGGCGAGACCCTACAGCACCTGGGGGATTCAAGGCTCGTCGCCTACATCGCTTGGGCTTCGTTCCAGATGATGATCCTTACGCATTCGGCTTCCTCGATCCCACGTCAGTCTTGCGGGCATCACATATCATACCAGCTTATGCATACGGACAAGTAAGCGATTTATTACCACCGTCGCCATGCGCTCGGCGTCCCGAGGAGGAAGACATGGATTACATGTACTACTACGTTGGCATGTGAGTGGTGGATTCGTGTTCAAGTTCACTTTCTGCACTTCTAATCTACAGCATTGCTCATGTACTGTTCAGGTTCGTTGACCGGGATATGGTCATGCGTTACTTGCCGGGAGAGGCACCCGGGCACCAGGGGACCGTGTCGCAAAAGTATAGGGATGGGCTGTTCAGATCGGAGGCTGAGCCTGACGAGGTCATGGCAGAGGATCAGACTGACACGATTGCTGAGCAGGAACACGACAATGTCTCCTTTGCACAGCATGAGGAAGGACATGACTCGGAGGACGATGATGGGAGTGTGGACGGTGCCGGAGACCATGACGACCACGAGGAGCATGATTATGGCTACTGCCCCGATGGTGACGAAGACGAAGAGAATGACTTGGAGTGGGAAGACGAAGACGAGGACGAGGACGGAGATCTTGGCCCAGAAGATGGGGAGGTTGACGATGATGATGAGTATGCACATACTGGCTTTGCACATCTATGACTGTTGGTACCTAACTCACTCAATACCACTATTCAATGGCTGATTAGCACTGGTATGAGCTTTGTACGGAGACTGTAAGTGTGACAGGCTCGGAAACAGCAGTGCTTAAGTGACTCGGGATCCTCTCGCACGTCTGGTACACCAGGTCAGTTCGTGCCATACCATCTCATGTGATGACATGGCTACGGCTGTCTATGATTGACTGGCCATGCATACTTCTACCTTACAGCTTAATTTTCGTCTGCCTGGCAGGCGAATATCTGGCTATGTCAGGCCCTCGCTAGCATTGCCTTATTGGGTAAGTCATGTATTACATCGCCTTGTCAGCTCTGGCCCGATATTGATTCGCCCTTTTCGCTGATGACTGTAGAGGCTTATGTGAGCAACCACACCGCTTACCTTATCCGGCGCGAATCGGCGTAGTGAAGTCCAGTAGCGCGCGTCAGCCCTCCGTGTCTCATACCAAGACCCTCTACACGGCGCTATCGAGACCAATGGTACTTATGTTGTACACGCCCATTTTGGTAGGATGTGAGAAAACTCTGAGCGGCTCGGGCGATACTGATCTGGATCACCAGGAGTCGTTCAGCTCGACGGCACCTGGCAGTCGGGTCAGCGCCTTGACCTGGTCATGACCTGAGCTGCAGGCCTGTCGATGCCTCGAGGGAGCTCTCCTCCGTCTCTCCCTCGACCCTACAGCGACATCTTCCAGCAACTTACGTAACCTCTCCTGTGCATACGTGGCTGCGTACTGAGTGCCGTGAGAATCCCAATACTCGTCTTCGTCCCACACTCTACACCCGCACTCAACCTGTGCGATCTCGACGTCAACTTGCTCTCGCTGCCGCCCAACGATGGATACGTACGGGCGGGTTCTCATTCTTCCATCTCGCAATTTCAACTTCGGTATTCGTGGGCAATACGCAAGGAGCTCTGTCTGGCTGCATTCATGCGTTGGCACTCAGGAGAGCTTGCCCTCGTCATCGGCCAAGGTCGACGATGTGGGCACTTCCTGCTCCACGCCTTAAGGGGGCGCCTCGTACATCTATGAGGTGAGTGAAAGTTGCTATGGTTGGAACTGACGACATTACCGAGTCCCGGAGGCCAGCGACGAGTCACGACGCCGAGCAGATCTCGTGGCCAGCACTCACCTGCACAAGTGTAGCGATACCTATGTAGCACAGACATGGTGAGCCAATTCCTTTCATTGCACGAAGCGAATGCCATTCAGTGCGGTGTTCCCTGCGCTGTATCGAAACCCCCTTCTCTTTTGCAACCAACGTCGCGAGTCGTACGCTCGCCGTGAGGTGTCTAACGCACGGTTCGTTACGCTTGCCTCTGTCCAGCATAATGACGTGCAGGCCATCGATGGTGAGTTCATCATGCATCTGATTCGGTAGAGTAGACGTGGGACGTGCTTGTGTCGTGCACACGTCTGCGTTCCTTAATATCGTACATTTCACCATCGGAGTGGGTTAATCACAATGATAGGTATGCGAGACCCGATTTGACTGCTATGTGCGCAATATACTGATGTTCCCGACAGGCTTCCAGTCGATACCAGTCAGGAGCTCTTAAGTTAGATGCGCTGAGCAGATTCCGTCATCTATGCCCTGATTTCCAACACAGTAGTACCTATATAATCGCACGGAATCGTTGGGTAGCATATTAATGGCTACATTGATGTACTAGTTACTGGGCTACGAGTAATAACGAGCGCTGTTGCCAGCGATACTGTGACGACGTATTTTCCGATTGAACCTGCACTTCCTTGCCGAAGAGTCAGCCTCAACCCACCTGCCGGTAACATTCCTGTGGCCCGAAAATGGAGGGGGGTCGGATGTGCGATCTCACCTCCTGATGGCCTGAGCTGGTCAGGTCTCGCGGATAGGCAACTGAGGAGAGTCTCCGGAGATAGGAGCCTTCACCTCTGGGTCAGGTCAGACCGGCGCTCCGCCCATGTCCGACCGAGGGCAGTGGCGGCTGATGGCGCTCGGGCGAATCTGACCTCTCCCCGAAATGGGCGTGTATTCTCAGCACGCTTGTTGAATGAGTCAGTTTTTGACCTACTGGACCCCAAGCCTGCAGGTTCGCACCTAACCTAGCTTACGACCATGTTTATTTTGATGCCAGCTCACTGCCACGAACTTCAGGCTCTTGAACTTGTTGGCGCACCACACAATTGATGACACAAGTACATGACCATGAAACGACTGGGTGGGACTTTCCAGTACACAAATCTCGACCACTCACGGTTTCGGAACTTCAGTAGATCGCTGGCTACTATGAGCCAGATTAGTGACCTCGGGCTACGCGGATTCGTCGATTCGAGCCACCGTGCTTCATTTCCTGCATAATTCTACATCTTCAGAAGTGACACGGCGATGTATCGAGATTACATGTATGCTTAGTGCGGCGTGCGGATTATGTTTGGACAGATTTGTGCTCAGTGTTTCGTGAGTAGATCTGGGACTCGCTGGGTCAGCGTTGTACTGATTGTATCGCGCTTGCAGTTGCCGCGAATAATGAAGGCAAGTCTCGCATCCTAGTTGAGTGCCGGAACTTAACAGTATTTAGATCACGGGTCGATTTCTATCACTGGCCCATTGACTATGTGTATTTCGCTACGTGATCACGACGTTTTCGCGCTTCAGTATGGGCGGCAGTGAGAACGTCTCACAGCGCGCAGCGACAATCATATCATCCAGGAATTCATCAACAACTACCAGCAGTCGCCTCTCTCGTCTAGTGAGTTTACCAGTATCTGGCGCCTCGTTAAAGACCCCTCGGTGACTCGCGCATACAGCTGCACACATCCTGTCACCGGGATGCCCGACACAGTCGAAGAACATGAGACTGATGCGCTAGGCTATTCATCTCGTGCGGTACTATATAAACATTCCGCTCCCAGGTGGTTCAGACAGTGTTTGTTCTCCTGATCTCACCGCACTGCAACACTCCGTCGCGTCCCATCCCCCTTCTACTCCAGCAGCCCAACCCAGCATGTTCGAGTTCCGCCACCAGCCAAGTTGAGAACTGCTTACATCATATATCTTCTCGTCACAGGGATCTTCTTCCAATTGCCCTACTGCATCATACGGTCAACTATCCCTTCTCTGCGCACTCGCCAGTCATGGACTCTGAAACGCGAGATCATGACTTCCCTCATGCGAACCTTCATTGCGTCACCGCTGATGACACGCATTCGTCCTGTGCGCGCTGAGGACCCGAAGGCATTCCTGACCAACCCGCCGGCAGAACACATAGCGTACGCTCGCTATGAACCAATTTCCCAGGAGATGATAGTCGGAGAGGTGAAGGAGCTGGCAGAGCTGAACGGTGTCAAACCCGTGCCATTCTGCGGGTACTGGATCAAGTTCAAAGGCGCGGCTGGCAAACCCAACCAGAAAGCCGGGCCTGACGAGAAAGTCCTCATGCATCTACACGGTGCGCAGAGTCCGTCTCAATTAACATAGTAACTGATCGCCAGTACAGGTGGAGGATACATCGCTTCCTCGTCATACCCAGAGGGCGATGGCTGTGGCAATTTCTACCATGACCTGCTTTCTCAATGCGCCAGCATGTGGCGTATCTTCTCCTGCGGATACCGCCTGTCATCATCGGCCCCTTTCCCTGCGTCCAACGCGTTCCCAGCAGCACTGTTTGATGCGCTCGCAGGCTACTACTACCTCTTGCGTGTAGCTGGCTTCCGCCCCGAGAACGTGTCCATCAGCGGGGACTCTGCAGGTGGCCACCTCACGCTCGCGCTCACCCGCTACATCGCCCTCCACCGACCCGCGGGTCTCCCGATGCCCGGGCAGATAATCCTGATCAGCCCGACAGGCGAGTGGGAACCCACACACGACGGGCCGGACGCGTCGTTCCGCAGGAACGACCCCTCAGACTACTCCACACCATTCTTTTGGGGCTATACAAAGCGGAGCTTGCTGGGAAACATGCCTGACGAGGCCGTTGTGAACAGTCCGTGGATCTCCCCCGCATCGCTGCTCCTTTCGGAGATCAAGGAACTGTTCAAGGGTCTCCCCAGGACCTACTTGACTGTTGGCGATGCTGAGGTGCTCCTAGATGTATGCCATACGTTGCGCGACCGGTTGATCGCGGGTATCGGGGAGGAGAACGTCACTTACGTCGAGGTGGAGGACGCCACGCACGACTTCGTTACTCAAGACTGGCACGAGCCTGAGCGGACCGATTCGATGAAGCATATCGCCGCATGGGCGGGGTGGTTGTGACCGCTAGTCGAGGCTCTGCGTTCCTACATTGTATACTTACTGTCCTTTAAGTTTGGATGGTGTACCAACGTATAATAATGTTTGTGTCACCTCGTTGACGCATTGCCAGAGTGCAATAGTACTATACACCGGTCTCTAGCCCTCTCTCCCGGAGACCAGACGCTCGCTTGTCTGTGTGTGTACTAATGGTAGTTTTACTGGTCTCAGTATAATCTCAGTTTCTGGCGGCCCATTCACGAAATCAATGGATCGTGAGCCAGCAGCTTGAAGCCTCTCTCATACCAAGTCATTGAACTTTCAAGACACGTAAGTATATACACTCACGACACACTATTAGATCTGTGCTCTCCTGTAGCACCGTGACAGCACTTGGTATGCCACGTCAGTCAGGAAGAGGAACCCACGGCGTCCGCGACAAGCTGGACCGCTTTCGCAGAGCGTGGTGTTATGGAACACGCAAACTCGCGAGGATGACTAGGAGGCGTTAGATGGCTTCTATATTGTCGACAATGCCACTTGAACCATGACTGACCTGACAAGCCCGGGAACAAAGCGAGCCTCCGGCGTGATCTCTCTGCCCTGCAGATCACGAGCTTTCTTGATATCTAGCGTAGCTATGATGTTCGAGATCGCTAGAAATGCGGCCGTGTCTGCGAAAAGGCGACCTGGGCATATCCTGTGGACCATTGTCTTCATCTCGATTTGCCACAAGTGTCAGACAGCTCACCTTCGTCCATGTCCGAAGACAATGTTGACTGGATCTGCTATCTCTGCATTCAACGGCCGACTCTGATCGGAAAATCTCTCTGGGCGGAAGACATCTGGATCACCGTAGACCTCTTCGCTATGGGACATAGACCTAGAAGAACACAGTAAGCGACGCATAAAAGCCTACGGATGTGTACATACCACAGATTAGCAATGACCCAAGTGTCACTAGGGAGGTCCAAGCCCTGGTATTCGTCGTTTTCCGTCAGATAATGTGGAATGCCTATATAAGAGATTGGACGGGATGCACGGGGTAGGTATGATGTAAATGCACACTTAAAGGGGTAGGTGGATTCCAGCTTGATGACAGCCCAATTAGCCAAGAAATTCATTGGTCCTACTAGTGAACGCACCGATACACCTCCTTCAGCACACATTCTACGTATGGCAAAGCTTCCCTGTCGGCAAGCGTCGGAAGTCGGTCTCTCCCAATCACGCGGTCAACCTCGTCTTGTGCTTTCTGGTAAGCGTCGGGATGAAGAACCATGGCTAGTAATAACGTGAGCAGCAATGTTTTGACCTACGGAAAATGCTCAGTTCAAGAGCAGTAGTCAGATCATTCCCGACTGACTGTATCTGTCCCAGCTGGATTATATGCTTGTCAGGTCCCGCACTTCCCTATGGTCACGAAGCAGATACCCACCGGCATACATGGCAGCACAGGCACTAATGATGTCAGGTTCTTCTTCTGCAAGACTGCCCGTCTTCATTGCGTCTTCAATGAGCGTCGATATAATTGATGGTTTCGCACAGCCCGCTACCTGCCAACCTCGGTGAACTGTCGCGTCATCTCGCAAGGCCGGTGTGCTTACAACAGCATTTCGAGCCATGTAATACGGCTTCAGTTTGGCATCCGTAATGATAGTCCTAGCATCCAGTACTTTGCGCTTCCAGCTCATACCAGGTAGCCATGTCGGAAAGTGTTTCACTGAGTTCCGCGTCAGCTCGGAAACCGGCTAAGCGACCTGACTCACCAATCGGGAAAAAGTCCACTGTAGTACCGCCAGAAGGACCCATTGCAGTTGTCAACTCCATGGCACGATCAATGATATGGATGTATGGGTCATCTGAAGACGTGACTTTGTGGCCGTATACACTGTCCATGATAAGTGCCGTTATGTACCTGCTAGTCTTGAGTCATGGTCATTGAGCAGTTGTGCCACGGTACGTACCGCTTGACATGTTTTGTGAAGTCGTGGGGTTCGTGTATCAGGGCCGACAACAGTATATATGTCTCCCTCTGTTGCAACTTCTCGAACTGCCGAACTGCCGCCTTATCCCCGAAGGCATTCTGAATCCATCTACGCTGCTTGCGACGATGCTCGGAATTATATGGAAGGGTTATCACATCAGGATCCCAACCCAGTCTTATTATATCTCGTCAGCGCGCTGAACTCAACGTGACTGTGACAATCACTTACAGCTCAGTCAGCATGACCATCCGTGGCCGGCTTGAGTACCTATTGCCCCTCTTGTCAAGTAGTTCTCTCGCTATCTTCTGTGTGTTGATGATTAGGATTGGCCTAGTGAACATTGTTGCGTAGATGAGATTCCCTGATGCGCAGCTTCGTCGTCAGAATACCCACTCCTGGCCAACAGACATACCATATTCCTTAGACCAACGAGCAAATGTTTTCTCTTGGTATTCCGCGGGAACCTGGTGTACGTTGCCTACGATCGGAAGAGGCTTCGGACCAGGAGGTAGCCTGAGTAGACGGTTGCGACCGAGCCATCTGCCATGAGATACAATAGCAAGATAAAACGCGGCACACAACAAAGCAGCCCCGATCAAGGCGCGGGGAGAACACAGCTGGTACATGACGAATTAGAAGTAACCGACTGAGAGAGATAGCTAAATCGTACCCGGTCGTGCTCGGTTTCTGGCTGTTCTTATACGCTCAAGTAAGAATCAAGCACGCGACGTATACACGCAAAAAGAAGCGAACAAGTGTCCGAGTATCTGTGGAGACATGTGGAGACATTGCGGAGAAGTACTGAATGGAGCACTTATGCGGCGATCAAGAGTCCATTCTAATCTGCAGACAATATTAAGCATGGAGTTGGTATGGAGTAGCCCATGATTACCGCTGTCCGATAATTGGTCCGTCAGAAACATATGGCAGGGACCATACCTCAACCTGCTGAGCTTCCTCTACGCCGAACTCTCTTAAGACACTTCTGGCTACGGAGAGCAAAATCTGCCAGCGTGTCAGCGGACGATAAGATCTCGAACGGAAATAGTTGTCTGGAAGGGGTAAGAGAGTTGCGCCTCGACAGACTCGTGGACATGTGCACGAAGCGCTTCGGCTTGTGTACCGAGAGACAATTGAACAGTTGCTGTAAACGGAGTCCACCAACGCTAGTCCAAGCAACGCAGTCAACAGAAAATCATAACACATCTGAAATCACGACTCCGTATGTTCGTCAGATTCAGAAACTCCTATTTGCAGTTGCACAAAAGCATCAAACAGTCCGAGTTTCCGAACAGCGTCTAGGGAGCGAGGCGACCGTACCTTATCTATCTTCTTGCGGAACCATGATGATTCCCACTCACGTCAACACCATCGATATACACATCGTTGTATGTGTCGTCCGGTGGCTCTGAATCACGTCCGCTGTTTTCGCAGGCCAGCACACGCTGTGTTACCAGCATGAGCACAGAGCACGCAACTTAACAGTGACGGTACATGGTACATGATTCCTGCGTGACCCGATGAGCCAGAGTGCAAGAAGACAGTGTCGAACTGAGCGCACCGAGGTGGGTACTTCTCTTTCCGCATGAATGGTCCACACCTGTATCACTCAATAAGAATCGTAGACTGTGTGCGAACGATACGTTATGTACCTGTCAACCACTATGCGCAAAGGGTCCCTATCCGATTGCTCCACAGCAGGACGTTGATGAGCAGCACTCTTATAATAAGTACACCGCGCCGACATAAGTACGCGGGCGTGCGTCCTTCAACCAAGCGGCGAGGTGCACACCTGTCCAAACCGTCACAATCTCGATGACGCCGTAGACGCATCTGAGGAGAGGCGTCTGCAGGTAAGTACGTGAGCCCGAAGGAGTCGGTCAACGAGGTGACGATGATCCGACATTGGCTAGTGAGGCTGTTGGGGACATGATTCAACGCGGAGAAGAGCGCGAAGAGCCATGTCTTCGGGTCGAGCAGGGCCTCGATGACTCTGTCAAGAAGCGAGGGCGAATGCTAGGTTGGTACGTGGACAAAACGCACTGCTCGATATTGCAGTGTTGTTCTCGACACCAGTTTGATCTGCATTATTTAATATTAGCAACCCGGAGTCCCTCAGAGGTAGCTTCTTTGTCGCACAGACCTGGAGACGTCGGATACCTTCAATATGTCCTTCCCGTGTGAGGAGCCAGGCGTTAGTTGGCGAGTCCGGGAAGTATAGCCTGAGTACAGGTCATCAGCACTACGACAATCGACTCTTTGCGAATATGATCCAGCTCACCAATAGGCAACTGCAGTGATCAGTGTCAAGATACCGGTGATGGACACCAGCCTCGTGAATTGGCGATGGCCATGATGAACATCTACACGCATCATTTGACGATGACCGGCCACCATTGCTATGGTTCAAACCCCTGGGTCTTGAAGCTTGACATGTGAAGTCCCGAAGCTGATTAAGCCCGAGATACTTTGCGCTTCAAAGCAGATGAACCGGTATAGGTTATGTTGGTCCTGTCGAGGCATCTGGGGCTATGTCTTCGGGTCAGTCTTGACAATTTCCGGGAAGCAAGACACTGTAGAACCAAGGGATGCCCCGACTTTGCCCTGACCTCAGGCGGCCTCCGCTTTGGATTGAGCTTGGCGGAGCCCACGCAAGGACGGATGAGATCAGACATGTATCACTTTGCGATGGGAGAGAGGCAAAATGCACCCGGCGAGAGACAGACCTGATGAGAGCAAGGTCAGTTAGTAGGGGTCGCGTACTCTATGCCAAGTACTCTAGATCTAGATCTGGCCACGGAAGTACAGATTCTAGGACGTATGACCATACATGGTATGCCCGAGACATCCCCGAAGTACCTGGTGAGCATCAGCCCAGAGCCAGGTCAATCCTACCCATAAACTTGCCTACGAACACATCAACCTGGAGATTCAACATAAAAAGAGGACAGCGGAGTGTCATATAGGACGACCGTGTGGAGGCAAAGTTCAGGCGATACTGCGACAAGTACCTCAAGGCCGTTCAATGATTAACGCGGGATAGACCACATGATTGCACCAACAACGAAAGGACCTGAAGAGGACGAGTAGCTACGTACTCAAACGGCGGATTGCAACGATAATGCATAGTGAAGGGAGCATTGGAAGGTTCCGAGGCGGTATGTGCGCGAAATGAGAGCGCGGGCCAGGAGGAGATGAGAAGGTGATTTGACGCGTCGTATATGGGAAATGCCGGACCAATCAGAACGCAGGAACTCGGACTGTCGCGCAGATTCCGGCGCGGGCTCTGCTGGCAAATCGCCATACCGGAGAGCAGAGAGGGGATGCCGTCGCAGCTCCCCTCTCTCTCCTCCCCCGAAAACTGCCTTATTAGGCCATCTTCCCCCTCCTCGTCCTCCTCCTCCTGCGCCCTCTGCGCCCTAGCATGGCCCTCAAAGTCGACGGCCAGGTCGCTGTCGAGCCCCTCGTGGCCAGACTGGATAAGGCGGAACTACAGTGGCCGTCGTCGCCAGACTCGCCTTCACCACATCACAGCCCCATCGCCGCCGACTCTTCCGCCGCCTCCTCCTCCTCCCACTCACCGTCGTTCCCCGCAATCAGCACGCTGCCCGATGCCGTGCCCGCGTCGAGGCCCTCAGAGGTCGTCGTCGTCGAGGCGAACGGCGGAGGCAAGGGCGCGAAATCGAAGCCCGCCTCGAGCGTCACCGCAGCCAAACCCGCGTCAGGCCCGGCCGGCGCTAAACCAAAGTCCTCCAAGGCCCGCTCACCGTCTCCCGCCCCGCCTCCCCCGCCCCAGCCGCCGCTGCGCACCGTTCGCCTCGACATCCCCCTCGGTGGTCCCGAAGACTATGAGGTCGACATCGCAGCCCTCAGCAAGACCACTGGTCAGCGGTCACCCACACCGCCTGCTCCCGCGAAGCACGACACAAGCGACGAGAGTAACAGCGAGGGCGACGACGAGGGCGACGGCAACAAACTCAAGAAGAAGCGGAGAAAGGTGCGTCTACAGCCTCGCTAGTCTGCGCGTACCCTCATTGTTCAATGCAGAAGAACCGTGCCTCCGAGTACTACGACACGGCCGACCCCTTCATTGACGACTCTGAGCTCGCGCAAGACGAGCGGACCTTCTTCGCGCAGACGAAGCAGAAGGGATTCTATGTGTCGAGTGGACAGGTTGCGTTAATGAATACGTGCGTGTTCTCATTCGTTATCCTCTTGCGTATGCCGGGCAGGTCGCTAGAGTGCATTCATCGTTGTGGTCCGTTATTACCCCTGGTCTCGTCGCCAACTCAAGCCAGTGCGTCTGGCCTACAGCTTACCAAACCTCTCGCGCAGAAGGACGGGTGATTAGAATCTCGAAACGTTTTCTTCAATCACTGTCCCATCACACTATAACGAACATTGGCCTGACCTACATCGTTCAGAGCTCCCCCAGTATCGAAGAAACCAAAGTCAAAGAAGGTTGTCCTTGCGCCTTCTGCGTCCGTCGCCGCGGCGCTCTCCTCCGCTCCTATCCCTGCTTCCCTCGCGGCAACCCTGTCACAACCTCTTGTGCCAAGTGCACCTAAGCCGCCACCGTCCCCGAAGAAGGTGAAGATAGAGAATGGGACACGGGATGTGCCCATCACATTACCATCCGACCACGAGGAAGCTGCTCCAAAGCCCGTGAAGAGGAAAGCGGAGGAGCCGCGTGCGGAAAGCATCCAGTCGGGCTCACAGGAGAGCGCAAAGAAGAGGCGGAAAACCCGCGAGATCGTGAGTATTCGGTCCGGGCGCTCTGGGATCGCTCTGACAACTGCCGTAGCAACCATTCCATCCGGACCTCGACGAGATGTTTGAGGAGTTGAAAGTCGCGATTGCGAAAGGTGGGTGACCGTCTGCGAGAGGGTTATTGCTGTCTCACTGAACGCATGACAGAGAACTGGGAAGTCAAGGGCAAGTTCCCACCCGGCCTCAAACCAATGTTGGCGAAGATCGCACTCAAGGCAATCCTACTCGGCGAGTACGACGACAACTTCTTCAACATTATGCCGACGCTCTTCCCGTATAACAAGTTCACTATGACGGTACGTGTCCAGAGTAGTCGTCGTCATTCGCGAAGCTCACGTTCCGTCAGAAATTGATCAAACGGACGGTGTGGCGGGATCACACGACGCTGCTCGTCGAGCGACAAGAGGCTCTGCTTAAGGAGCTCAAGGTGCTCGCCGACCAGGGCTTCCCGAAGGCGCAGGAAGAGTGGGAGAAGAGCGTCGCGGCGTGGGAGCGGCGGCACGAGCGCACGAAAGACTCAGCCACTGAGGCCGGCTCAACCGTGCATTCGGTTGAAGGCACGCCCGCACCGGGCGGGTCAGACACGACGACGACGCCTCGCCTTACGTCGCGGCCGTCGATCGAAGATGGCAATGACACGGGCATGGAACATCAGGACGATGAGACCGCAGCGCAGAGCGGCGCAGCGAAGCGGGACGCGCATCCGCCCGGCAAGAAGTATCGTTTGACGGACACAATGAAGGCGATCATTTGGCAGCTCGTGTGTTTGAGCAATGAAGTCGTGAGGTTGGAGAACGAGAAGAAGTGGGTGTTCCGTCTGTGTCATGTACGCGGGAGGAGTGTGCTGATGGGTCGCATAGTACTTTGGAGAACAATAATCAGGTAGTGAGCGACCAGGGCGTGAGGAAGACATTATACCAGAAGGTGCGTCCAGATTCACCGGCTCTGGGACATGGCTCACCAATATGTAGATCGTCAACGCCTTCCCTGAGGGCTGGCTATCGTCTGGGCAGATATCTCGCGAAGGTCAGCCGTTCTGCTCTGGTGACTGGCCCCCTGCTTATCATTGTTTGTAGTGAGCGTCATGAAGAAGAAATACGAGAAGGATGCCCAGGAGAACGAGGCATGATCCATGCACTCCTCGTCTCTCATTCCTTCTACGACACTTGCATCACTCGCGCATTTACACTGTTTCTTTGGTTTTGTGTACGCTCGTCTAATCCGGCACTGAGTCTTCCCTGATGGACGCTCTGTACACCATCTGTGTTATTCGTACATTATGTTGTAGGCGTTGTAATGATAGTAGGAGAGCGTTGCTCTGAATGAATCGATACATCGATCAGCCTCCACTGCGTGCTCGTCTACGCGACTTCCTCTCAGGCTCCAGCAACTGTAGACTTGGCATTCACGATAGTGAGCAGGTCTTCATGAATCTCGCCGATAGGACCGTACATCTCGCTGTTGTCGTCCGAGTCCTCGGACGACAACGAGAGAGCGGCGGCTTCGGCTTTGACGGCCTTGTGTGCCATTTACGGTGCTCGGCGTCCAGCAGCAAAGGCTTGGATGGCCGGTTCGATATCCATCCCATGCTCGTGCGCAAAAGCCTCCAGCTTGTGGAGATTCTTCTCGGCAACGTGGATACAGTTCGCCTCTGTGTCCCTGATGTATTTGAGGAACTGGATCTGGAGTTCCTTCTCACGAATCTTGGAGTCGAGTGCAGTGCACTCTTGGACACGAGCTGTAAGGGCAGACCTCTCCATGTCGATCATGAGGGCGAGCGCATCTTCAGATATGTCGTCGGGCTCAGGAAGACCTGTGTCGCTAGATGTCTAATAGACGACATTAGTGGTATTCGACTTTTGAGACATAGGCGAACATACTAAGATCCAGGACGGAAGTTCGCCGCCGAAACTATCAACAAGGTCGCCGACCTTGATTCCTCGGATCTGATGATGTAGTGCTCCAGGGTAAGGACTGTATCGAGCACGTCCCTTGCCCTTGCCAGGGCTACGCGAGGTGTGGCGGCTATAGTCCTGTGATGGAATGCTGGTGGAACGACCACGGGCCTCCCTAGGAGTTGCTGGATCCGGATTTCAGCCACAAACCTCAAGTCGCTGGTTGTAGTACGTACCAGGAGCCACTGAACTTGAGCGGTCAGGGAATGATGTTGCCGGCCCACCATCTGAATGCAACGAGGGATAAGATGACACCATTGTGACTGGTGAATTGTCCTTCTGGAGTTCGATGTTGGGGTGGACAGAGGTCATAGTGCAATGAGCGTGAAGGTATCACTGCAGTCTATGTATGTATGTCAGTGGTGGAAGGACGAGACGAGACGGCTGTGCTCACCGCAGGCAATAGTTGATAAAGAGACCGTGTGAGTCGGTGTGACCTTGCGTTGCACGAGAGTACGTACGCAATACGTACCAATTTGTGTAAATACTTTGCTCTCGTGAGGTCTGTCTCTCTCAGGATATAGTCGGTATCATACATGGATGTTCCCGTTGCAAAGTGGTGCATGTCAATTTCATCCATCCTCGCGTGGGCCCGCTAAGCTCAAGGCCGAGGCCTAAGGTCCCGAAGGCATCCCTTGGTTTACACTACAAGAAAGGATATGTCATTCTATCGGTGGTCTTGCAAAAGTCTGCAACTACGTCGAAGTATCGCTTGGGCTCTTCGAAGAACGCGAGGTGCGTGCTGCGTGCAAACTGGACCCATTTCACGCGGTTCACTTTGTTGAAAATAGGGACGAAGTTGACGTCTTGCGCCTCGTCCATAGGCGAATTGACGAGCAGCGTCGGGCACGATATGTTCTGCAACTGGTCGACGCACGACCACGTCCGCAATGTCCCGACGATGTATATGTCGGACGGTCCGATCCTAGCATCGCGCGCAGTTAATACGCCAATGTCCCCCAAAATTCAGCGGCATGCGACTCACATCGTAGTGTATACCGTCGGGTCCTTATCCATCGCCTCAAATGACTGGAGTAGCTCCTTGGGCCACGGGTCCAAGTTGCAGACGTGCCTCTTGTAGAAGACCATGACCGCATCCTGGTACTCCTGACTATCCGTCGTGCCCCAACCTCGTGCTTCTTCAGCACCTGCTGAACGTCATCTGGCAGCCGCTCTCGCAGTGCGTCCATCCCTCTCGCCCACAGCTCCATCGACGGCGAACCGTCCGCGAGGATGAGGTGCTTCATCCCTTCGGGGTGTCTGTTCGACGCGTAGTGCACCGCGAGCATGGACCCCCACAAGTGCCCGAGCAAATCAAAATCGTCCTCGACACCGAGGTGCGCGAGGAGGTTGTCGAGCTCGTCCATGAACACGTCCATGGACCAGAACTCCTTCGGCTTCCCCGCGGGTGGGACGACTTGCCGATGCCGATCTGGTCGTAGAAGATGACCGGGATGTTGTGTGCTTTGGCGAACTCGGCGTGGGGGAGCATGTAGTGGTGCGAGATGCTTGGTCCGCCGTGGAGCGTGACGAGGGGCCGCGCGCCTGGCGAGAGGTCGCCGACTACTTTGTACCAGGTATGGAATGTCTCATGATCGTAGGTGAAGGGGATAGCCCCGGTGGTCTCCGTCGTCGCAGGTGATCTTGACTGCAAGCTGAAGCTAGGGCGGGGGGACCTTCAACTTGCCCGTGGTATCGTGAGCGCTGTTATATGCCGCGCTCGAGGGGCATCCTTCGAAATCTGATCTCAGCCATTCCACCAGATCCTTTCCACGAGCGTTGGTATGTCGTGATTTGAAATGATGCGCTCACTCTGAACAGTGGTCTGCTTGCTTCTCTCTACAGATAATCATCAGGAGGTGCACACATAGTAAATCATCGACGACCCGCCTACGCTGTGACGTGCTCCATCAACGTGGGCAGCTCTGACTCGTCCCACGCACAGTTTGACTATCACAAGGTGCTCTCTCTCCGCTGAGATCCGCGCCACTCTTGAGCTTGAGGCACGACGTAGTGCGTGATATCTTCCAGGAGTCCTAGTCAGTCATAGTCTTTCCCCCAATGTCTGCACTGATACGCGTCCACGCACATCTACTATGCCCGGTCGTCTACCTATCCGCCCATTCACTCCGCGACCTTTATGTCTTGCTATTCACCGACCTCTCAGGTCGTTTGCGAGTATAATGATTGTATGGAGAGAGCATGATCTCCGGTTATCGACAGTACTGCACATTGTGACTTCAGTCTCAACGTTCAAATATCTAAGTTCACAGGAGTCAACACGACAACTACATACAAGGGACAAGCGGATCTTCAACCGCAACTACCAGAAGACTCATTCGAGCCAAGAAGGGTGATGCCGTGCTAGGTTCTCTGCTACTGCCTCTTGCTCAAGCCTAATGTTAGGTACTACGTCTGCGTCCGAAATGGTCATCGAGACTCGTACTGTGTTGGTGGTCATTCGTATGCACAGAGTGTCGCAAACTGGCCTACTTGCAGCAGTCTCGGCATGTTCTGAACATTGTTTGACAAGAGCGGCCAGTCCATTCAATTGAAGACAGACTCGGAGCGAGTGTGTCCACCAAGGTCCGCCCTTTTCGAGCGGTCATTTTGACACCTTCCCTTTCCGGCCATTTGTGGCTCGATCAGGCAAGCGTGCGTACAATGCTCGTAGTGGCGTGGATTGATCTCTTGACGTAAATAACTCTGGACTCGTCATGTTGTATGACGGACATACGTAGCTTCACTCCTGTCACTAAGAACCCCGCGTGTATATAAGACACTCTCACCTGAGGAAAGAGACATCATCCTTGTGCCCGAACTTCCTCCACCTCCCGAGCGCGGCAGTTCCCTGACCGACATATACAGTACTCGAAGTCTACAATTCAAGTCTCCGAGACTTCAAGCTTTCCCACTTGCCTTTCCAGCCTTGTGATGAGCTGCCAGCGCGTCCACTTCGCACATCTCTGGCAGGGTTGTATGTAGGAACGAAGGTCAGTCACGGTTTGCTTCATTTCGTCACGTCGCGAATCAATCCGAACCGCCTCAATTAGCTTGTCATACCACGTGATCGACGCGACCCTCTCCGACTTGAAGCTTGAAGCTTGAAGCTGAAGCCTCCCAACTACCGCTGTTCGCACTTCTTAATCATCTGTATATTTGGATACATGGCCACTTTGGTTCCAGTTCTCTCCCCAGAGGATATAGAACGCGCCGCAGACGTAAGCACTAGGCATCACGGTGATTGTCACTGACTCATATTGTTGCAGCTCATCCGGCAAGCCTATGCGCCACAAAACCATCTCTCGTCCGAGGACCAAAGGCGGATTCAGCAGGAGCTCTTTGAAATACAGAAACGGCCAGAAGCATGGGGACTGGTATTGCCGTTCCTGAATTATAGCGACCCAAACGTGCAGTTCTTTGGGGCTCATACGGCACAAGTGAAGATCGCGCGAGACTGGTGAGTGTTGCTGCTACAGTCGTTTGCATAAGGGTTGTCGCATGCGTGCGACGAACACCTTGTTCTTGGCTGGCATGACGTACCACCGGACCTGGTCAGTCCCGTTAAATGTGCAGAGTGCACAGAGCGGGTCCTTGACGACTCTCATCCTTGGCCACGGTATCAAGGACGCCTAGCCTGTACCCTCGTCACGCAAGATAGATGGTACCTAGCGCGATTCCAGGTATTCCGAATGTCTCGGACGAGGGGCGCAGGTGCTGCGGTCGTCCTGCCGAGGGGTGCCGTGGCGGATGTGCGGCGGGGAGCCACAGCCGTCGGGAAACGCAAAACGACAACCGTTTTGCAGATGACTGTAGTCTGGATATCGGGCTGGCGTCATGAGCTAACATGGGTATCAGGGCAGCTTTTCCTGAAGACGATGCTCCACAACTACGTGACATGGTTCTAGATGTGACGGGTCGCGCCATGGGCAGCGGCAAGAATAAAGTCATTCTCCGCAAACTCTACGTTGCTGTACGTCCACCGGTCTGCCATTTGGGACGCTATTGAATGATCGTGCCCGCTAGGTGACATCTTTAGCCCTCAAACTTGCGCCAGGAAATCCGTCTCGATGGCCTGACTGGCTAATGTCGTGCATCAATACGATGTCGACCCTCGGTGCTACGACCGAGCAGATCATGGATTTCCTTGCGATCGTTGCCGAGGAAGTGGAGAGTGCAGACCTGCTGCCTGCAAGTAAGTAAGTGCTTCAGCGTAGTCTTCAAGCCAGCCTATTCATGACCTGCAGGATCCAGGTGCAAAGCAGCTTGCGAGAAGTCGTGCCGATGGTTATACAGGCCATAACATCATGCATCACCGTCCCACAAGCTCTAAGCGCACCCCACCAGCTCTCGTCCGCGTTGAAATGTCTTCAAGCATGGTTCCCAATACTCCCCGCCAGGTGCGTGTCGTCGGCCTTCACTAAGCCCTTCCTTATATCTACTCGCAGCGATCTTACACCGCTTATCCCGTTGCTCATCACGCTCTTGAACCCAATCTCGACGGCAGCTCTAGAGTTTGATGAGACAGCGTTTGCGGGGGCGTCCGAAACTCTGCAAGAACTCATGACGAAGTCTGCATTCGCAGATGGTTCAGCGAATCGAACTCTCACAGAGCCGCTCCTCATTTGGCTCCACAGCTATGGCGGCCGGATCGTCGAGGAAACATTGAACAGTGCGCCGTATTACTAAGTATCCCTCAACAATTTAGACTCACCTGCTCCAGGCGGCTTGGTCGACCCCGTCTCACACTCCTTCTGCAAGCTGCTGGTTGCCCTGGGCGACCATTCTGCTATGTATCTCGCAGCGAACATAGCCTCCTCCTTGCCACCCGCACCCTTTCCTGAGCCTCCACCACCAATCAGCTTCCCTGCGCCTTCTCTGCCGAACAAGTCCCAGCTCGTCCAGACATTCCTTCGCCTGCTACTCGCGTATGCGGCATTGCCCGGATTCTATGGCGTGGACGAGGAGGAAAGCGAGCTGACATTCGGTTTTTGGTATCTTTACCAGGAGGCGCTGTGGAGCGCTGAGTACGAGCAGGAGTTCGAATTCGGGGATGGGGATGTGGATGCAGAGCCGGGAACGGACAAGACAGAGCAGGCGCAAATGCGCGTGGCGAGGGGTGTGTACTCGGAGCTCGTGCAGGTTTTGAGGCGAAAGGTGGTGTGGCCTGACGCTGCTACGTTGCGCACATGGAACAGAGGTGTGTGTGTCCGTGCTCTTCCACTCGGGCAAGCAATTGACGTGACTGCGCAGATCAACGAGACAAATTTCAAGCGTACGTCATCCATCCATTTATCACGAGCGTTCTGAGTTCATTTGTGCACCATAGTTACCGCAGAGACGTCGGAGATATCGTCATAAACGCGTAAGTCTTATCCCTCTGTACGATAGGCTCATGGGCTGAACGTTCGCGACAGGTATTACATCCTCCGAGACGAACTATTGGCCTTCTACGTCGCCGATCTGCTACAGCGGCTTTCATCAAAATCACCGAATGAAGGCTGGGAAGTAAGCGATCTGAAATTGCCCGCCGAAGCTGGAATTGACTGGTATACGGCAGGACATCGAAGGCACCTTGCATTGCGTTCTGGCCGCTCAGGAGGCAGTGCCAGTCGAAAGCAATCCTCATCTTGCTCAAATATTCGGACCTGACATACTCGGTCGTCTTCCCGTCACGGGGAGTGGCCGGGTACGCCGCACGGCTCTGCTACTGATAGGTATGCACTTGCTTTCGCGTAGAGCTCGCGGTTCTGAGTTTTACTACTTTAGGCTCCTATGCTTCCTGGTTCACTACTCAGCCGCAAGACGCATCTCCCTTGCTCATGAACGCAGTCTCCTACATCGCCGTAGCTCTTCCTGATCCTGCGTTGTGCTTGCCAGCTGCGAATTCTCTCCGTGACCTCTGCGACGTGAATCGGGCCGTTCTCGCGCCACATATAACTGCGTTCGGAGCGTTGCATGCGAGCCTGACTGGAATCCCTGTGAGTCGGGAAATTCGATTTGAGGTGGCATGCGTCTTCACAAGTGTATGATCGATAGGATACAGAGAAGGCGAAAGTCACACAATCTATCGCTAGTATCATTCAAGCACTTCCTCCTGCCGAGGCCATCTCACCAATCGAGGTAATGTATCGGCCTTCTTCTAGGGTAACATGTACACTTACACAATTTACAGGCGATCCTCTCTCCTGTAATGGCGAGCCTCCACGAGGCACTCCAATCTGCCGCACAGGCGAGTCGACTATTTGCTTATCTTGTATTTTGTATTCAGAGACTCATGGCCAAGGCCCAGCGACCTGACGAAGCTCGAGCGATTGCGGTTCAGAAGTTGATGACAATTACAGGGGTTGCCAGCGGCTTGACACGCACAACCGAGATCATAGTGGTTGTGGACGAGAGTCCGGCCGCCCAAGAAGAATCCAAGCAGATGATGCGAGCGCGGGACGACCCACGTATGAGCCAGTTACGAGCAGGTCTCCTTGCCGTCATCAGACGAATCGTGGAACTTTGGACAGAGGATGCGAGCGTATCCGGTGTGAGCTCGAATACACTCTCCGGTGGCTTTTGTTGACCATCTATGTCAGGCTCTGAGCGAGTTGATTCACGCGATCACTTCGCTACCGACCGACGTCACCCTCCTCACCTTACCTCCTGGGCCTTTGCTGGAAGTAGTCTGCATGGCCGCTCAGACGCAACTGACCGCGGTGTGGCTATCGTTGACGACCTCTCTGATTATCCAGCTTGATCCCCCGTCTTTGCTTCCCACCACTTTCAAGTCTGTTCCGACGAACGAGGCCGAGCAAATCGCGCTGAATGTGCTGGGCGTGTTGTTGCAGACAAGTCTGAGCGTGCTTGGTCAGCCAGATGCTTTGGAATCGGTACGTTGCATCCACACTACGCTCGATGTAGGCAACGATCCCACGACTGCTCTAGAATCCCGATATCGTACAAGCGTTCTTCAGTTGCATGGACAAGGTGGGTCATGTAGCTCGCATATCGTTGGTCACAAGCTCAACGTTCATGCTTAGACGGCTCAGCATTTTGTCACTGCATTCTATCGGCTCCCCTCGGATATATTCACTGCTCTTATGCAGTGCTCGATCACATCACTGGGGCTGCAGGAGCGGTATTCTCTAGTAGGAGCCTCCACTTTCCTTGTGAGTAATCCCTCAACGTGCTTGAACTCGCCTCCCAAGTGATGCTTGTGCAGCGAACTCTTATCAACCGCACATGTGCGGTAGATGAACTCAGCGAAGCCAAAGTCATTTTTGCCCAAACCCATGGTCGCTCGTTCATGAGGGTAGTTCTCAATGGCTTCGCAGGCGTAGCACCTCGATCCGCTACTCCGAACCTCATCGAGTTGCTCTCGACGCTGACACAACGATTCCCTGCCGAGAGTCGCCAGTGGATGACAGAGGTGCTCTTCGCTGTAGGTCATCACATTTCAGCCCTTGTCTCTGTCTGAATACATGCCCGCCATGTCAGGATGATTTTGTGCAATGCAGAGCAAACGACGCGGCCAAGGAACAACTGATCAAAGCAGTCTTTGGGTATGTCATCGCTGGTGCCACAGCAAAGGATTCTCAGACTCAATCGGTACCAGGTCACGCTCGATCAAGCGCGTGAGAGATGCAGCGCAGCAGTTCGTACTTATCGCAAGAGGCTTGGAAGGAACTAGCTTTGGCTACACTTCAGTCACGATGTGAAGGCGAACGATTGGACTCGACGAATCGCGGCAGTATATGACAATGTTGTACATCATAGTAATGTGACCTGTGTCACGACTCACCTGTGTTGCTGCCAAGTTGCTGCATGCTCTAGGCCAGCGTCCGGCATACTTATGGTGCTCCCCGTCATGATTCATTCCTTACAAGCGGTATCTGTGCGGCTGACACCAAGCTATAGATACACACCGACGACGTCCATGACGAATCGAACCGACGAACAATGCCCAGTCAGGATCATAATGTTTGAAAACGGGCTCTCTGGTCAGCCGCTACGGGTGCCTCACGTCTCGTCCACTCCTCTTTCGTTCAGCTTGCCTGCGATAGCTCAGAGAGCTCTTTTCCTTGCGCCTGGTGCGCCGTTATGACAAACCTGCCAGTGCATGCTCGTGATGCGCGACATCGACGTGCTGTCACTCTTCGACGAGATGTCTATGTCCGGCCACGTCGCTCATCACCTGTCGTCGCGGATGCTCTGGCCGGAAACAATCTAGTATTCGGACCGGGTGGCGAAGCAGCAATAGTACCTGTTCAAGGAATCGGTACTGCTCCGGAAACTGGACCTAGCCAAGAAGCCGGTCAACCAATCGAGCAAGCCTCCGAAGCTGCAACACAGACAGGACTGCCGTTCAGCACAGGAGCGGTCGCAGTCATGGAGCCAGATCCAGGACAAGTAGGTTCCTGCAGAGCATGGGGTGTATTCTCACTCATGATTCGAATGCAGCTGTCTGCGAGCTTTGCTGGCCTTTCCTTAAGCATCGGCCCTGTCTCTGTCGCGTCCGTGGTGGCGAGTACGATCACTCAAGCCCCTTCCGGAGCAACCACGTCTATGTCTTCACTACCCGTATCCTCTACCACCAGTACCCAGCCATCGAGTACACTTAGCTCAGGCGCTACCACCGTCTTCTCCACGACACCCAGTTCTCAGTCCTCTTCTAGTCAGGGGACAACGTCCTTGTCCTCCGCTTCAGCATCAACACGGATGTCGTCCAATCCATCTGGAGCGCTTTACGCAGACAAGACAGGCTTCAAAGTCGGCGTTTCCTTCGGTGCCTTGGCCACTCTCGGCTTGCTCGTAGCTCTCGTGTCGTGGTGGCTCCGCATGCGTCAAAGGACCCGCACTCGAGCCCTGGAGAACTCGGTCGTCTGGCCGTGGGCCAAAGAGACTCCAAGCGACCTACCCAGAAGTCCAGCAGGTCTAGAGACAGGTTTTGGGGCACATGCATCGAATGGCGATGGGGCTAATGTCTGGAGTGCTGGTTGTCTCGACCGCCTCGACGCGATCAGCCCGACCGACGGGCGCCTACCGACACTTCCTCCGGCTGTGCACTCTTTGAACGACACACCGTACCAGACGGTGCAGCTGCATCACACGAACAGCAGCGTCCCTGATCTCGCGCCGAACATGGGAGCGCTTCAAGTGACAAACCTCGTTCCGGGCGACATCACATCGGGTTCCGAGAGCAGTCGCGCAAGTTCGGTGTTGAGCATGGCCTTCGTGGGGCATACCCCGATGCCCGAGTGCGGAACCCCTTACGAACCAATGGCTTTCCTGGGCGCCCAGGATAACGGACTACCTGTGCCCTGGGCTCCTTTTCACGCACACAAGAAGACGACAGATTTCTTCCGCTTGAAGTCTTCAGGCAACATCAGCGAGAAGAGCGTGGGTCCCTTGCCGTATCCTGGGGACATCGACCACGGGGTTTCCGCACAGGGAAGTTGGGCGGCGTCGATCAAGACGAACCTTGTTCACGCGTTCAATGCAGTCGTCGGAGGGCCCACCCCGAGCAATACGGCTGCGGATCATCTAACTACTTCGCCGCGCAGGAAGAAACGCGACTGGAAGCACGGCGCCGACGTCCTGCATTACAGCGTTGACACGCTGTCCAGAGGTGCCTCTATCCGCTCTAGCCACTCAGACGTCAAGGAGTGGCCACCAGAGGAGGTCGAGGGCAACGCGTATCTCACCCACCAGGACGCACCGACAGGTGGGCTGCCGGAGGCCCATTCATGGGCGTCCATTCCCCTCGAGGATGAACCGCAGAAGAGTCCCCAGGCGGAGGTGAAGGAAGAAATTGCAACAACGGCATATGACGCGGAGGACAACAGGCTAGACATTATAGAGGAGTATTACGCCGAGCAGGCCTTTGGGAGCCCGTCCCTTCACGTGGATGCGGATCCTCCCCGGTTGCCAGATATCCCCCAGGTATCTCACACCCCCTCACTGTCATCACTCGCGATCGTATGCGAAGGGCGTTCGCAGCGCAAGTCGACGAAGTACAGGAAATCGGGGCCGCGCAAGAAGACCCGCGGGTCGCGCAGGCCGACGTTGGTGACCCGCAAGTCTTCGTCGGCATGTTCGGTAGGCTCGGACATGTCTCGACAGTCAAGCGTGTGCTCTGAGCGGTTGACCGATGGTGAGGCGTTCGCGAAACGGATGTTGAGGGAGAGAAGGAGGCGGGTGATGGAAATGGGGGCCGCGAGGTAGCCTGAGAGGGCTCGCTAGTATCAAGTTGTACGCTTGATCGTCGAACATACAAATGTCGCATTTCACTCTAGTATCTACTCACAATATTCCGATCATGGTGCCCCTTTCCGGAGATTGCGAGGCTAAGCTCATGAAACGCATACAGATCGCCGCCCTTCGCTATCTAGCCTGTGTTCTGTCAGTGTGTGAATGTGACGCATGATAGCAAGTTTGATACATGCCCTACTAGATGGCCTGGATCACCGACGAGGCCGAACGCGATGTTCGGTGATGCATGGTATGAGCTCGTCATCTGGTCCCTATCTGTTTCGTCTAGATGTTCGAAGAGCCTTGTGATCACGAGCATGTAGACGTCGCACACAATTACGAGAACCGCGAAAGCTCAGGCGCACAAGATATAATAGGGCTTCTCGGGACGCTATAACACGCACGAAATCCCCTCTGTCGCAAGGTGAGTAACTCGGAGTTACGGCGCAGCATGAACATGTGCTGAGCTTACTAAGGACACAGTGCACACAAACAACTCCACTGCGATCATGGTACCCGAGAGCACCGGGACAGTCGACTTCACTGTTGAGTCTGAGACTTTTCAGACTTGGTACAAAATTATCGGCGACCTCCAATCCGGCGTCCGTCCCTTGGTTATAGTCCACGGAGGTCCCGGATTTCCGCACATCTACGTGCGTTGCCACGCCCGGCTCTGGGAGTCGAAGGGCATCCCTATTGTCCTGTACGACCAACTCGGCTGTGGGGAGTCCACGCGTCTCCGCGAGAAGCCAAAAGAGTTCTGGACGTTCGAGCTGTTCATCGCCGAACTCGAGAACCTTGTGAAGAAACTAGGAATCCATGACAGCTTCGACTTACTGGGTCATTCGTGGGGAGGAGCCTTGGCCGCGTCATACGTCTTGGCGCGACAGCCTCAGGGCTTGAGGCGGTTGGTGTTGGCGAACACGTACGCATCAATGCGGCTGTGGGAGGCCGGATGCCGGAGGTTGATTGAGAAACTGCCTGAGACAGTGAGGGAGACCATCGAGAGGTGCGAAAGAGACGGGATGACGAAGTCCAAGGAGTACAAAGATGCGGAGCTCGTCTTTCTCAAACGGCATGCACTTACGTTGGACCCGATGCCCGAGGACATGCAGGTCACCATCGCCGAGCTGGAGAAAGACGATACAGTATACTTGGCAATGTGAGTACAACAACATCAGCAGGCGACATTGCTGACGGGATTGACAGCCACGGGCCCTCCGAGTTCTACTGCACGGGAAACCAGAAGAACTTTGATATCATCGGCCGCTTGCACGAGATCAAGCAACTCACGCTGGTCATCAACGGCGCTGAGGACCAAGCGACGGACTTGTGCGTCGCGCCTTTGTTCTGGGGCATCCCCAATGCAAAGTGGGTACAATTCGCCAAAGCAACCCATCAGCCGTTTTTCGAGGAACCAGCGAGATATTTTGACGTTGTTGGGGAGTTTTTGATGACGCGTGTGTAGATGTTCATATCCTCCGAGTCACATCTGATAGAATATGACATTGTCAATGGGCTCCGGAGCAGATAATGTAGTACTCACCGTCTTCGTTGCTCAGACTCAGACTGGAAAATATCGGGTCAGAAATTTAGACGTGCTCGACGACGTTATAGCCCTCGAAGACGCAATGACTTCCTGCTCACGGAGGGTTCCGCAAGATTTCAGCGTATGGTAGCAACAAAAACGGGATCGGCTTTATACGCACACCGTGTCAAAGGAGTAACTTCGTGTGTCTGGAACTTGTTGGTCCCGGCGCCGCGCGGTGCGTGCATACTGGCGGGAGTCGGAGATTATTGCTAGCCTGAGCGAGCTGTCTCCGAGTGCTTATGTGGCATGCAGTACTACAGAACACTATGAAAACAAGCTTACTAGTATCACCTTGTACGTGCATTCCTTACGACAGTTACGAGCCTGACGGCGCGAAAGACTCGGATTTGAAGCTTTAAAGGACAGAGGATCGGCGATACCGTCACGGTGACGCCGTGCATTGGCGGGGCACCGACGCAATCACGTGGTTATGTGACCGTCACGTCATCCAATCTTTTTTTTTATATTTCTTTTTATTCTCCATGTTTTAGGCCCGTACGGTAGGTACATGCGGGGCAACAATAATAAGGGATGTCCGACGTGAGCAGACCGTGTTGCGGCATGGATCCCCAGATCCCGAGAACCCCGCCTCCCTGCGACCTCACCACCCTCCCAGCCCCTGCCCCTCCTCCTGCATCCAAGGCGTGTCGGGGTGTGGGCAGTCGTAGGTATCGTCCTTCACGTCATCCAATCGCCTCCTCAACCTCCTCCACTGTCAGTGTTACGCTTCAATTGAAATCATAGGTTTCATTGTGTGCAACTCGAGTTGTATGGGGTGTAATCAAGACGATGTAAGTAGTATAGTACTTGCCGCTATTTTGTACTGTTAGCCCATGCCGCGTATGCCTGCTGATTTCTCTCTGCCTCCTCATATAGCAACTCCCAGTTCTTGCAAGTCGCCTCGTACAGTCGATCGACTGCACCGAGCGAGTGTTTGATGGACTCGAGCCGTGTGACATCAGGAAAACCTGAATTCCCTAATGAGATGTAATTAGGTTCAATGAGGCAAATTTTGATACAATTAGGACAAAATAGGAGGATTAGTGATTATTCAACATTCCTTTACCCCCAAACTAATTAGTACTAATTAGTCCCTAATGATGTCCTAATGAGTTCTAATGTGCGCTATCTGAGGTGTAATCCTGTGACAATTCCGTATACATTAGCTATGATCCTCCACAATGAGTCCTCAATACACGGAGTAGAGGAGAGTGAGCACATGCCTGACCATCTCGCACAACAACAATGTGATTCAAAGATTGTATTCCAGATACATATCTACTGACAAACAGCAGTGCACGTATACTATCTATCATACCCTCAGCCTAATACAGGTCGCCTGCCTGCCCATTTCCCTGTACGTGCACCTGGTGGCTCACCTGCACACGTGCTCCCTCTCGTTTACCTGCTCGCCCGCCTGTGTGCCCGCCCCGCCTGCATGTGCATTCGGTAGCCCTGTCTGCGTGCTAGGCATTTGCCTGCGCCCTGTACCCGCCTGCCCGTTGGTCCACTTGCCTGCTCCTCTACCTGCTCATCCACCATCCGACAGCTCGCCCATCTCGCCGACCATCCATCAGCCGTGTCTACACGCAAGGCATTACCCTGCGTGCTCGTGGTCATCGTGCGCGTGGTCGTCGTGCACGTTGTGCTCCATGCTGCCGTACCCTGTGCGAACAGTCAGCTCGTTCATTTGTCTGCATTTGTACTCACTGCCACTCATTCGTTGACTAATGTCCGCGTCCCAATTCGAGCTATCGGTGTGCTCGTGGTAGTGCACGCTCGAACGCGGAAACGTGCTGGGTGGGTAGGTCAATTATCAATACAGGGAAACTCTAACATACATACCTCGACATCACCGCAAAAGAAGTATCGGTGGCCGCGCAGCAGCATCTGCACGCCGAGAGCCTGCGCATCATGTATAGTCTACTTGGTGTCCGAGTCGAAGATCTTGAGAAGGTCAATGAGCTCGGAACCGTTGCCATGAGATGTGATGTTGTCGCCATGAACCTCGTAGGCAACCGCGAGGGCGTGCAGACCATACAGGGCGAGCGGGCGGGAGAGGCGAGAGCGAACGGGCACGCAAGTGAGCTGATAGGAGGGCGAGGATGCAGGCGGGCAAGACAGGCGGACGGGAAAGAGCGCCGAGTGGACGAACGAGCTAGTGAGGAGCGAGCAGACAAGTGCATGAGCTAGCAAGAGGGACGGGTGGACGAGAACGAGAACGAGCAGGCGAGCAAGAGCGGGAGGTGGGCAAGCCAGCGAAGAGGTGAGAGTGAGCAGCTACCGAGGGTGGGTAGGCAGACGGCGGACGAGACGCGTGAGAGCGGGCGCAAGAGCGAGCGGGCGCGAAAAGGGTAAGTTAGTGGAGCACGAGAAAGCAGGATGGACACGTGGGCAATTCAACCAGATGCGCAGACTACCGGACAAGTAGGCACGACGAGCTCATTGCTCGTCGATGCACCTACTCAAGCAAAAATACCTTATGACCGAGTCAGACGGCGGGTGAGCTAGGGAGAGGGCGAGAGCGGGCTACCGAGTCGACGAACACCGAGCTAGCTAGCGGGCAAAAGCAGGGACGAGTAGGCGAGCGAGTAGGTCGACAGCTTACAGGCAAGCTAGCGATCGAGGACGGTGAGCGGCCAGGAACGGCGAGCGCGCCAGACTGGCGGATGTCAGTGAGCGAGACAGGAGAGATGGGCGACGAGATTGCGCGAGCAGACGGCGGGGGCTGGTGAACAGACGGCGAGAACGGGTGAGCGAGCTGCGGGAACAGGTAGGCAACAACGCGCGGGCGGGTTTGAGCGGGCGTGTGCAAGAGGGTGAGGGGGCGCGAGAGGATGGACATGCACAGGAGGGGAGGTGTGTGCGAGACGGTGGGCAGATTGTCGCTCGAGGGTGGACAAGCCGGATGCGCGGGCATTTGAGCGGGATGCGTGAGCTGGTGGGCAATATTATAGATAGCGCGAGCTCCGAGCTCGTCGATACGCGTACTCAGGCATGGTAACTAGCAACAGATTAGTAGAGGCTACTCACCTGCATTTTCCGTCTGTCTGCCTTCCTTTCGTTCAATACTCCCGCCCCTCGTCTTATTGTATGCCTCGTCTTCGGTTCGTGCTCGTTGCGCTCGGGCTTGTCTTGCTCGCGCGCATCGTCTTTATGCTGCGTGGTACAGCACGAGAGCCTGTGTTGTCGAAGGCAGTGTCAGCTAGCAGGTGCGTCCAGCACTTGCGCGAGCGGCATGTACGGTCACGCCGACGTTTACATTTCTGCGATTCGGGTCTGTGTGGGCGGGCGGGCGCGAGAGGGCGGGCAAGCTAGGTGCGTGGACGGATGCGCTGGCAGTGGGAGAGGAGGTGAGCTAAGTCTTTAGCGCCCGAACGTGGCTCTCGACGACCGTGATTCAGACCGCCAGACCGTGACCGCCAGAGTCCAAACCTGCAAGTCCAATCTCGCCCGCCCACTACTCGCCGCACGCGTCGACTCATCTGCCTACTCGCACGGAGTCTTGACCATCCGTGGACACTCGCTCGTCTACCCGTCCCCGCGCTATGCGCGTGGTTATCTGCCCACTCACTTACCGGACCGTCGTATTCAACTGGCGACTCACCCACGACTGCTACTACCCCACCTTGGCCGAACGCCACGCATCAAAGCTCCCGCGCCATCTCCCGGTCATACAAAAACGAACACGGAAGAAGGAGAGGGTGAGTAGAGCATGAAGTTCGAAGGGCGACGGGGGGAAGAGGGAGATTACAGCGAGCGCGAAGGCTCGAAACCAAAGGTGCGCCCCCGTTCGATGTATCTTTCTCTTGCTGCGTTTGGTTTCAGTGCATGACCGTGCTGGCTCACTGGCGGATAGGTCGCTGTGCCTCGATCCGCTGAAAAGACCGTGCACGCACGCGCCCTGTGAGCATATCGCGTGGTATATCCGCTTCGTCATTCAAATTCAGAGACTGCTGACCGACGTGCTCGCCGTGCTCCCCGGATGACCACTGTCTGCCAATTCTTGCGCCCCTCTGAACATCTGTCCTGCCTCGCTACGCCACCACGTCCCCACATACCGGACATACCTAAGTCCGACGAGATCCACGCGCGCATCCCCGACATGCTAGATGTGCGCTCGCGCCTTCCGGACCTCGAGTCTACCGACATGCACGCCCGCCTTGACGACGTCCGCGCCCATGTCTCTGATATTGACTTCAACGCTCGACTGTCGAGCTCTGCACGCGGATCGACCACGTCAACTCCCTCATCTCCTCCGTCCCTCGCGCTGGCCAGTTGTTCCACGGCTCGAAGGCCAGATAACGACGAAGATTCTCGAAATCCACTCAGAGCTGAGGTTCGACGCATACTCGTCATTACTAGAAGCTCAGTTTTCTAAACCTGTAGCACCAAAAGGCCTTGCCCGCGACAGCAACTCTGAGTCCCTGCACACGACCTCCTCTAACTCGCCTACCAATTCGGGCGCGGCCTCGTGGAGCTCGACTAACAAGCCGCCGATGCTGTCAAGCTCGACTTCACCTTCAGCGCGCGCGCCTCCGCCAGCGCCGTCCCCGATTGCGTCTTCGCCGTCGTCGCGAAGGATGTACTGATGGGCATCCGCGCGCCGTTGGGACCTCCTTCACCAAGACGACCGACCAGCCATCCCTCCCGCCCTCGCTCACGGCCATGTCCGAGTTCGCGGACGTCACCACGAACCTCCTCAAGCCCCTCGGCGCGCTCGACCTCCCTGTGGTGCTCTCGAACCTGTCTACCCTGAAGTACTTCCCTCGCTGTCGATCACGAACAATCCCTGCACCCGGCCCAGCGCGCCCCTCCCCCAGAGCCAGCGTGGCAAGCGTCTCATCCTCGAGCTGAGGCTGCCACCATCGTCTGATGCTGCTGCTACACTACCCCTCGATCCAAGCCGCCTTCCAGCTCGTCGACACGATCGCGGGCGAGGGCAAGGCGACCGGGATACGCGGAGGTCTCGGCGCGCAGCTCAGACCCGAGACGAAGAACAAGCTGAAGAAGGTGCGTGAAGAGATCGTGAAGCAAATTAGGGAGGAGGCAAAGCGCGAGCAGAAGGAGGAGGAAGAGGAAAGGCACGCAGCGGCGAAGCGGAAGGCGGAGGAGGACTGTTTGAGCAAGTTGAGCCCAGTGCGATATGACAAGGCCGGTGCGTCGTTCTGTTCGCAAGCAAGCCCACAATCCTCGTCACCTTGGACGCGTCTACGCGCGGCATCGACTACCCTCACACGTCATCCAGCTCCGGATTCCCTCGAGCACCGAGACGTATGTGCATCGTGCAGGCTGTACCCGCCGTGCCAAGGGTATGTTCAGTGGGTCAATTAATCTCGCATTCTCACATCCTATCATTGCATTTCCCTGCTCGTGCTGGCCTGATGCCCCCTCGTTTGTCTGCCCGCCAACCCATTTGCTCGCTCGCTCGCCCTCCCGCTGTCCCGCACATTCGTTCACGTACCCATTCATTTGTTTGCTCGTTTGCCTGCTTGCCGACTGTACACTCTGTTCAAAGGACAATTAGCCACATGCAGATATATTGTTTCTGCCAGCCCCTCTCTCGATGTTTGCCTCTGTCTCATACCTGTATACTAAATAGAGCTTGTGTATGAGCTGTTGATATCATAGTCCTAGATCTCCTCATTCCATTTGTGATATCTATGACTGGGGCCAGCCTTGTGATTGGATCACCAGTATTGTTTTGAAGAATGCTCTACTTTCCATGCTGATCAACATCTTGGCAGGCATAGCTGTACCATAGTCATATTTATGTCTCAATGTGCTGAGGATTATGAACTATTATGAACAATTACAGCTAATATGAATAAGATCTTCATAGTATGAACTAAATTATGCATGTTATCCTGATTAGTACTAATCATGCTCAATGAGAGTGTCATTAGGAAGATGAGACTAATTAGAACTAAGATAGTCAAATTTAGGGAATCCAGATTTTCCTGATGGTGTTGACTCGGCAGATGATCATTTGACGCAGGTAGTTCATGCAATGGGCTGCGCGTATCGTTGGCGTCTCCAGGCTGTCGTCCGTCAACTCGCGCCGGATGATGTCGAGACACTTGAGTTGGTGGAACAGTGTCACCGTGTACGCTCTGGGACCTGGTTCTTCGACCGCATCACCCCTTGGACGACCTGCATCGTGCACATACACAAGATGCCCCCCAGAAGGCATCAGCCTAGCGTACTCCTCCTCCGCGAACGGGTCATTAAGCTGATACCGTACAGTGTCTCCGATGCTCATTGCAACGGGAGCGGACAGCAGGATTTCGAATTGTAAACCATCTAGACACAACTGGTTAGGACGTTAGGTATTCAACACCAAGCGCGATAAAGGCCGACCTTCTGAAAGGTGCGCAGCATGCCTCTTTGCCAATGCGGCTACTTGTACCAGAGGCGCGTCATGGGTGCGAGCGAAGAACACCGATGTGCCAGTGTATCCAGCTAAGATGCATATTGCTACTAGCAAAGGGACGAGGACAATCGCGCGTCCGAGCCGGTGGCGAACTGGCATGGTGAGGTCAGCGTCGGCTCAACTTGGGGGAAGTTTGCCAGTAGGTGTGCAGCACTCTTGTAAGGTAGATCCGACTGACACTTGTCTGCTCCAGTACTTGGGACCTCGACTGCAGCGTATGTCAATGGTCCCCGTGGCTGAAGATTCCTCGGTACGTGCCAGCTCCGCCGATGACCGCCACATAACTCAATTCCTATATGCAGTGAAATACAAATCCAACAGGCCTCGTGGCACTCAAGGTGAGGCCGGGGCATGAGTAACCCAGGCATTATCAGGCTTTCTAAACCCGTATGTATCAGGTGTGCCCGCCACAGCAGCGAGGAGTCTAAGTTCAAGGCATGCAGTACTACTGCGAGGAGGTCGGTTTACTCGGGCAGTGATTTTGCAATGCCCACAAGTCACAACTTGAAGTTCGATGTCCTGACTCGGATTTTATCGCAGCACGCCTACGTTTGTTCAACTCGGACGGATCTCCATGATAAAGCATGCTGAATTGATCATGGAGATGTCCATTCCTAAGTTCTATGACGACAAATTCAAAGCAAGGCTTATGGTTGTTCAGTCAGGCAGATCAAACCTTGCGCTGTCAAAGGCATGCACTCTCCGCAATTGACATTCAGTGGAAAGGGAAAGCTAATTACCGTGCATACGGTCGACGCACTACGGCACACCACACGCGCACGACAGTTCTTGTTCGGCCGCCGAAACCGTTTCCAAACTGTCCATACGGCCTACAGCGGGCACTACGTGTATGTGCGTCCTCCTGACTCAGTCACTGAGAATTGCTCATAGAATTCACCGCCATCGCAGTGACAACCCCTGAGGTTCGCAGCAGCACGAAGCTCGATGTCGTCCTTACAGAAGACGATATGGATCGCGGCGCTGATTCAGGTCATGGCCACCGCTTGGCTCCTGGCAGAATTCCTTCGAGATCCCAGTCCAGCAGCGGGTGAATGTCTTCCGAGTCAGATTGTGGCAGTATGCTGAAAGACTTGCCCACAGTCGTGGCGAAGGAATACTCTTACATAGGCCATGACTACCCCGTCGAATTTCCTGTCAGCAACATCGAGCGCGTTGCAATGACGCTCCAGGAGTCGGTTCACTTCTCCCTGAATGTATCCGATCACATGGCCAACAAAGAGTGGGATGCGCTGGACAAGCCACGGCATTTTGGAAGCACGCACGTCGGTCCGCAATTCCGCTCCGTCGCCACAGTCTTCGGACACCAGCTTCATTGCCTGCGAACGTTACACAGCGGAGTGCTCACCAAGTACGGGCACTCGGACGAAGAGCCCAACTACCACCACTGGCAACATTGTCTCAACTATCTCCGACAGACATTCCTTTGCGACGCCATCGACACGCTTGAGGAGGGTGATTTCATGCAGAGGGATTATGCCGCGCACAGGATGGGGGACAACTTGTTGTGCAGAGATTGGGAGGCTGTCTTTGCCGCCTTGGACAGGAAGCAACAGGAGTGGTTGGAATTCAACATCGAATGGGTGGCGCCTGAACTGACTGCACCGCAGAATGATCCTATTTAGGTAGTACAGACGGAATCAGACATATGCGTTCTCGTTGCATGATCGTATTCATTGCGTATCACGGACAGGAACAGCTACGAAAGGGAATGCAAGGCAACGGCGGCGGCCTGACGCTCGGCTCGCGCACAGGCTGAGCAGCCCGAGCCCACCATCGAGGGTAACAACATTCACTTCGTCGAGTGTTGCTTCATGAAGATGGCTCGACAGCGTGCCTAGTCAGCGCCGACAAACAAAGCGCCGGCAACAGAACCTACCGGGTTTCCCGCGCAGTCCATCGTCATTTTGCCACCACTCAATGCTAGTCTCGTCACTTCCGTCGTATGACAAATGCGAGAGCTCGAAGGTGAGCACTTTCTCGGACACGCAAGAGAATCTGTAATGCCACGGAGTGACGGTGATATCATCCACCTTGAACACCCGAGGCGGCCTAGAAGCGAATGAGACCTTGCGCTCATCCAAAGCGAGTGTCGAGTTGAGTCGGTGCAGCGTCGCAACGACCGATGGCTCTTCAGCATCCGTGGGAGGCCCGGGAAAGAGAGGGGGTAGGTGGACGTGTATTTCACATAGTTCCATTCCGTAGTCGATCGCGCGGAACTGAACAATTGTCGATACCTGCACTATGCCAGAGATCCGGTGAGTGCTGTTCAGAGGAAAGACGTAGACTAGCGATGACTTGCCGTGTCCGCAATGATATAATGCCGCTCAGGCGGCGAAATCATGCCATTGTGCGACATGTACCGTCTGGCGTCGACTTCAGCTACCTTGTGTGTATGGTCGCTGTCGATGATGCTGACGAGGATGGGATGGTTGACGAAATTGCGAGGAACTGGCGGCGAGGGGCGGGCAACGGAGTCGAGATGAATGTACTGTGATGGTCGACGTAGCTCTTGGACGCCGAATGTCGTTGTTGCCTTCTCGTCGGACGATCGGAGCCCGCCCGAGATTTGCGTGAGTAGGATCGTGTTCAGGACAGCGCAGAGCACGCATATGAATGTGAGTAGAATGTACGTCGATGATGCGCCAGTTGATACACGTGCAGTGCGATCCTGGTTGTCGCTGGGAAGCGCAGAGTAGGCCTTGGATTTGCGCGACATTCCAAACATCGTGACGAGGGGGCAATGTGCAAGGGAGAGGAGGCCTTCGGGTCTGAGTCAGATAGGCGCGCGAAAAAAGGGCGGCTCATTGCTGGGGTGTTTGTGGATGGACGGGATCCAGGTCCATCCAGAACCGTCCGCCAAAGTTGCGTTGTGCAAGAGGATTGTCACATGTACGAATATGCGCACATCTTCCCAGTACATCGGTTTCAAGAGCAGTAATTCATGACACCGATTGGGATTTGGGGCTTCGGTTTCCGCTGTGATTGAAGCACCTGGAAGACGACCTGATATGAGAAGGAGGTAGCCGGAGGAAGAAGTATCAATAACGTACCTAGTAAGTAGGACTATCTTTGTGCCATGTGCGACCCAGTGCCGGAGCTCTGGCATGCACAAATTCACCACAACAGGTCTTAGCAGAGGTATGAAACCAGCTAGGCTCGCCCATTTCTCTCCATCGCAATAGCAACTTCACCTCGACACCGACACAAATGTACGGACTCAAGTCCACCAAGTTCGCATTGCTCGCCCTCTTCGCCGCACTACTTGTCGGCATGACCGAGGCCACCGGGCGCGCTGTGGGGACGAACCACGAAGACCCCGTCAATCCCAACCCCGATTTGCCTGTGTTTGTGAGTCGTCTCAAGTAGACTTTCCCATCTGAGTAGACTAATCGAGTTGACGACAGTGATACAACCGCAATGCGTACCTGCTCGTAGGCATATTTCTACACACCACAATCTTCATTCTCACCTCGGTAGTAGGCCAAGTCGGTGCACTCGCGCGATTCGATGAGGAGTGCCTCGGATCTGATGACATCGGTGGAATCTTTGGCTGTGTATACATAAATTGACTGGAAATGAGTCGTTGTCGAACCTACCAATGTTTCGCGTCAATTGAGCGATACACTGCGTGCAATGTTGCGTACTTCCACTAGATGAATCCGGGGTAGTAAAAGCACCGTTTTCACAGCTTACCGCATCCCGTGAGACGCCCAGCGCCCAGTCAGACAACGACTCTGCCAGCCTACAACTCAGACTCCCGTGTCAAGTCATATGGCGACTTACCAGTACACTCGAAGATACAATACTTGCTTGTAGTATGATCGTAGCTGACTCATGTGCGCACACTCGTTTCGATTGCGGCCCTTGTGTGTGCGGACACACCGAGACCATGAGAGCTACTATACAAGCCCCTCCTCGTCAGCCTTGATTCCTGTAACAATGCAGTCAAAAACAACCACTATTCGGCATGAGGCATTAGACGTACTAAGTGCGAGGAAAGTGCTAGCGTAGCGCGAGATCGCGAGATTGCCTGTTCACGACGTCATGAGCTCAATGAGAATGATACTGAATGATGGGAGACGCACCAGTGGCAAACCAGAGGCGCTCTTGACCGCTTTCTCTCCAGACTGAGTTAATTTCGCCTTCGCTGGTTGTGCCCCACGTAGGCACGAGTTTCGCATGCACATCTAATCCGCAGATATCCTTGACAACATCTCGAGAATCACCGAACCTGAGAGTGTGAGATGCAGTATTACCCGATTGGAGCGTCTCTGAAGTACTGACCCTGTGGCGTAAATAACAATGTCCGCCTCCAACACTGAACCATCCGAGAAGCGCAGTCCGTTCTCGGCGAAGCGCTCAATTGAGCCACCACTCTTAACCTTGATCTTCCCGTCGATGATGTGCTGCGACGCTCCCGTATCTAGCAACCGACATCAGACATCTGTGCGAGAAGTGTCAAGAGATGGCGTACCAAGGTAGTAACCACCAGCACGTTCATAGATGAGAGGAAGCAGCCCTCCGTTTCCTGGACCGAGAGATGTCTTGAAGCCAGCCTTCTCCAATCCGTCTAGCTTCGCTCTGTGTATACGACAACAAGTTATGAACAGTCTAAGTACGTTGTTGCATGTTGACATACTTCTCTACCGTCGCTGCGAGATATGGGAAGATGCGACGTTGGTACTGCATGCTGACGAGGAGCGGAAGTGATGCGCTGAGGTGGTCCGCAATCTCAGTCGGGATCTCCTCATTGTAAAGGCCTGTATGAGTTGAGCTTCTGCCAGCGTCATGTCTTGAACTACTCACGTGAAAGACCGGAGTTGAATGTGCTGGCTGCAATGACGACAGTTGCAGATCGCTGGAACCTACAAGTTACAACGCATGGTCAGCGAGTGAAGTCACGAATACGCGCAAGACGTACATCGTCACGTTGGCATTGTGATTTGCGAAGTCATGCGCGATGTCGTGCCCTAAAATTTCGGTCAAAATAGTCCTCATACACTCATCAAGTAGGACATACCCGAGCACCCAGCACCGACGACTATTACCTTCTTTCCAGGGTAGTCCTCAACACTATGGAAATGGGAAGAATGCAGAACCTCTCCCTTAAAAACGTTCTATTCGAACACGTCAATTTCTTTTGTATCAAGGGAAAGTGTCGATTAAGTCTGTCAACAAACCTGATCGGGTACAGTAGGCATATTCGGGACGCCGCCACCGATGCCGGTGGCGAAGACGAGGTGCTTGACTTGGACTGCCCTCGTGCCTCCGTTTCGACGGATGTCGACAATCCATTGTTTCGTCGACTCGTCCCATCGAGCATGCTCAACTTTGGAAGACGTCCAAACGTCCAGTTCCAGCGAGGTAGCGAAGCTTTCTAACCAGTTGCCCAACTAGGATGATCAGTTCAGACGCAATCGACGCATGGATCGACGACTGATTCACCTTTGCGGCTGGAGCATATATGGGCCATGTCGAGGGATAACTAGAGATGAATGTCAGTCACGATCGCTCTGAACTAGCAGACTGCACCGACTTGAGATATGGCATTCTGTTGTACCCTACAGCGCCTTAGTAAGAAGTTCATGATGATATCAGTCGAACTCACAAAGAGGATCGTGCGTGGACAGTGTCTTGTATCGATCGCGCCACTACGCATGGGCTAATTAGATCCTAGCACGACCCACTAGCTGACTACACCCACGTTATCGCCAACGCTCGGCTTCTGCTCGACGAGCAGAGCTCGAACACCCAGAGCCTTCAATCTTGCACCCAGAGCGAGCCCTGTATGACCAGCGCCCACTATCAGGGCGACTGGACTCTCGTCGTTGAACTCGGTCTCATCCGCGCGCTTCTTGACCCAGTCGCCATTTTCGATGGTCGCGTTGCGCAATGCGCCTACCTGAGATGCCGAGTTGCTATCAGTGCGAGCGGCAGAAGACTTGCGACGGAGCTCACCTTCTCAGGGAATCCCTTGAGCGCCTCCAGGGCAGTGTACACCGTGTACGCCTTCCAGACACCCTCTGAGTTCACGAGGCGACAAGTCCCGGTACCCGTTCCGACCGCATTCTCAAACGTGAATGAGAACTGCAAGAAAACAAGATCCGGGAACGGCTTGGTCAAGGCCGGGACGCGATGCTTATCCTCTAACAGTGCGCCAACGCGAAATTTCGAGGATCTCAGGCGGTCCTGGAGATATTGAGTTATTTGCGAGCCTTGTGTAGTCCGGAAGTCCCAAGAGAGCGCGAGTTGATCACGCCAAAAGCCGTCTTCCAGAAAGAGCTCCTGAATGCTAGCCGTGTCATACTCGACAGCTGAAGCAAACTGCTTCAGCCATTCTCGAGAGACGTCCAAGGCTGAAAGATCGGGTATGACCTGAGAGTTGAGCCGCTGTATAGTGGGAAGCTCGAGAGAACTCATCCTGAATGCACGAGGTGGAATGTGAGTCGAGGTTGCAGTCGTCGCAGACCTGTTGGGGACGAAGGAAGCGGCGTGGATTGCACCCAATCCAAGATAGTTATAGCTTCTCGATGAATGACGGTGATCGGTCTTAGACAGCACGGAGCTGTCGTTTCACCACAATCAGACACGGAGTTTGTCCACAACTGAAGTCACGACTTACCGGCGATGTCGGGTAGTAGGATGTTACCGGCATATGTTTGTCACGCTTGACAGAACCTACGTATGAGTGAATCCCGCGTGCCGTATTTGCTAGGGGCTGGCTACGAGAACACGTCCACACTCCGGTAACTCGCTGGTTGCTGATCGCGATATGTCTTCATTTCCGCCTTCCCACAGAGATCCAGAGTTTCAGGAGCTAAGGAGTTGATCCAACACCGAAGTGTGTGAACTGAGCTGCCGGTCAAGGTATCATCAGATATTGAAGTATCGGACGTAACCTCGGACCTTTCATGATAGCGTATAGGATGTCGACTCAGTCTGTGTACCCAAACTATCCAAAGGCTCGACGGCTTGGTTTGATCAAACAAAATCTCATGCTGACAATGGGCTAATGATATTCGAGCCAGAATGGCTGGAGGTATACCAAGCGTATACAGGCCTGATTCTGAATTCGCTGTCAGGGAAAGCATCAATAATGAGGAACCGAAGTGAAGACGCCGAGAACCTACCTTGTTAAGTCATTGTGCCCTTAGTGCCAGAATACAGCAGAGTCAACAATACACAGGTCACGCAAGCATAAAACCGTGGTACCAGAGGACTGTCCGTGCGATACAACCTGAGGACATGGTGGCTTGAGTCGAGACGCCGTAGACGCTCGACAACAACTGTCTCGGAGGTTTCCGGCATTAGCCACTGGGCCACTCCTCCTCCTCGAGGCCGAGGAACTCGGTAATACAGGGTTCTTCCACTGCACCGACTCGGATCGCGAGTGTGAGTACTACCGTTATTGACTAGTCCTACTCATTATATCACTGACTTCGAATGCATTTTCCCCTCGCAGGCTTCTGTAAGATATACGTGTCTCCGTCTTGAAGGCAATTTCGCCGTACGTAGTCAGTACAGCACTCAGCACGTTCCATGGTTGAATCACCATTGAACAGATTTACACACTCTCGAACCTTCGTCGGACTGCCATTTCTCGCTCGAGATTATTGATAGCCAAAACTGGGAACCTCGGGCTGCGTATCATGGACATATGGGCTATGCAGAGCCTAGGCGAGCGTATGAATGTATTTTTCGTTATTTATTGAGATCGAGGTTGCCCCGCAAGGTTTTCGGCCAGGTTCACTCGCAAGGTAGCAGGTTTCGCGCAGGATTGAGGTTCACGTAGCCATTTTCGCACGAGGTTCAGGTTCAAGGCTACGATCACACTGTAAGGTCCGAGATTCAGCCGAGGTCTACAGATGAGGTTTGAGGTTGAGTTACGAGGTCCGACCTCGTGAGCCATGTCTCTCAGGTACGATGTATACGCCCGAACACTGGCATCTAGCACTGCAATGCGAGTTACGAGGTTCGAGGTGTGCATGTGAGGTTCGAGGTTCGAGGTGTGAGGTTCAGGTGCGAGGTTTCAGGTCATGTGATAGGCCTCGGTGACCCCTCGGTGACCTTGTGAAGGGGGTCGTAGAGGGCCGTACAGCATCCTACATGAACCTACTGGCCATGTGTCTCAGGCATTCATCTGCAGCTCACGCGATATTACTGATTTCTCTGCATGCAAATACTTAGGCTTTAGGGAGATGTCGGTGCTACGGCCATCTGGGGCAATGCCGAGACATGCCCGAGGTATTACTGTATTTAGCAGTGCCACCTGACCGAGTCGCTGCCAGCCTCATTCCATATGTTGTGCACTCGCTCCGTCGCGAGCATCCTCATTCGCATGTGCTGAGCCCGAGCAGAAATTGTGATTAGAGTCCATTTCACTCCCTCAAGGCCTGGCGACACCTCAAGTTTCCTCTTCTACCGTGCTTCCCAGCACGTGTTCTGCGTTTGGGCGCCCATCCCTCGCTCCGACGCTCCCGTCTACTGACCTATACTGGCCTACTAGTAGTGCCCCTCTCACCCTCCTTACTTCCCTCCTCGTGCGTTGTCTGTAGTCGACGTGGTGAGCCGCAGCCACAGAAACTCACGTCTATCGCACTTACCATTTGATAACGCGGCAGACGTGCTGTCAATGTGCCAGCATGCACTCTCGCCTCGATGCCGGTTCTCTGCCTCTGCCATCCCGCTGTGTTCCCCATCCTCGACACTCCCGCCCCCGAACTTCTCACGGCGATCATTGCACATCGACTCAACCACAGCTGCTGCGGCTTCCACCTCGGCCATTGACAGTCGCTCGCTGGACGGCGATCGGTCCTCTCTATGACGGATGCCCGACTTCATCGGAAAACAGGTCGGCCACCGGAAAACAGTTCGGCCAGCCCGAGAGGTGCACTGGCGAGCACAAACTGCCTCACTGGGGCCCGCAAGCCGCCGCACGCAATCGCT
Organism: Fomitopsis serialis; assembly: GCF_022376445.1. Classification (NCBI taxonomy): domain Eukaryota; kingdom Fungi; phylum Basidiomycota; class Agaricomycetes; order Polyporales; family Fomitopsidaceae; genus Fomitopsis; species Fomitopsis serialis. Next base: position 157,673 of record NW_025954980.1, on the reverse strand, counting down.
ACGCACTGCACACTCCTGTCGTCCACACCCTTGGCGTATTTTGGAGCCACGAAGCGCGGACACTGAACAGAAACACAACAGATTGGGTAAGCATCGTCGCCTCGATTCGACCAGGACACACAACATTCACCTGATCCCACAGTGTGCCGTTCCACGTCTCCCTCATCCACCCTGTCTGAGTCAGCTCGCCGCCGGGCCATCGATCCTGTCTTCATCGGGGAAGCCACACTCCTTGCCTCGCTCGCGCCAGGCCGTCTGCATGCGCATGCGCTGCCAGTGGCGGGCTGATTGTCGCTGGTTCTGTTTGCCTCAGTGTGTGCAGAGGCCGGTGCGAAGGTAGGTTAGGCAGACGACGATCTGTAAAGGTGGTGCGGCGTGGTACTGCGCAGATCGCCCCGGAATCGACTTATGTCAATGAGATTCAGGGAGGGAAGGTGTGTCCTTTGTATCGGCGGCGTTTCGAGGGCGTCAGGACTATGCCCGGGCGAAGGTGGATTATCGCGTCAACACGAGAGACAGCTCATCGTGCAGGGGTACGGTGAGTTTCCTCTGGGTCTACAGATCGCCTCGCAACGTTAGGACATCGTCAAATGCCATCGGGCCAGTGTGGCCCCTTTGACGGCAACAGACGCAAAACACGTCACATTGGTGCCGCTGTTTCCCGGGTGCTGACACTGAGTAGTGGGTATGAGTCGATCGCGGGCGCGACTGCGATTGTTGCTACTCGGCTACTCGCGCGGGCATAGGTGACCGTTGGCGGCTGCGCACCACTGTGGGTTGACGGTGTTTCGACAGCACATGATGCAGGGTAGTGTCTGGTAGCATGAGTTGTGGGACGGGTGTTAATGTGCGATCGTTCCGCATGGTGCTGTTCCGGGAAGCTCACTGCTATGTACGCTGTAAGCAGTCCTCAGACTTATACTCCAGCAGCATAGACAGGCCAAGGAATGTAGTCTCAACATGTATCACGTTACATTAAATGCGCTAGAACATAACGAATAACGATACTTTCATGACATCATCTGTCGGATATCCAGCCTAGACATCCTGCGCAAAAATTCGGCTTGACGTGCAGTAAGCCTCAGAGCACATCGAGGATCAATCAATCAGATTGGCTTGACTCGCTGTCCTCGTCATTGCTCACTCCTGGTCATCGTCACACTTGTCCACTGTGTTGTACATCTCGTTCTCCGACACTCTGAGGCAATAATTTGCAACACAGCCATTGTAAGTTAGCATCATCTGTCCCTCCGGGTTCTGCACTCACACTAGTAGCTTAGCATGGAAGCATGAGTGACGATGCTACTGGACACAGGCCACAGTCGCTGTTAAGCGAGTTCTACCACCGCTTCAATGGATATGTCCATGTGGTCGAGACTGCCCTTGCGAATCCGACAGATTCGACAGTACTCGAGCGACTTGGAGATGATCTCAATCAGTTTGGGCAGCTCGTCACCGAGGTATGTCGCGGTCATGATACAATCAGGTGAGGTTACTGATCTCACCTACCATCGTGGAACAGCATGCAGCGACATTCCCTCCAGGTGAACTGGGCCACATTCAAAATGGTGTCGGTCTTATGCTGTACGACATCCGTCTGCAGTACCGCGAAGCCCTGGATCAGTCTCACCACGGTCGGCCTGAAATTGTGACACGGGCTCAAACTGGTCGGCCTGGTCGGCCTAGGATCACAATCGACCCGACTTGGCTAGAGTGGGCATATCAGCATCGTTCGATTGCAGGCCTCGCTCGTTTCTTGAATGTTGGGCGATCAACAGTCCGCAATGCTCTACTGGAATACCAGATCGCCGAACCTCAGCAAAATCCCTTCCCCACATCTGATCTCTCGGCCGAACCAATCCAGGTGTCGGAAGATGATCACGATGACCTACTAGACCCGATTCTCCCTGAAGCCTTAGCTCACATGCATGGGCCTGCTACGATGGGCGATGGCCAATATGTCGATCATATCTCGTCTTTTACTGGTCCTTTAACCCTCCTGCCCGATGCCCAGCTTGATGACCTCCTCAAGCAGCTTCGCATGCATTATCCCCGCGCAGGCATCACGATGCTGGATGGAATGCTGAGACAGCTCGGCCACCGTGTACCTCGTCAGCGAATACGATCTTCCCTTTCCCGCATTGACCCTATCCACCGGACCTTCGAGCGTATTCGCATACGACGCCGAAAATACAAGGTGGCCGGTCCAAATGCATTATGGCATCATGACGGCCAGCATGGTGTGTTCGGTCACCAGTGTTTTGTGGCTCTTACATGACTGTACTGACGATGACTGGATATATTAGGCCTTATCCGCTGGAAGATCGTAATCCACGGATTTATAGATGGTTATTCTCGTCTCATAACTGCACTACGGGCACATGGCAATAATCGTGCAGCTACCGTTCTCCAGCTGTTCCTTGCTGGAGCAGAGATCTTTGGGGTCCCTTCCCGTGTACGTGGCGATCATGGTGTAGAGAATCTGGCTGTTGCTGCATGGATGGAAGCGAACCGCGGTGAGCGACGGGGCTCGTACATATGGGGCAGGTAAGGCATCTATCTAAGGGATGGGATTTCAAATTGTGATTGGTGAATGACATCGCATGGAATTATAGGAGCATCCACAATGTTCGCATCGAGCGTCTCTGGGTCGATGTCACTGCACAAGTCGGTGCAAAGTGGGCGGAATTTTTTACGACACTCGAGGTTCATTATGGCCTTGATCTCAACAACGACAATCACATCTGGCTCCTACATCTGCTCTTCCTCGATCGCATCAATGACGAGCTTGCCTTCTTCGCTGATGGTTGGAACCACCACCGAATCCAAATCCGAGATGGGCCCAATCGCTCGCCCATAGACATGTTCGTCTTCGACATGCTCGTTCATGGAGTACGTGGAGATCAATTGCCCGATGAAGCTCAGACTATGGAGGAGCTGGAGGTGTATGGTGTCGACTGGGAGGCACTACGCGAGGATCGTCTTTTGCGTGCCTACCATCAGAACAACACCCAAACCGATGGTGCATCGTCATGGATTGGTAGGGTTGGTCCACCCGAGCGGCTGAACGAGGTCGAGGTTGAACCTCCCGAGGAGCCAGGAGTTGATGCTTTGGACAGAGTCATTGGTGTCCTAGCACAGGCGATTGAGCCGTGGTCGGCTCATGCAGATCAAGCGAGTCTAGCAGCCTGCTGGGTGAATGCATTGGCATACCTCCAGAGCCAGTATATGGATATGTTTTGACAGTCGGGCTATTGATTGCATTATCTGTACTGTACATAGTCCATGCGAAACTCATTCTCTCCGGGTGACGACTGGCTGGCATTTCGTTACTACAACGAGCCTACTAGTATGACAATAACGACTGTATTTTGTGACGAGTGGTACCACAGTCGCGCTGCACCCAATCTGTGCCAGCGTCAGGGCGGTAGATCACGAGCGACTCGGAGTCCAAAGTTTGACGTACATCTGAGTGACCGAGTCATAGCCTCCGACTCGGAGGCGCCGCACTCGCACCGAGTCAACGGGCTCCGCTACGCCCGCTCGGATAGCGAAGACGACCATCCCCTCTATACAGCAATAAATGTTCCCACAGACACTCAGCAATGCGTACACCCAAGATCAGTGGATCCGGGTCGTACATGCGGTGAGAGTTCGTGCTTCTTTCGTGCGGATGATCCCGAGCCGCACTGCCACTGCTTCTTCGCACCGAGTCATCGATGTGGCTCACTGATAACACCTCCCAGGATCCCCCCAGGCTCTGGCTGTCGCTGGTCGGTGTGCCAATCCTTGGTTTGACGAGCAGAACAACTTCATGGCTGTGTGAATGGCTCGGATGTCTGAGGCTCGGAATAAGGGGAGGCAAGTCACTCACACTTTCAAGTACCTCCAAGGTGTGTTTTGAGCGATGTTGTGACTTCCGTGTCGACTCTGACTGTTCTAGGCTGTCGTTCCTCCCGATGGTAATTGATGTTCCACTGTACATGCTGCTACAATAGCCTCACAGCTCGATATGGCTGGCTTCTTCGCTTCAAAATGGTAATATCCATCGTGGTGTGAAGAAGCCAATCGTAATCGCTCAATCCTGCAGTCGTCTGTGAGCAAATGCCGAATGAAATTATTTATGCTGACCCTGTCCATCGAGGATTGGTTGTGCTGGCCGAAGCCAGCAGAACTACTCACAGGCTCGTGGTGAGAGTCTGTATCTCCCCGACCTGGATTGCATGCCGAAGTAATCCCTGTAAGTACATCTCTGTATATAACTTGTCGTACTTGTTTGCTGACCTTGTCGCATCGTCTTCCAGGAGGTTTTGAATTGCAGTAGCCCGATGGAGATGCTCGTCGAGCTGGATCTCACGATGTAAGTCTTTGGATAGAAGGGTGGCGACTGCTGCTCGTACTGCTGCCATATACCTGTGCCCGAATCGAATTGAAGACAGCAGGAATACAATACAATATGAGAGCAGAACCCGATGCATAGCGAGGTCTGCCATAGGCCGAGTCGCCATGGCCTATGCCAGACTTGCCATAGAGGGCAAGTTCGGTTTTGGCCTCACCTTCCGACGGTGCCCACTCGCTCTTTCCCCACTATACTCTCGTCGTTCTTTTCGTCTGCTCACACCCTTGCCATTCAGTCGGCAAGCCACCTCCTCTCATTGCTTCGTCGTTCCTGCACTCTCCCAGAATTGTCTCTCCAACATTTATTGAGGTTTGTTGCCCTTCGTGCGAAGACCTTTCGGGCTGTTCAACCCAGGTGTAGATTTTACAGTCGCTCACTCCTTCGTCGAAAAATTTCTACTGGAACTGTGATTATAGGCCTGTTCTACACAGCCTGTTTCACTCGTCAATCCAATATATCCAGTATGTGCTTCCCGACACTGTCAAAGACGATCAGGCGACAGCTCACTGCCTGTCCCATAGTTGTTTGCAGCCCTGTATGCCAGTATCCCCTGCTCTTCTCGTTCTGTGCTCTTTCTGACACCTCGTGCAGACTTCCTTTAGTGTCTCACAGTCTCAGTCGCCATTCGTTCGTCAAGGTAAGATACTCACTTTTTGCTACCGATTCGCCTATTCATCGCTGTGGCCCACAGATGGACTTCAGTCGACTCTCGGCTCAGCAACAGGCCGATCTCATGGCTCTCATCCAAACTGCCTCGAATACAGCCCCAAATTCGTCGCTACCTGGCCCGAACCCCTCGCAGGCCTATGGCGAGACCCAGCCTGGAGTCTTGCAGCAGCACCCTGTGTCGGTCACTCCTAGCCAGAACACGACCTCTGCAGCCCCCTATACTGTCGCAGGTCAGCCTTCGACACAGTCGGCTTGGGTAAGTCCCTGTTGTCTGACTTCCACTGACGATGCATCTGATCTCGCACTCTTCGGAGCAGTCCTCATCGCCTACTCGGCCGAGTGTTCCCGGACAGCCTCACCGAGTTAGCCAAACAGCTGGGGCTTCTGAGCTGGTGCCTGAAGCAAGGCCATCGTCGCACCCATCCTTTCAGGGCCACATCGTCTCGGCTGGCGAAGTAGCTGGGTCGCCCTCGCATCCCAATATGCCCCCATGGGCCATAACCCCTGGCAATCCTGTCGCACAGAGGTCGACGACACCTTGGCATGGCATGCCTACCTTTGGTTCGTCTCTGCGAGTTTCGTCAGTGAGCTTTGTACTGAACTCTGCACCTCGCAGAGCAAAGTAGCCCACCACCGAGTCTTGTGTCGTATCACAGTGCTCGGACCAGCCCCCTCGGTGCCATGGCCCCCCTGGTTCTTCGTCGCAGGTAGCAGGCCCATCGTCGCTGTACAACACCACCGAAGTCACTCCGGGCCCCGGCCCAAGCCGTAGCCTGACACAGCCTATCCTGGGATTGAACAGGCTCCGTCCCCAGGCTTCCAGCCAGGTCAATGTAGCTCGCCTGTCATCGTCAGCTCGTATGCCTCGCACGGCGGGCTCCAGCCTGTCAGCTCGGCCCCGCCGCACACGTGGCTCGGCACAGCATCCACCGTCGCTCCCGCATCTCCCCCATATCATACGATCCCCTATACCACATGCCGAAGACCAGGTCAAAGTGACCTGTCTGATCTATCCGCAGCCTGTAAGTGACCATCGTGGCTATTATGTGCCCGGTGCTGACCGAAAGACGGTAGGACCCTCCGTCAGCTCCACTTATTGCCTATAACTTCGGACGGGACAGCTTCGTCGATCATCTGCGAGGGCATGGGCTCTGTCACGACTTTGACATCCCGCTGTCAACACCACTGCCCCGCCTGGCGAGAATGGTCTTGCTTGAGATGCGGACCTCGTCTTTCCACTATGAGGTCCCCACTGCCGATCATCTCGCCTTTGAGCATGAGCGCCTCCCTCTCGGCATTTTAAGCTTAAAAAACCGTGGCATTCGTCGTGCGGACGGCCAGGTCTATCTCGATCATAAGCCCCTGTGGGCCGACAAAACAGTCGAGATGCTCCTCGCAGATAAGCACCGCTTCGCTCACAGCGACCACGGCTTTTACAATGGCCGTTTTGTTCTGCGATTTGGTGAGCAGTGTTCGCCAGTATGTGGCGAGCTGTGCCTAATAGGTCTTCCCTGTAGTGATATGTACGGGCCCCCTGCTCGCTGTCGTCCAGCCATCCACAGTCGCTCGTGAGCATACATGCATTGCTACCGCGTTATATGGGCGATTCGCAGTGGATGAGTGGCCACAAGCGATCACCTCTGCCCCTCTGTGCATTGGCTGCCTTGACGATGTTCGAGAACCTAGTCGTATGGCACATCTCCCCGAGCCTCCTGAGCCTCTGATTGCTGATGCTCAGTCACGGTGTAGCTGTACCCCCTCCGTCACCCATGCTAGGAAGTCCTGATCGCACGAACAGCAACCCGGGCAGCCCAGCCTCCACGACCGACTCGGATATTGGAATGACAGATGCCACGACTGGGCCCAGAGCTGGTGCTCAGCTGAATGTGAGCTTCATTATGTCCCGTACTCGCCACAGTTCATCATCTTTTTTTCCTGCAATATTCCAGGGTCGTACAGTGCCAAGTCTTGCTCGCACATCGTCTATGCCATCGGCTGTAGCTGCATTCATGCCCCGTGATATCTGGCAGTCGCCGTGGGAGCCAGAACTGCCGAGGGATGCTGTCGGTGGCCAGCAATACAGCGAGCTGAGTGGCTTCGCTGAAGCTGTCTATGCTGCAGCCAGCCGCCACCCTGAGGCCCACGGTAGTGGCAGGGCGCGGGGTGCACAGGCACGGCCATTTTCACTGCGAATTGAAGGGACTAGCATGGATGCGATGGTCGATGCCCTCCGGGAGTATCTTATTCAAGTTGATGCTGCCCATCTCGGCGATTACACAGCCCTACTGTCGCCTGATCGCGTGTTCCGAAGGTTGGTCAGTACCTCGCCCTCACTGTTCACTAGGCTTACCTCCATGCTACAGGCTGTCGCCAGCTGGAGCAGTAGTGTCATTCGGTGCAGGTGTCGAGCGTGAGGTTTTGTGGACAGCACTCCAGAAATACCAGGGAGATCCCAGGTTCTGTCGGCCTGGCCTAGATGGGACCTGGACGATCGCTAACAGTCCCATCGCTCACTTTGCTGCTGAAGAAAACAGGCTCGCCCGCAAGAAGGAGCTCACGATCTTCGGGGCCCTGACTGCACTCCTCATGGTCAATGGCCAGTGCCCGAAGCCCCTCGACCCTGTATTCCTGCACTACCTGATCCATGGGTGCTGCATCGAATCTGTCACGAAGGCGATCATGGCCGAATGGCACCCAGCATTCACGACGCGGCTGTCAGCCTTCCTGGATGCTGGTCCTGCAGGTGACATAACCCCCTTCATCTCGGACATCGTGGAGTATGCCGAGGTTGATGTAAGGCTATAGCCTTTCCTATGTCGTCACCAGTGCTCATATTCTCGATAGGTCAGAAGTCTCCGTGACCGGGATCCTGCGACACATCGTGGTGTCGCCGCCCTCATACTGTACAAGGGACTATTAGGCAACGAAAGCCCCCAACACACCGATACCCAGAGCTTTCTGCGTGGTCTCAGGCTCCCGTGTGCCAATGGGTTCGATTTCACGCAGGTATGACCTCGCCGACTGCCCAGGCCCACCATGTACTCACACCGACTCCTACTAGGCTGTTCGCCTGTATGTAGGTGGCTCTAACACGTTCGTCAACGAGGTATGGGCTGCATACATCATGGCATACAGCTCCATCGCGCCGCAGCTGGACATCCGCACTGCGAGCACGGTGCCACAGGAGCAGCGCACACTGAGGGTTGATGGTCGCGACTACGCACTCGGCGACCTCGTCAGGACTTTCCTGCAGGGTACAGGGATTCCCTGTGCATCAGGAAAAAACTCTCCTGTGAATGAGCAATAATTATACCAGTTTCCACGTAATGAGGGGTAATCCTTCCCATTCAGTTGCTTCCAGTAATACCGCACACTACCTAGGGTCCATGGGTCCCGAGTCTGGATGCTCAATATTATACAGAATTATCCAGTATTTGATACGTATTCCACTGCACATTCAAAGGTATTCTTGGGCATTTCAGGCAGAATCACGGTTGGATTTCTCGCCGCATTTGGTTGAAGAACGAACAATTAATGCATTGCATGGAAGAGTAGTAGTAGGTGCACTGTCCGGACCAGAACACGAGCAACGAGAGCAGCAGGAAGGCAGACACAGAAAGCATCGAGAGCATGAGGGGGGGAAACGAGGATTAAGTAGTCAATTACTATTCACACTACCAGTGCCACCATGATCAGGCTCGTTCGCCAGAGCACCGCCTCTATTCATCGGGTATGTCACTCCAGTTGATCGCGGCATTGCCATTCTGTATGCCAGGATGCATCGCATGTCCCACCCTACGATAAAGAAATCAGTGAAATTCACCATCACACGAGTTAGGAGTGCCATACGTCACGGCTGTGAAGACATCATGCATGACTCTGTGGTATCGCTTTGGGCGTTCGTGGCGGAACGCAGTGAGCCGCGTCATATGGGCCTCGTATGCGGGTATACTGGTGGCGCTGAAGTCGGAGGCCTTGCTTAGGCCGAGTTTGTTATCTGATATCACTGACTCGACCTCAAAGACGGTAAGACAACAACACAATGCTGATTCAATCACCAAACATACCGCTGTCATAGCCAAGGCCATCATAGTCGGTGGAATCTCATACTCGGAGGGGGCACTTGACAGTGATGACGCAAATGTTCCACCGTTTTTCAGCCCAGTACTGAGATACTGCACGTTCGTGAAGAATGCAGCGCGTACTGCAGGCTTGATAAGTGAGTTCTCGTACGGAGAACGGTAATCAAACCCGTCCTGCGAGTGAAAACATAAGTCATGCGATATTAGACATGCAACATTGCTGGTACGCACCGAGAGCGTCCAAGGATAAATGTAGTTCATGTTCTGTAGAAGAATGTCACCACCGGGCGCATTGTGATTGTTCACAGGTTGAATCATGGATTGATATGCATGCTCGACAGACGGCGTTACAGCACGTTTGATCGCAGTTCGAAAGAGCCCTAGCCGATGAGAAACCTGCGACAATTCATCAGTAAAGAAGCCACAGATGTACAGCAATAAAACCGACGTAGGCAGTTATGGGTCGGACATAGTCATCATAGGATCCTTTCTCCAATCGTTCCGAGACGTCGCCCTGGCCAGTATACCCAAGCTTATCAGAAGAGCAGATTAACGCCTCAAGAGCGATGTCTTCAAGCCCAGCCTTGTCCATCGGATTCGTCATTTCCTGGATGTCGTCGAGACTAGCATAGTCAACCGGGTTTTCGAATCCAAAAGCCATCATACGGTCACCAATGACGTAGCTGTTATGGATCACTTGCCCCATCAGTGCACTTTGCGGCTTGATATCCATGGTCACACTACGTGATTTGTAGTTGACGATAATATGCGTCCGCGACCTCCAACGACCATTGTCGTCCTCACGGCGGACATGACGAGGGCGTTTTGCAACCTTGACCTTCGAAGCAGAGGGACGGATGATAGGCATCTAGTGAAAGGTTGGTGACATTGATGTTGAGTTCGTACAAGAACAACTCACCTCCGATTTCAGTTTCTCTTGCTGCTTCTTAGTCAGCTTCAACAGTAGGTTAATTACATCCACTGAGGTAGTACGCAGCACGGCACACATACCTGCTTCGACACGTTCCTGGATACAGCCGGCCCACTCTCATTGACCATGTCCAAGTCATCATCACTATCCTCGATGTATTTCACGGTGCGGCGCGAAACAGCATAGCGACTGGTCTTGCTGTTACGAGATGGAGGATCGTCATCGTCGTCCTCGCTCTCAACTTCTTCAGGCTCATCCACGACAACATCAGCGTCGTCAGTTGTCGGCGGTTCGGTGGGATATGAACCAACACTTGAGGAACGAGAACCTCTTGAATGGAAGCGAGGCGGACTTGCACTCGTCGCACTGAAGTTATTGCCAGTGGCACCTTGGTTACCTATCCGAGTGTCGGAACACGGAGGCACAAGTCAGAGATCTAGTGAGAACTAATTTGCCGTGTGAATAGGTATACTGTGCTCACCTGCAGCAGTGAAAGTGACGCGCTGTGATGCATCATACTTGAGTGACTAGGGTCAGAGTAAACAGATCGGATTCGGCTTACCTCTGCGTCGAAGTCATCACAGACCTCGCGATGCTCCGCTTCCTCATCATCGCCCCCCTGCAGCTCGCCGTCCACATCATCGAATTCTTCTTCGCCATCGTCGTCAAAGGTCTCCTCAGCAAGCCGAGAAGCTGACGTGGAACGGACCACCCTTGCAGGTGTGATCGCCTTGGAAGTTTGAGACTTGGTCTGTGAGGCTAGTGGTGACTCGTCGGCGGGTTCACTATCCGAGTGGTCGACGTCGATCCGAGCTGCCCGGTGGGCTTTCTCTGGCCACGGCATTAGACACGTACTTGCAAGTCAATTGAAAGATACGTACTCCGAGTCGGTTCGGACTCCGGTGGTCTCAAGGCGCCGGCAACCTTCAACTTCTTTGAAGAGCGCTCTGTTTCTGCATGGCTATCGATGTTCAGCGACTTCGGCGGCATTGCATCCCGGGCCCCAGCGTTCCTACCACCACTATTGGTACTGTTAACCTTCGCCACTGCCGAATCTTCTCTCTTCCGCTTTGCCTTGGCTGCCTTAGACGTCGACGAGGTTACTTCAACATCGGATTGTTTCTTCTTGCCTACATCGAATGGATCAGAATCAAGAATGTACGTACAGTCGTTGTGCGACAGTATACCATTTGATGACTTCCTACTAACTGGCTGGCCTTCTCCAGCAGTCTGCGAGCCGGACACGTCACGTCGCTTTGGCACAATTGTCGCCCACTTTGTGTGAGCAGCTTGGGCTGTGACACGCACAGGTCGGCCGGCTGCTAGTATTCGAAGGTTAGTATGCGCATATTAGCTGGTGAATCCATTCTTACACTCCGCGGGAGGTTCATCAACCAGATCATCGTGTGAGCCGTCTCGGTCGACCTCTGATATACGACCCACACGGCTAGCGCGAGGACGACGGCTTGCTGCCGACATTCCTGACTTAAGGGCGAGAAGTCAGTCAGGGTGCGACCTGCGTCAATAGACATGAGGTAGTGTCGAAAGCAGGCTTGCAAAACGACAACAGTATGGAGCTATAAACAGCCAGGCCCCTGTCAAGTAAGTAATGCGCACCACAAATGAATGTCTGTCAACGGAGTAACAGATTTGCTAGAGAGGTTCGTCGTCGAGACAACCACGATGGTGGGAGCCAGTGTACGGCTGGTGTTCTTGGTGAGTCTCTTCGGATGCTGCTAGTCTTAGGATTAAATGGAAGTTGGATAGAGTACTATGAGTCGGAAGGAAGGCTTTCGAACGCCAAAGGAGACCGGATGAAAGAGAGAGAATGCGCTGGCGGGTTAGGACGTGCCGATGCAGTGTGAGATGTGACACTGTGATGCCCTTCACCCCAGTGCCAGTTCGGCAAGCAGCGACTGTTACTGCGTCACGAGCCGCGTGCACTGTCAACCATCGATCTCTGGACTCAACGTCTTCCACGCCGTCAGGTCTCTCTGCATCTGCACTCGTCAAATATCTGTACTTTAGTAAGCTGAAATCCTTGCACGGCCTTGACCCCATACTGACAACCGGATTTCCTAGCGTCTCCGTGTATACTACCAACCCCTTGCCATAATGCCATACACATGTAACGGCTGCACCGCTACCTTCGCACAACGCGGACCCTATCTACAACATCTTCGGCAGAGTGAAAGACCTGCCTGCCAGCTCGCACGCCGGCAACACGAGGAGTCTGTACGACGACCGACTCGTCAGGCTAGCCATCGGCGAGCCGCACATTCACGCTCAAACAATCGATCGCGTTCCTCGGGATCCAGGAGCAACGGATCCGCACCTGCATCGGCCGCAACTGAAGACCTTGACGCAGATGATGAGGACGAACCCATGCCATTTGAGGGCGATTACTTCGGTGCTGCGGGTGACTATGCTGGTGGAGATCTTCCGTTTGGTGACGAGGTTCGCGTCGACATCGATCCTGACTCCCATGAGCCAGCAGAGGAGTCAAGTGATGACGACGCTGACGACGACGACGACGCTGTCGGGCAGGATGTTGTCCAGCCCACAATGGAGACCGAGCGAGATGGGCATCAGCTTCCCCCTGCACCTCTAGGTCGTCGCACACCCGAACCAACTTCCACTGCTCACTCAGAAGCCGGACACGAACCTGCTACCCAAGACGGACAGGGTGTTGCAGCAGGCCCGGGTGGAGTCGACCCCGCAGAGCATACGCAGATCCGCGAACCACCCGAGCACATCGTCCCATTCGGTGGCGAGGCTGGCAAGCCCTCTCAACCAGGGCAGCTACCACGCTCTGGCTACACCTCGTACGAAGGCAAGGTTGATCCAGATGCAGTTAATCCTTATGCACCATTCGCTTCACGTCTGGACTGGGAGATTGCGCGCTGGGCTAAACTTCGTGGGTCAGGGTCAACTGCGTTCTCCGATCTTCTCGCTATCGAAGAGGTCTGTCCCTTCTGTCAGTCATGCTCTATCCCAAACTCATCAAGGGGTTCTTACTAGGTTCGCGAACTGTTGGGCTTGTCATACAAAAATAGCGACGAGCTGAACAAGATCATTGACGAGGGGCTTCCAAACCGACGGCCCGCATTCCACCGCTTTGAGGCATGCGTCGGAGGCGAGCACTTTGAGATGTTCTGCCGTGACATTCTCGAGTGTATCCGTGCGCTCTACGGTGACCCCGAGCATGCGGCATATCTATGCATCGCGCCAGAGCGCCACTATGCTGATGCGGACAAGACGCTCCGCTTGTACCATGATCTCCATACTGGAGAGTGGTGGTGGGCGACACAGGTGCATTCATCTCTTCGATCTCCTCAAACTTCACTGAATGTACATGCAGAAGATACTCGAGAAGGAAACGCCGGGTGCAACAGTTATTCCCATCATCATATCATCAGATAAGACTCAATTGACAACGTTCCGAAACAAGACTGCATACCCAGTCTATCTTACGATTGGCAACCTTCCGAAGGAGATCCGCCGCAAGCCGTCACATCGCGGGCAAATTCTCCTCGCTTACCTTCCAACGAGCCGCCTCGAACATATCAAAAACAAAGCAGCCCGGCGTCGGACTGTGGCGAACGTCTTCCATGCATGTATGTCGATGATCATGGAACCTTTGCAGAAAGCTGGTGTAGAAGGTATCCCCATGACCAGCGGCGACGGTATACAGCGGCGCTGCCATCCAATCCTCGCCGTGTACGTCGGGGACTATCCCGAACAAGTCCTCGTAACAGGAACATACACCGGCGAGTGTCCAATCTGTCATTGCTCTCACGACGACCTCGGGGCTTACCCATGCTTGTCCGACTATCGCGATGTCGACGAGGTTTTCGCCACTCTAGGTCTCTATGGTACAGCCGATTACAACAAGGCTTGTGACGCCGCCGGCATTAAGCCAATCCAACATCCATTTTGGGAGAACCTCCCTTACGTCGACATCTATCGGTCGATCACGCCCGACATCTTACATCAGCTCTATCAAGGGATTGTCAAACATTTGCTTGCTTGGCTCACCAGTATTGTCGGCGAGGACGAGATCGACGCGCGGGTTCGGCGACTACCACCTAACCACACCATCCGCATATTCCATAAAGGAATCACCGGCTTAACGCGTGTTACAGGTACTGAACACAAGCAGATGGCACGGTTCATGCTTGGCCTTCTGGTCGATGTTCAGCTGCCTGGTGGTGAGTCAGTCGCGGACCTGTTCAGTGCTACGAAAGCCCTTCTGGACTTCGTGTATATGGCGCAATACTCGGTCCATTCAGGCGCAACTCTGGCTGCACTCGAGCGCTCACTGTCCGAATTCCATGCGAATAAGGACGTCTTCATCCGGCTTGGCATACGAGATCACTTCCTCCTCCCGAAGCTTCACATGATGACGCACTACGTCCGCGCGATCAAACTCTACGGTACGACCGACAATTACAACACAGAGTCCACCGAGCGACTCCATATTGACTTCGCGAAAGAGGCCTACCGTGCAACGAACCATAAGGACGAATTCCCACAAATGACGAAGTGGCTCGAAAGGCGCGAGAAGGTGCTGCAGCACGCCAACTACGTTGAATGGCGTCTCCTACGAGTGCAACGTGAGCAGCATGATCTCATCGCTGCCCGTCAAGAGATACACTGGCGGCCGCCAGATATGGCGTGTCCGTTACATCATCTCATGGCGAAGCATCCTAGTCGAAAGGCAGTCCCTGTCGCCGAGCTTGTGTCTTCTCAGGGCTATGGCGCAACACATCTTAGGGCTGCTCTTGCTCGCTTCGTGGTGGAGTTCAACAATCCAGCTCTAACACGAAACGAGATCGAAGCTCAGGCACACCACGTACGGTTTCCATTTGCGACTCTACCTGTCTTCCATAAAATCAAGTTCCGCAATCTTATATAGTAAAGGAGAGTGGTCCCGCTTTTGGACGCCGGCGCTTCCGCTCTTTCCGTATCCGGTAGCCTAATCGTCTCGCTTATTCTGTTCTGCTCTCCGCACTCTCCTCCGCACAGCTGAGGGCGATGCTAGAAGACCCCGCGTGCTCTTCACCTTCCAACTTGCGCATGGCGTCGACGACAACGTTTTTCAGCGCAGTAGAGGCGGCGGGGGGAATGGCGAGCGGTGGGCGACGGCGGGCGAGGACGGGCGAGGACGAGTGCCAACGGGTGAGTGCAGATGCACGCGAGCAAGCCCACTAACGCAGGCACAGGGTGCGGTGATGTGGATCACATCGTGCGCGGCGACTGCGAGCAGGCATGGCCGGTGTCCCACACACAAACACAATCGACGAGTGCAGCACGGCCACCGCCACGACGACGTGCGCGGAGGAGGACAAGCAGCTCGGCGGGTGCGTATTCCGCCATCTCCACTTTTCTCCCCTCCGGTACACGAACGAATAGCCATACAGACTGCCGAAAGACAGATGGCGGGCGGGCGGGTGGACTTGCGGCAGGAGAGCGAGCGGGCAGGCGACAACACACACACCAACTGCGAGTGTGCAAGGCTAATGCCCAGCACCCAGACACGGCCGGCGATTGCACACGCAGGCAGGAAGAGAGGTACGGGTGCGGATGGGTGGGAAAGCGGGCGGTGCGGTAGGAGAGGGGACGGGCAGGAGGGCATATGGGCGGGTGGACGGGCAGGCGGGCAGGTGAGTGGACGAGCGGGAGGCCGGCGAGTATGCAGCTCAGGCTGACAACCGGACAGCACGCGCATAGACCACCCGAATAAGCGAGGACAGGGCGCCGCATACGACACACGCCCACCGCGAACGCGTAGGGTTAATGCCCAGTAGGTACACACGGTCGACGAACGCGCACGCAGGGTGGTAGACAGGCGGGTGAGTGGGCACAAGCAGCCGAGCGTCGGAGCGGGCTGGCGTGCACGCAGGCGGCCCCGACGCGCACGGCAACCGCGACCAATTCCCAACACACAGGCGCAGCCGGCGAACGGGCCGCGCGCGTGCGCAGTGAGCGAGAGACGGGAGACAGCGACGATAGCCAGGGCCGGGACGTGAGCGTGTAGGGCCAGTGCCCACATGCAAACACGGCCGATTAGTGGGCGGCCGGACAACCGGACGGGCAAGCGCATTGGCGAGGGGACAGGTCACAGCACATACGCCGACCGCGAGCGCGCCGGGCGAATGCCCAGCATGCAGACACCGCCGGCGAATGCACACGCGGGCAGGCGCGCAGGCGGGAAAGCGGGTAGGTAAGTGGGAGGGCGAGCGGACGGGCGGGCAAGCAGGAGGACGAGCTAGCGGATCGGCGAGAGAGCATTGAAGAGACGGTCGAGCGAGCACTGGCAGGAGGGTGAGCGAGGACCGTGGGCAGGGCTGAGGCGCGTGCAGCATATGCAGACCGCGAGCGTCATGCAGACACAGCCGGCGAGTAAACGGCCGACAGCGGGTGCTGTCGCGGCACGAGCAGGGTGGAGATGGGCAGAACCCGCCCACCCTGCACCCGCGGTGAGCTAAGGTTCAACGCCAACACCCGCGGTGAACTCGGGTCGCGTACGGGTATAGGGAGTTGCTGCGTAGCTCAATCATGTTGTATTTAAGTCCATTCTGCTCGACTGAGGCTTCCAACGACTGGCACGTCACCCGGCACTGCAGGTTAGTACTGAGCGAGTCTGGCGCCGACGACGGATGTTTTCAGCGACGCAGGATTACCTGTGCGGCGCACGGGCAGCCTGCTAGTGTCAAGTATCACGGTAAAGAGACCCTCGATTCGATCCATGCGCGACCTCGTCAAATAGGTCAGAATGATGAAGTGCTCATACCGGCGCGCTTCGACACCGCACTCGTACGTGTTCGGCAAAGCGAGAACGCAGAAGCTCGCAATGGCCTTGCTGGTATGATTTCCTCTACTTTGGTCTCTAGCAATACTTACATGTATGTCCGATGTTGTGGTAGATATGCGTGTGGGACGGGTGCGGGTCATCTTCTCGATCCCCGAGAAAGCATCACCCTTGCTCTTCTCTTCTTCCACAAGAACGCGCAACCCGGAATTACCACGACATCTTGTCTACGTCGAGTGGCTGTCGAAATTCGCCGCTGCTCCGGACCCACGCTACCAGATGTACAAGGTGACGACACTGACGGGTGCGGCGGCAATCGGGTCGGTAGTTCCGCTCTCACTGATTGAACGGAGTGTTCATCTCAATCCGAAGTGGGGTGGGCCAGTACCTGTACATTGGACAAGCGAGAACATTTTGAACGAGTGCGCGACATTTTACCTTAACCAATATAAAGATTCCCATAGCTTCTACAACCTGTACTAGTAGGGCTTTATTACTACGTCAAATACGAGGAATGAATTGATATTACTACAATTGGTGCGACCATATGCAACTATTCGTCGTATTCTGTGGAACTCGAAGAATACCCCTCTGTACTGTGTAATTCCGAGGGAGGGTTTTTCCTGATGTGAGGCTCGGCTGGACGATGCCAAGGCGACATTTAGCGATGCAATCGACTTATCACAGGCCGGCGAACCCTTCTTCCGCCCTCGCATGTTCCACCTGGCCATCACAGGCAGCGAGACAGTGGACCCGGTTGAGAGGCTTACGGCGAGTTGTCAATGGCAGTATGCATGCCTGTGCTGACAGACTATTAGGTGTGGATCGTCGGCGACACCGATTCACAGTATTATTGCAGCAACGCGATCCGGCAGCACTGCATCGACGAGGGCCGCATCTCGTGGAGAACGTGTTTCCGCGAGGCAGCGATCCCCGCCAGCTACTTCCACCGGCTCGCCGAGCTTTCCTACGGCCCAGATACAGCGGCTGCGGGCATGCCAGGGTCGCTCAGGGCAGCCATACAGAACTGGCTGCTCCTCGAAATCCTGGGCAGCATCGGTGGCCATACCTTCCTCTAGAAGGGCTCGCCCATGCAGGCAGTTCCCGCGACACGCCTACGATACCCCTTCTCTCCTGTTTCGGCCTGTAAGGAAGACCCATCGCCCACCCCCCCCTCACCCTACTTTTCTTCCTGCGACACGTCGCCTACGATACCCCTTCCCCCTGACATTGGACTTTTTCAATACTGACAGGTGCCACCACAGCCTCGCCTGTCCTGGGGACGGCCGGGCACAGCTGGTCCCTGGGCGAGCATTATACCGCGGACACCATCTGTTTACCTGTACCAGGATTAGGCTGGGACTTTCTACGGTACTGCATGGACCATGTCGGCTGCATGCCCTTACTTATGCTATGAGAACTATACTCGGGCTGATCTTCGTGTGTATTGGATCGGCCGACCACATCGCTATTCTACTGGCTTACATCGCCCAGCAGCTCCCGGAGCCTGGGTGTGCAGGCCACTGCGAAGACAGCCACGTAGAAAATCATACCAAAATACCCTATATTATTACTCACAGCAGCGATGTACCCATATAGACAGCCAGCCCTACAGATTCTGCCCTACTTCCGACTCGAACTTACAGCCCCGCAGTACAGCCGGCCATCCTTATTCAGAGACGGGAAGCTTTACCACCAGACCATAGACCCATATGTCAGGCTATGCCTGTACTCGCACATGGACACAAGATGGACGCGGGGTGCACCGTGCTCTCATCCATGCGCGGGGGCCGCCTGCGGTCAGGCCAGCATGCGTCGTCGCTGTCACAAACTCACTTGGGAGCTCATAGCATGGGGGGATCGCAGCCCACCTTGAAGCGACACCGGAGGCCCATCAGCCAGGCATGACGAGACCATAGCAGGTCACACCGTAACGGGGACGGCATCAGTTCAGCGGATTCAGCACTAATAGAGCTTTTTCTGCAGGCAAACAGAGCCGACTTACCCTGTGTGTCTGACCAATAAAGACACAACGTAGCGGGTTCCGGTGGACTCGCACGGAAAGCCATGACACCGGATGACACGGCGGCCCCCGCGATCGTAGCTCGTCTCCCTGCGGATGATCGCCACACCCACCGACTGCTGCCCGACGGGCGACGGCACGACGTGTGGGCTTCCGGCGAGCCCAGCGTCGACGCCGCGGTCGATCGTGACTTGCCCCATTGCATCACTGTCAGCTTCCCACATATCGACTTCCAGCGAAGTGGAGCGGGAGGCTGTCTTGCGTTGAGTCGCGAGTGTGCGGGCAAGCCGGTGGGTCAACGGTACACGTACACGTCCTCGCTGCCATGCCCCCGCCTCCATCCTCCCCGCTCGCCGTCCTCCGCACGCGGGCTCGCGCGTTCCTGCCATCCGCCCGCGCGTTCCCAGACAGCTCCGCACCCGCAGACGGGAGGGTTCACGTGCTTCCCGTCTGTACGCGCCGCGCGCGCGCCCTCCCGCCTCCTTGGTGTGCCCACCCCCGCTCGTCGTTCGCTCGCCCGTTTGCCCGCCCGGCGTTCATCGGCCACGTCTGCGTGCTGGGCATTCGCCCAGCATGCTCGTGGTCGGTATGCGCGTGGTGCTCGTCCGCACCGTATCCCCGTCCGTGCCAGCTTGCCTGCCGCCTCGTTCTCCCGCCTCGCGGCGCGTGTGTTTGTCGGCCGTATCTATGCGCTGGGCATTCGTCCATCGCACTTGTGGTTGCCCGTCTGCTCGTCGATCCATCCGCTCGTCGATCCAGTGCTCGCCGTGGTTATGTGTGTCGTGCTGCGTGACGACGCACCCTGTGTTCGCCCACTCACCCACCGCCAGCTCGCCGGTTTCCCCCCTCACTCGTCTACTCACCTGCCCGCCGCCCGTCCACCCGCCCGCCTACTCGTCCGCGCGCCCGCCTACTCGCCCGTCCTCGCGTCCGTGCGTCCGTGCGTCCGCTCGCATTGGGCGCATTCGTCGGTCGTGTTTGCATGCTGGGCAGTTGCCCAGCGCGCTCGCGGTCGACGTGTTGCCGCCCGCCCGCTCGTGCCGCCTGTTCGTCGGCCGTGCCTACACGCAGGGCATTGGCCCTGCGTGCCCGCGGTCGTCATGCGCGTCGCGCTGCACGTCGCCACGTCCTGCGCCTGCCGTTAGTGAGCTCGCGCGCGTGTGCCTGGACTCACCCTGCCCTCGCCCTCACTCTCGCCCTCGCCCTCGCCCTCGCCCTCGCCCGTCCCCGCCAGTCATCCACCCCTGCCCGCCGTCCACTTGTCATCCAGGCCTGCCGCCCGTTCGTCGCCGCGCCCGGGCTCGCGGTGGCTTTGTCGGCTGCGTTTGCATTGCGTTCGCACGCGTGGTCTTCGTGGGTGCTCGCCGCGCGCGTGTGCGTCGTGTCGCTGAGACTGAGACCGTGGGCGTGGGCGAGTCGACCTGGTGGAACTCGAGAGGGGCAGACCGGGCGCTCGCGGGGTTGCCGCTTTTGGCAATACCCGCACGACTGCAGGGCGGGTAGGCGGGTACGGAAATCGCTACCCGGACCCCTACCCGCGCGTACCCCTACCCGCGACCCGCGCGGGTTGGGCGTACCCCTGCAATGCACTAGCGTTGACGCGCCCGAGGTGCCGTTCGCAAGCCGCCAGCTCCCGCCAGCGAGTTACCTTGGCCAAAGGTGAGCACGGGATTGTCTCACATACAGTGGGATACAGCTCACCTGGCATCCTACACGTCTGCCGCGTTGCTTCGCAGGTCCTCGGAACGCTCAAACGCCGCGCGCCTTTTTGTCAGACGGTCGACGCATGCAGGCGGGCCGCGCGCACAGCCGGATAGTGGGTGCGAAGCGCGCGGATATACCTAGGCGGGACAGGGTGAGTGCAGTCGCCCTGCACGACAGGTGGAACCGAACTCACCTCGATGGTACAGCACCGGGGACGATACTCGCACGGCACGATGGCCTCTGCGCTCGTGTCCTGTCTCCCTGCGGGTCATTGCTTGTTCACCACACCGTCTCCCTGCGAATGACCGCCACCGCTCTGCCTGACAAGCGCAGACACGACGTATCGTCGTCCGGCGAGCACGCCCGCGAGAACGTGCTCGACTCAGCCACTGCCTGGAGATCGGCGCGTGGCTCGCGTTCGCGGATCGCCGCGCAACCGATGAAGCCACGGCGGATCGAGTTACGGGGAGCTGGATGCCCGTGCGGCTGTTTGACGTGGCGGGTAGTGAGAAGGTGGCGCGTGCGGATGGCCGGAAAGCGCGCGAGGCTGTCTCGCTGAAGGTGAGTACGACAATGATGAATGCATGATTGGAGACTTACGTCGGTGCCCTACTCATCTGCCGCGTTACTTCCCAGGTCTTCTGTGCACTGGCGACCCGAGGGACACGCCCGTCGGGCGGTGGACGGAGCGTGTCGATCTCCAGCAGGCCGGGCTCGGGCGTGGGGCGAGGGCCCCCTTGCTATGCGGGCGTGAGTACTTTTCGCGCTGCGTGTACAGTGAGAGACAACTGACCTTGTTTGAAATAGCTGCTCGTCCGGGGATCCAGATCCCTTGGTAGGGAGCTGGCTGGTGGAGGCGCGACAGAACGCGTCACTGGAAAGTGACGTCCGAGGGAGGAGGAGGATGTCGACGTACGGGCGAGTGGATCCCGAGCTTTGAACACGAAGGATGGACGCCCGCGGCGGCGCAGATGCGGCGGAAGCATTCCGCAGTCTGCCATGGGTGCTTACCACGAAGAGGGCCGTGCGTCGACTCGTTCACAGGCCGAAAGGCTGCGCGGCTGCATGCGACGGTTGCGGCCGCCAAAGCAGACAGGCGGTGTCAATGCCAGGTGGGCTGGGTCCGGAGGCGTGAGTGAGGTGGAGAGAGCGGGGTGCGGAACTGCATGCTGAGCCGTACAGGTGCTGTTCTCACATGGTGAGTAGTTTCGCCCTGCATGCACTGAGGGAGAACTCACCTAAGATGCGAAGTTTGCTCGCCAGCGCCCATGTCACCGGGGATCAAGATCCCACTGTATGTAGCCAGGGAACAGCTGGCTGATGAACGTGGCACGCATTCCAGCGATCGACGTTGTGCGGGGGAGGGGAGGGGATTCCGAGCGTTCAATACGCGAGGTCCCGCAGCCTTCGCGACACGCGCTGTGAGTGTCTCCACTGGTTTGAGCAGTGATTCGGCCTCGCGGTGACTGTGCGCGACACACAGAGCCAATCATAAAGGGCGCGAACATGGTGCTGCCCCGTCGGCTGTCCCTCGTCCTGGACTGGGTGACACGCCCATCGAGACTTGGCACCGGTACGACAGACAGGTCCGTACGCGCTGCTCTTATCGGTGCGTCACCCGCTTTCCATGAGCATCAGTACCTCACCAACGTTCCGGGTCAGCTGTAGATGTCCATGATGTTCTGGATATACCATCTACATCGGAAGGCTTCTATAGGTATGTGACCTTCGACGTGGCCGGATCTGGCGCTGGCGTCTCTTTACGGGGGTGCTATCCTATCCCAGCATCCCCGGGCCATGTGTGCTGATTATTCAATCAAGTACCAGCCATTGGTAGGTTGTCACTACCCCCGGCTCACCGACGATCCAAGGTCCACTCGACCCTTCCCCCTGCGTCAGCTGGATACTGGCTACAGCGTCCAGCATTTCGCGGGCCTGCACAGCCTTCCGTGCACCGTCCGTTGTGGCGACTTTCGGACAACCGTGTACGACGCCTCGGCGACTCGATCTTCTGGGAGGTGCCACCCTGGCAGTGAGTCCCAGCGATCTGCGAAGTCCGAACATCAGCGACGGTGCGACTGACTAGCCTTCGTGCCCACGAGGACCTCACCGGACGGCTTCCCGTTCCGCTCGAGCCCACAGTGAACGTCCCGCATGGCTAAGCATGTACGAAACGAGCAGGACGTTCACTCACACTGACCTATCTCGTAGCCACCGCGTCATTGCCCATTGGCGATTGTCGATTCGTCACTGCTCACGCCAGGGTAGCTCGCAGTGAGTTCATGCCACCTGACATGCACGGCCCCGAACTACGCTGACCACATTTGCCAGCGCGCGATCCTCTGACAGGTCAGCAAGTGGGCGCGACGGAGCTACTCCTACCGCAGCGCCCTAGCGGACATACCCAGCAGCGCCGTCCCCCGGGTCGACGTGGGCCCGCCCGCACAAGCCGTCGCAGGGCGCCGACGGCGATGTCGTGCCGTCGTCCAACGTTGAGCGCAAGCGCAAGCGGTTGGAGGGCCTCGTCATCCATCCGAGCGGGTTTGAGCCCTCCATGCCCGAGACAGGGTTCCATCCCGCAGTCGCGAAGAAGCCGACGGAGGACCACCCGCTCGTCGGCACGCTCAAGCAGCCCTGGGACGACCTCCCCGCGTCGGACGAGGTATCCCCTCGCCCGGACAATGGCGAGGGTGGCAAGCAGTTCACACGGAGGAAGTACATGCGCGACCAGGCGGAGTTGGACGCGGCGGAGGTGCTCACGAACACGGATGTCATCACGCACCCCGCGGGCACGCAGGCGGAGCCCTCGCTCGCGGCCGCGGTCTCGCAGCTCGGCCCCCAGGCGGCGTCGACTGGCGGGCAGCGTGGGCAGATCCCGGTGTCCTCGTGGGACACGCCCGAGCGCCAGACGGTGCTGATGCGCGGTCAGCGCGAGGAGAACACGCGGGGCGACGTTGTGCCGACGTACTACATCGAGCGGAAGCGCCAGCGGTCGAACATCGCGGAGCACAAGGAGGAGGGCGTCCTGATGTCGGAGCTGAGCGCGGGCATTCTGTCGGAGGGCCTCGCGGCGGACATGAGGGTGCGCGAGGAGAAGATACTGGTGGAGGTGAGGATCCCGGGCACAGCCCTGAGCCTGCGCGGGACGTGTCGCTCCCGCAGCCGCCGAGACAGGCTACTCGCCAGCAAGATGCCTTCAAGCTCGACGAGGATGGCGAGGTTGACGTCAACTCGGTGGGCAACACGGCCGCGGCCAACGCTGCTGTCCAGCAGGTGCGCGCGGAGTACTTCCCGACGCTGGCGGAGACGGCCTTCTGGCGGCCGCTCCTGAGTGTGACGCTGCAGACGCGCCCGCTCACGACGACCGTCGCCCGGCTCTCGCGCGCGTACGCCCGCGGGACGCCGTTCTACTCCACCGTCGACCCGCACGACCGTAAGTACGGCCCGTCGATGGGCGGGCGCGTCCGCAACATGCGCCTCAACCGCACGCACGAGCTCGTCGTCGACCTCGCGCGCCTGCTCCGTGGCGAGCGCGGCGGACCGCTGGGCATGCGGTGGAACCCGGAGTCGCTCGGACGGGGGATCAACGGCGAGGGCATGGCGGAGCCGATCCCGCTCGAGAAGTGGATGGTCAAGGTCGGCCTGGGCGTGTGGTACCAGCGCGCGGAGGAGTGGAAGGCGATCTACGCGGAGGCGGCGCGTGAGGCGGAGGTAGACGACGCGATGGAGGTGTTCGGCGTAGACCAGCGCGGGGCGCGAAGAGAACACGCGCGACGCTGTCGTGCCGACGTACTACATCGAGCGACGCGTGACTTCTCGAGTCGTAGCGAGTGTCGGAGGAGCCACTTGTCCGCTGCATCCGATTGGTAACGAGCATGACAGCGGAGAACCCGTAAGCATGGCCCTCATCCCCCAGCTGCATTGCGCCTACGTGTGAAGCCTAGCCGACGCTCGCTGACGACGCGCGTTGGCCCGACCTAAGTCAGCAGCCACGCAAAAGTGAGAGGCCGATGTGCCTCACGTCCAGCTCGTGTCTGTGAAGAGGCCAATGAGTTCGGGCCATCCAGAGCATGACCGTGTCTTGGCAGAGGTGTGGCCGTCGTCGAGGGTGAGTTAGTTGCGCTGCGCTATGTGCTCGGTCTAACGTGCAGCATGTAAAAGGGTGGCACAAAGGGCTAATGGGATGAAGTGCAATGTGCACCGACATGGATAAGTGAGTACCACTGGGTACTGCCTGTAGCAACGTGCCGTCCATGTCAGGCTACATGCATCCTGTGCGGTGATATTCAATGGACTAAGTACTGCATATACACACTGTACAATAGTTCATTGAGGCAATTCTACATCAGGATTTCCCTCCCCTGCCCCAGGTGCTGATGTGACCCCCTTATTCAACAGTGAATCCTTCCATGCCTGTGCCAGTGGTCTTGAAAAAGCCATAGAAATAGAGTGATTGACAGCACCATATGCCAATGTTGTGCCATGACTATAGTCTGCCTTAAAGCCAATCAGTGTACCTGCAGCCTGTTTGATGACAACCCGCAGGCCAACATCCACAAAATTGGCACCACCACTAGGGAGGGCATTGTACCCTGCAATTGATGAGTGACTTCTATGAATGGGTATGCTGAGAATAGACTGACTAGTAGTTACAAGCTCCCTAGCCACACAGAGGGAGAATGCAAATTTGCAGTAGGCTTTATCAATGTGTGACCACCTACAGCCAGATTATGACACAGGATGTTTGGTACATCATATGAGAGAAACACTCACGCAACATATCCACGACTCATGTATGCTTCTGGTGGACCACGCTCAGCTGCAGGGAAGGAGTATATTTGCTGTCCAACTGTGATTTTATAGCCACTGCCTAGATTATACCAAATCAGCCTTTGGTCTGTGGTGAAAATCATTGTGTACAACTTACCTTCAGCCACATTCCTTGTGGCAATCCTGGGCATTTCAGCCTGTTCCAGGGATGCCTCAACTTCTTGGATGGCTTCTGAGGGTACCACAGCCTTGATCATAGCCCAAACCAGACTAACAGCCCCAATCACATCTTCATCATGACATTGCTGTATGGAAGGATCCAGGTTCCTGGTATAGCTTTTGGCCCAGCCTACCACACGGGCATGCCAGGGACCACGGTTCAGTCCAACTTGGGCCATATGTCCACCATGACTGGGCTAGAAGAAATTTTCATCAATAACAATACTAATTGACAGCATACTGAGACATACCCTGACATTCCGGCGTTCATTACATGCACTCTCAACCACTTGATGCAGCCATGCATACAAAGGGGTGGAGAGTGCTGCTTGTTGTGCTACACCTCTGATGCACATTAGCTCAAGCTCATATCCTGCTAGGGTATTCATGAGTGTAAATCATGTAAAACCTCCAAATGATACTGACTCACCTTGAGAACTGCCAGATAAAATAATCACTGATTCCTCAGTCCCTATTTCAAGGTAATCATGGGGACTAGCCAGCCCAACCAGGGCAGCATGGGGTTGTCTTGGATTGGTGAATTCTGACATGTGGGTGTGCAGAGGAAGATGGGGGACCTGGTCGCGGGAGCGAATGACCAATCTAAGCTTGATGCCACCAGCAATGATATAGGCATGAGGGCTGGCCCTGAGCAGATCTGCTAGACCATAACTGCTGTGGCCTAGTAGGCCTATCTGGCGCACCTGAAATTGAAACCCTTAACTGTTGTACAGTGTTAGAGAGATCCAGACATACCAATGTCCTCTTCTCATGATGGCTAGCCTGGACTACACCACTGGATGACTGGCTCTCTTTCAGTAGTGTTTTCAGGGTTTCCCAAGCCAGGAATGCTGAAGTGCCTTTGGGCAGTAAGCCTAAACTCCTGCGCACCAGTACAGACAGCTGAAGCTATAGCATGAGGACATATATCATAGAAAACTCATAAAGACTCACATCTTTAGCTGATGGCTGGTGAATAGCCTCTATCTCCCTGAGGATCTGACATATAACAGGAGAATTGGAATCTTTGATGTCAGCAGCACTTATGCTCTCAATGATCCTGATAGTTTCAGGGGCAGATAGGTATGTTGCCACTATGTAATCAGGTTACCATGGGCCATTACATGAGTATGAAGAAAACACCCACATGCTTCCATAGCATCAGTATTCTGTTTCCTTGGCATATTGGTGAGACTGTCACTTTAAACATCTATGTCAATAACCCATTGGATCAGCATGACAGAGAGTATACCTCTGTGATGAAGCTAGTACTTGACCTCAGTATACTCATATGAATATCTGTAAGAGTGACTTACTGCTCAGTGGATAGTAGGGTGCTACTGAATGTCCCTCTAACTCATGCCTCCTTAAATACTGTTGCAATGGCATGTTAGTCATTCAGCTGAGCAGTATCAGTCAGCATCAGTCAGCATCAGTCAGCATCAGTCAGCACTAGTCACAGTCAGTCACAGGCTTCTCAGGTGACTGGCTAATCACTTCAGCTGTCCCTGATCCAGAACATGATAGTTGTATCGAAGTAGTATACATAGAAAAGCATTACATGACCTTCTTCGCCGTCCTCCTAAGTCCTTCAAATGCCACGGGTTCGCGCTCGTCGGCTCGCGCACTCGGCTCGGAGCAACGGTAAAGAGCCGAGGCGGAAACACCAGCAGCCTCGGCCGAGTCGATGGGCAAGGATCGCCATGCGAAGTTCGGCGTGACTTGAGGGGGCGGGCGAGAGGGGCCGGGTGAGCTCGTCAGTGGAGCGCTGAGGACGGGGAGCAAGGTGGGATGACGGAGGCAGGGGACTCGTGTCGAGGTGAGGGTGTATGCTCGCGCATGAACAACACGTCTGCGCATTATCATGCAGTACAATAGGTGTGAGTTTCTGTGGCTGCGAATCACCACGCGCAGAGAGGATGGACACGCACCTGGAACTCGAGCCCGATGCCGTCCGCCGCGGAGACGTCGAGGAGCTTGGCCCATCTTGCGGCCGATGCTGCTGATGCCTTCGGCGTGCTCCCTGCCGCGCGCCCAGAGCGGGATGTGGTCAACCTTGGTCCGGAGGCTGACGACCGCGCCGCAGATCTCGTCTCGTTGTCGAGGTCCTCGCCGACGAGCGCCATCGCGAGCCGGCTCCAGCAGTGGTCGAGCAGCTGCGGGTTGTTATTCATCGTGAGCACCTACTTGCCGCCGTGCGCATTCGCGGGGTCCTCCTATATCGGCTTGATGCCCGACTGGAAGGTGTGGTAGTTGGAGTTGCGCTCCAGCCGCGAGGGCGGCTTGAGCCAGTTGAAGTACCGGCAGAACGTCCCGACCGTCTCGAACTCGCCGATCACTGTCAGGCCCGCCTCGTACTCGTCCTTCTCGGGCGCAGCAAAGGGCGTCGCGTTCTGTAGCGGGTCCGCGCTCGCGCTGGGGAGCGGTCGTGCGGGGTGGGCGGAGGCGGGCGTGAAGGGGACGGTCGACTTTGTGTCGTGGAATATTGTGCTGCGTGTGATGTCAGGGCGCGCGCGCAGCGCACGGGATGAACACGCACCATTTGTTCTCGAGCGGGTGCTCCGGGGCCTGGATATGTACGCAGGCCGGGCGTCTTGAGATCCTCGATGGTCTCTGCGCCTTGGCGGTACCGTCGACGCTGAGCGTCCTCGCTTTTGCGAGGCGGGCGGTGACGTCGACTATAGACAGCGGGCGAGGAGGGGAGTAGGGATGGAGGGAAGGTCACTACTTGCTCACTACTAGTAGATCAGTGGGCAGCAAGCGAGGAACGGCCGCAAAAACGAGAGCACCTCACCCGCCCACCGCTGTGCTCCCTGTCAGCGTACATGCCGGTCCGTGTGTGCACTCACCGTTGCCTGCCGCCGGTTCGTCAGCTGCGCCTGCATATACAGGGACAGGGCGTTGGCCCTGTGCACCATGATGCTCGAGCTCCCTGCTCTCTCATGCCCACAGGAAGCTGAACCTCGCCTCCGAGACACGTCCGTGACACGTCACGTGACCTGAAGCTGCAACCTCGAAGCTGCAACCTCGACGCTCGTGCTGCAACCTCGACGCTCGTTCTTTGGGCCTCAGAGTCACAAGTCAATCCCTCGTCGTCCGTATTTTTCAACGATAAATACTGTCATACGAGCGCGTTCTCAACAGGACTCCACGCGGTAGCACGATATGCGGTATGTGTCCCGATCTACTTAGTCGCTCACTGGTATGTATCAGCCGCTCGCAATTCTCCATCATCGACGCGCAGGCAGTGCAGCGCTAGACGTAGCCAGTGCTCGCGCGTTCAGCTGTGGTCACCGTGACCCTTAGGGGACAGTCTTAAGCATCATTGCTGCAGACGCCTGGAGTGCAAATCACTGATCACCCTCGACCTGAGAATCCGCGAACTATCACCGCTCCAGTACGCTATTCCCCGCTACAAGGTAAGTCAATAGCACTATATTGACATCCTCAGACATACGCTAATGTGTGCTACGGATACAGCAATCTCTACGATGAATACCTCCGTGCCGCTTAGCGATGGTCATATCCCCTTCACATACCAAGGGGAGACGTTTCAAACGTACTGTAAAGTCTTCGGACACCTGCAAGGTCGCTCCAGCAATCCGCTCGTCGTCCTCCATGGCGGGCCTGGCCTCACTCACGACTACCTGCTGTCTCTATCCGATCTCGCGACTTCGTCAGTTCCCGTCATTCTATACGACCAACTCGGCAACGGCAAAAGCACCCACCTGACGAACAAACCAGAGGGTTTCTGGACGATCGACCTCTTCATCGACGAGCTCGTCAATTTGCTTCGACACTTCGGGATCGAGGACTCCTTCGACATCCTCGGACACTCCTGGGGCGGCATCCTGGGCCTCGAGTTCGAGGTTCGCAGGCAGCCCGTGGGCTTGAAGCACTTGGTCCTGACCAATGCGCTCGCGTCGGTTGCGTTGTATCGCGAAGCACAGAGCAGATTGCTCGCGACATTCCCGGAATGGGTTCGGGAGGGCATGGCGGCAGGAATCAACGATCCGCGAAAGTACCCGGCGCTGAAGGAGTTCTACGCAAAGCACGTCTGTAATGTCAGTCCGTGGCCGGAGGAAGTCACCGACTCCTTTGACCGGGTGTTCACTGAGGAGGGGGATGCGACTGTGATGTCCGCTCCGTAAGTCGAGGATGTTGTGATTCCCACATGTCGTCGTCGAGAGCTAACCTGTGCCCGGCATGTATCCAGCGTCGTGCGCGGTTGGTCCATCATTGACCGACTGCATCTCGTGCGCGTACCATCGCTGGTGATCAACGGACCAGACGATGTATCGCAAGACTCGACGGTGGCTCCGTTATTTTGGGGTATTAACCGAGCAAAATGGGTGAGGCAGGAAGGTACCAGCCATATGCCGTTCTGGGAGAAACGGGAGGATTACATGGACGCCGTCAGAGGCTTTCTGAGTTTATGACCAATCCCTAGTAGGCGGAAACTATCATGCCGACCTCTGGGTGCGGTAGCGTCACGCTTGTACGTACTACGAAGACGTACCGCCAGTCCAATGTCCTTGAAACAGGAATCACTAATGTTTGTGAGTTAGCACGTCTTCAATGTTTGCAATTGGGCACCAGGTTATGCTGTTTATGTAATAATACGTAAATACTTACTTCTTAATAGTGAAGATCTGGGATCTCAAGATCTCACCGGCATCCTCCGGTCGTGTTGTTGCGTCGCGCGTCGGCCGGACATCCTCAAGCTCAAGATTCAAGACGTCCTGCAGGCTTCCTCTTCACGCACTTCACCTCGGACTCGGCTTTTGAACGCGTCGAAAATGCATCGAGTAGGTTCTGGTGCAACTAATCGGAACCGCAACGACAGGGGGACCTGGATTCCTCGCAGGATGAATGCGAAGGAATGCAAGTGTTATGCACCGCCTTCAGACTACGGTCGGTTATGTGAGTTCAGCTGCCGGTACCATACACTGTCTTCTCGATACAGAGTTGCTTCGCATGCTACATCTACACGAGTGCCATTGTGCGGCAATATTCATAACGATATAGTCACCACGACAAATGGCATCCAAAATGGTCGTCACGGTCATGATCGCGGTCTGTCATGCATGGCATGGCTTGTCGTGCAACCCTATAGAGCGTATTTTCTTGTGAGTTCACTAAAGCAAAACTCGATGCTATGCGACTACCTCGGCTCCTTCAGTCTCTGCGAACACGAACAGTTCACGGGCATCGTGCCGCATTGTCTGGCGGGTTTTCAGTTCATTGTTCTCTGCGGGACTCACGCGACTCACCTATAGCAACATCTTCGGCATTCTTACCGGGCGCAGAGCAGGATTGACGCTCTGTCAGAACTGGAGCCGCTTGGCTGTGCACAAGCATCATGGCAAGGACTGCGACGAAGGCGATCTGCTTGTAGAAGAACATCACTGGTACGACGTAACGTTCGTGCAGCATCCTACTGTGTGCGTATCTCAATTTATAGCATCTGCCTGTAGAGCTGTGTGCCTGCCAAGAACGGAATAGCCTAGAGTGCGTCCCGCAAGAGATACGCCAGTGCATGGTCAGGCAGATGCGCCTATGATCATTTGGGTGGAGGCACTGCGTATCTCTCATGCCTCCGCGCCTGACCGTAAGTTGCCATACAGTCCCATCTGTATTCCGTCTTGGCTACTGTGCCACATGCAGGCCTCCTTTCGGTCGATTCCCAATAGTTTGTTGTCCGACCTTCACGGCATCAGCACCAAGGAAGGTGGTAGTATCCCGCTGTCGTTGGTCTTCAGCTTATACTAATTGACAGTGCTCGCTTCTGCTCATTCACAGTTCTCTATTCTCTTATGGTCTTCACTAGCAACCGAGAGTGGTAACATCGTTCCCCGGTTGTCCTCCTCGATAGCGGTCATGCCTTTGCAGAAAGCGGGCATCCTCTCCGGTATGTCTGCCGAAGTGCACTGCGTGCTTTGCAATACAGCGCTCACCATGCGCTAGGTCGGGATCCTTTTACGCCGACCCAGGCTAATTCATGTGCATGACCGCCTGTTGTGCATCAAATCATTGTAGGAGTTCGGGCGCTACTTGCCGGCGTCCGTGCCTTTGTCGCATGTTGCAGGCTGTGCTCGAGTTGCATGTGCAGACGTGCAACAGGACAGGTTTTGCCGTCGACGGCGCGATCTACTCCCGCTCCTCGGCACGCTCTCGACACTACTGTCACATCAGCCTGCTGCCCACGAAGCCACACCCTTACCACGATGTTCCAGTCACGTAACGATTATCGCCTTCTCACCAAAGCGAACACGAACGAGAACGTCGGTAGAGAGAGTGAGGGAGTGGAGGAAGACATCTACTCTGGGGGACCGGGTGCTACTACTGCGTCCCCTAACGCGTCCCTCTGGCCACTCTTCATTTGCCTTCTATGCACCGTCGCGAATCTCGGCCTCTTTCACCAATCTTCGTCCCAACCGTCGCCAGCCGTACCTACGACTGCCTTAACCAAGCAAGACATTTTCAAACTTCGCCGGCCGTCCCAATACATCCGTCTTCACGAGATCTCCCGACCTTCGCCGCCGGTAGCCAGGCAATTCGACAACTATCCCATCGTCGTTGGGCAGATTGACTCGGCCGCCCCGAACAAGGTTATCGACGGTGCAGCCCATAGGCATATGGTCCACAGTGGTACGATCATCCCCGAAGATAGTCGCGTGCATGTCTCGCAGACGGTCAGTCATTCGCACCGAAACGCTATGAACAGTTACTAACTGTCATGCTTACAATAGGTGTCCACCATCGTTCAGTTCCGTGCTATCGACTTCGGCATGGAGCGATGCGAGCTTCAGCTAATGATTAAGCCACAGTCCTCCGTTAGCCTCTCGTCCAAGCCGTTCACGCTGGATGTCTTCCGCCTCAACTCTTCTCTCCCTCTGGACACGCGAGCACTCACGTACAAGACCCGGCCGCCTCGCATCTCGAAGGTAGCTGCTGTCGAAGTGACTGGTGCATCCGATACGCACTGGTACCGCGGCTTTGCGTGCCCCTCCGATGATGTCCTTACATTTGAACTGGCTTGCGAGCCGACGCTAGACGAAGGAGAATGTCGTGTTGAGTGGTGGCAGAACAAGAGCAACCCTCCGACAGGTATGGACTCTGGTCATACAACCGGAGACGTAGGGCTGAGCTCCATTCGTTCGGCAGCGGTCTTCGTCAGGCAGCATGCGACTGTGTAGCGTTGGCCCGGATGACTCTACGGTCACCTCGGGCATGTGGGACCGTGGTTATCAGTGAGGATCAGAATATCCGGGCGCAGATCTAGATATTAATCCTCGGCGATTGCTACTTGTTCAAAGTTTAGACGTTCAACGTTTCCAG
Organism: Fomitopsis serialis; assembly: GCF_022376445.1. Taxonomy (NCBI): domain Eukaryota; kingdom Fungi; phylum Basidiomycota; class Agaricomycetes; order Polyporales; family Fomitopsidaceae; genus Fomitopsis; species Fomitopsis serialis. The sequence goes on along the minus strand of NW_025954980.1, from coordinate 124,721 downwards.
TCAGCCTTGGCTTTCGTGCAGCTAGCCGGTTCTTTCAAACAGAGTCTGCCATCTCTCCGCTGCAATGGTCACTCTGAAAGAGGGCGTTGAGACCCGTGTAACTGTCAGCTCCACTTTGCACATTATGCGCGCATCAGTCATGTCTCTCGCACCTACTGGCGTCATACCGCCGCGTTTCATCTGTCCCGCTGTTCAGTGTTGTAAGCGGTGTTCGTTCAACCATGGCCGATCCTCGACCTCAAGCTTCAAGACTCACAGAACTCCGTCTCACTATGTGTTCGCCCCAAGCAGTGTCATCGCATACACAGGTATTCAAGCCTGGTATCACAGCATGACCGGACGCGTACGTATCCGCGGGGATAAGTTTTCCAACACTGCAGAGCAGTGACCCGTGAAGTGACTCGGAGGATAATATCGCCCGTTATTTGTCGGATCGCTGATCATCCTCGGTCTGCCCAAACGAGTTAGTGTAATGTCGCCAGTGCAATGCAGGGTATCTCGTGGAGCACACGACGCCCATGGACCGAGCGGGTTTGAGCTTCGGCGGCGCTCTATATGTGCAGGGGACGTTCGTCCTGTACTGACACCCCTCCGTCATGTCGAACGCCTCATGGACTCCCAATGAACCCGCGGACGTGCTCTTCAGCGAGAAGACCTGGCTTCAAGGGGCAATTCTCACTGGCGTGGGCTACGGAGTTGTTTTCACCCTCTTTACCCAATGCTTCCGTGCTCTTCTCCTCGACATCAATCGGGCGAACATGAAGCGACGGGTCTTCTTTCTAATATACATTACGATAATGTTCATTCTCGGGACGATATTTATGGCCGCCTGTGCGGAAATGACACAACTGTCGTTCGTCCAGTACCGCGACTATCCCACTGGCCCAAGCGGATACGAGAACGATGAGTTCTCAATCCCTGCGGACGAAGCGGGAAATGTGGCATTTGTACTGACGAATTGGTTTGCCGATGCCCTGCTTGTAAGTGAGCGAAATCCTCTCCCGTTCATTGGAAACTGACAATGCAATGATGTATAGATCTGGCGTTGCTCGGTCATCTACCGCGGTGTTGGATCCAACATCTGGATCCCACTCCTGCTGCCTGCTCTCATGTATCTCACGGAGTTGGGTGAGTAGCTCAAAGCCAGATCGATGTTCCACCACTTACAACCTTCGTTGTAGCTATGGGATTCCTGTGGCTCATCCAGATATCGACGCCAGCATCCTCGCCCTTTCAAAACGGATCGGCAAGCAAGATCAACTGGACAGTGCCGTACTTCAGCATAGCGGTCTCTTTGAACGTAGTCGTCACACTCATGATCGCTGCTCGGCTGTGGCTCTACCGTTACCGAATCACCTCGGTTCTCGGCATGGGGCACGGCTCCCATTACACTGGCATCGCCGCCATGATCGTCGAGTCGGCAGCTATCTATTCAACCTTCGCACTTCTCTTCATTATTCCATTCGGCGTTGGGAATGCGATCGCCAACACGTTCCTTCAGGCACTGTCTCAAGTGCAGGTGAGTGGTGATCGCTAGATGTAGCGTTGCCCTGCTAATAGCAGAGTAATAGATCATCGCACCACTTCTCATCATCTACCGCGTCGCCCGAGGCAAAGGCTGGACTTCCAATACCTCCACCGCCGTCATGTCCAGCAAGACGCGCTCGACCACCTTCAGCACGAAGAACACTGTCAGCGTCAAGAACCTTTCCGGTTCCTACTTCAAGACTGGACAAGGCAGCTCCATGGGCAGAGCGACCGACATGAAGGAAGGGGACATAGAAATGGACGCCTTGGATGATAGTACTGTACACGAAAGCGTCAGGCAGGTTCGAGACTCGAATGGTGGAGTTGAACAGGGTGAAGCTGTCTGAGTAGCTACATCACTGTGCTGTATGCTATTTATTCGACGTGTTACGAGCGAGCACGATTTGATCACGACTGTCATTCAGGAAGCTTGTGTACGAACACGAACCCTTTCGCTCAGGTGTCTAAGACGTCTCAAATTCGTTCAGAAACGCTATTGTAACCTGAATAGCAGCCTACTTTACTACTCGAAAACTCATCACTTGCCCTGTTCATGAGATGGACACTCGTAGTATAAACAGGCAATCAGCGTGTGTGACGACCATGAAGTATCAATTCCATTTCTGGCTCCACTGTTCCCATTCCGCATAAGCACCGTCTAGTACGTTATATACCTTTTCCCAATCTCTGCAGACCAACGTATCGCCAATTCGATCCTGCTCGAAGTTCCTATCCATGAAGTCTCCCTCTTCTACGCTGTCAGCCGCTTCGCACAGGAACGTCTGCCGCAGATAGTTCAAGCAGTGCTGCACATGGTGCTTGGACGCAGTGGGGTCGTTCCGCTCCACGAGAGCTTGCTGGAACTTCCAGATGCAGTGCAGCTGGTGGTAGAACGTCATGACGAAGAGGCGGTGGTCGGGACCCAACCGTGTGCGACCGAAGCCGTCTGGATGAGTGGCGAGGCTCTCCCATTCGGCGGTTATGACGGGGTCTGTGCCGTTCAGTGTGAAATGGACCGATTCATGAAGGGTCATGGCGACGGTGTCGAGGTCCCCGAATGCATAATCCAGTGGATAGTCGTCATTGAGGTACGAGAAGGGTCGTGAGCCAGGTCCTGGACAACGAGTTTTGCCTCATCAGCTATGTCGTAGGGGCTCAAGCTGAAGTGGGCACGTACCCTTAGAGTTGCCTCGAGAATGCAACGGTGAGAGATGCGTGCCTACGCGCCAGGAGGTGAAGAGAACGTTGAGAACGACGAGGATGAATAGACAGTGCTTCGTGAGGACGTCTCGAATGGACATGATAATAGAGTCTATAGAGCAGTATGTGGCACTGCGAAAGAATGTGTTCACTTGTGCAGCTTCAGACAATTCAGGCGTCACAACACTACTCATATTTTGGGTGTTTGCGAAGCTGACAGCGACCCAGTACTTTAGGAAAGGCCGAACGCCGCATTGAACCTCATTGTGCATGGCGTGGAGGGTTGGCTAACAGCCATGCAGTCATGATCCGCCTCGAACGCTGCGGAAATGTTTCACCTTGACTCTGCATATTGCCATGAGGCGCACAAAAACGATAGCTCCAAGACGATGGACCGCGGCACCTAGACATCACTGATAAGAAGCCTTGGTAGGCTGCCAAGCGCCCCCGGCGTGGCAGCCTAGCAAGGCTGCAAACCCTTCTAAACGCCATCTGCCAGTTTCTGGGCAGTTTCCCCTCGCCCTTTTCCTCTATAAGGTAACAATCCCTTCTGCCCCTTCGCGCACGCCCAAGTTCCTCCGGCGGCCCACGTGCTGCGTGGCTGAGGGCGCTCCCCGATCAAGGATCTCGTATCCCGATCCCCCGCGTCGCGCCCGATGTTCGGTAAGCCGCTGCCGCCCCCGCTGAGCTCGCCGCCACCGCGTACGCGCCCACAGCGTTGCGCTCGCCGTCGCCGTCGACGACAACGACGGGCTCCGCGAGGGTGTCGAGTCCACACCGACTCGGATGCTGCCGAGTGGTGCGTTCCCGAGCCTCGCGGGCACTCCCACGGCTGTTGATGGGGAGATTCCCACGCATGCTCGCCGCCGCGCCTGGCGCTGTGCTCGCTGTCGACGACGACGAGCTCGAGTATCTCGCTCCCCTGTCCGTTCCTCGTCGCGATTTTGTGCTACATACATATAGTATCAATTTGAACACTGTATATAGGCCTCTATTGTATATAGAATCAGTAGTTACCTCGGAATTGTATGAATTTACATCCAGTTATGCCTGTGCATTATGCATGGATAGAGCGGTCAAAAGCGAGAAGAATGTGCTCTTTTATACTCATTGTTACTACTGTTATGATACATAACTAGTCTCTCAATACTATAGGCAAGCCATCCTGCCCTGTAAGTGAAAACTCCGCCATAAGTGGCCATGTATAACATCTCAACCAATGTACTGGTACTCAAAGAAACAGTACTAATATACTCATTGAATGCATGCATGCTTACTCACTACTTGTTGTACGGTCTCTGTAGCAACTGGGGTTGATAGAGGTCAAATGTAGGTGGAATGCCACACATATGGCTGGCTCAGTTGCACAGCATCTAATGCATGTATATACACAGATCTTGAATGTTTTGGCATCTATTAGTGCTAACAAACAATGCTAGGGTATAAAAACATAACAGGATTGTATGCACACCATGTGATGCGATGATGTTCGCACTGGTGGCTGACCCAGTGGCTGAGAAAAAGAGTGAGTCGGAATCATGCACCTCGTCCTTGATTGGCGTCGGATAAAACGGAAATAGTACCCACTAATGGTAAAACAATGTTAGTACTTGTCCGAAGTTGTTTTGAGTCAATGAGGTGACAGCCGGTGGGTCTGTATGCAGAAGTGGTCGTAGTGGCGTGAAAGCGCCCGTACACTCGTTAAGTGTGCAATGCACTCGAGCGATGTTCACTCGGGCACCGCTTCGGGCATGTCCCCGAACTGCCCGAGATGATGTTCGTCTCGCTCTACACGACTTCCTGCTTGTCCAATCCCAAAGAGACCTCACATATAGCATTGAGATATACAATACATACTGTATACCAAGTTTGGAGACAATCCAACCACAGGGTATGACGTGATAAGTTCTTCTCCTTCCTGTGGCCACCTATAGCTAATTGAATGAATGCCCTTGTCATCTCATCTCAGAAACTTATTGTAAGTGTAATTCCATACAGATATGATGCCAATGTAGATTCTGAGAAGTTGTCATAATGTCTGGATGCATGTAGAGGCTCCAAATGAATGGATATGCTTTTTGTACACGTGAACATCCTCATAACATTGAGGCACATATACTAGTCCTGATACTGTGAGTATACATAAAACAGTACATGAATGTGCTTGCAACATACTGGTAGAGCTTTCATGAGCTACAGTGGAGAGGTTGTAATGTTATGCATGCCCCCTTATGGCGAAGTTTCGCATTTTGGGGCCAGTAATCCTTCATCAAACACTATGTATTGCTTGTGGATAATCATACCAGTTATCTAGAGTTTATGAGAGCATATTATGCTCACTTCTGACCGCTCTATTGATGGGTACTAGGTAGGCATTACTGGGGAGATAGTCATACTATTCCGAGGTAACAACACATTGTATACACTTTATAAGCCTATATACACTTTGAATATCACTACTAGATACATGGCTCAAGAAATTGTGGCAAGAAACGAAGAGGGGAGCGAGATACTCGAGCTCGTCGTCGTCGACAGCGAGCACAGCGCCAGGCGCGGCGGCGAGCATGCGTGGGAATCTCCCCATCAACAGCCGTGGGAGTGCCCGCGAGGCTCGGGAACGCACCACTCGGCAGCATCCGAGTCGGTGTGGACTCGACACCCTCGCGGAGCCCGTCGTTGTCGTCGACGGCGACGGCGAGCGCAACGCTGTGGGCGCGTACGCGGTGGCGGCGAGCTCAGCGGGGGCGGCAGCGGCTTACCGAACATCGGGCGCGACGCGGGGGATCGGGATACGAGATCCTTGATCGGGGAGCGCCCTCAGCCACGCAGCACGTGGGCCGCCGGAGGAACTTGGGCGTGCGCGAAGGGGCAGAAGGGATTGTTACCTTATAGAGGAAAAGGGCGAGGGGAAACTGCCCAGAAACTGGCAGATGGCGTTTAGAAGGGTTTGCAGCCTTGCTAGGCTGCCACGCCGGGGGCGCTTGGCAGCCTACCAAGGCGTCTTATCAGTGATGTCTAGGTGGACCGCGGTCTGCGATGCCGTCTCACTGGACAAAAACGCGACCCGCTAGCACAATCGGGGCAATGATGAAGCCTCGCGGGCGGTGTCACGCATCGTTGAGCGCTGCCGCTCACTGCATGACAATTCCAGGTTCCTTATTCGTCCCACCGAATAACGAGCGAACTCGGTAAGTGCATTGATCAGACAAGTTGCTGTAGTCCTTTGGATGCTCACCTCGTTGGGTCGATCATCATGTCTCCACGGGCTTTCAACACCTCTCTGAGACAACAACCCGTACCTTCGCTCGGGATTGCTCTAGCTGTAGTCCTGCTTGCATTCGAGGTTGCCCTCGTTGCGATTGACACTATGAAGAGACATGCTTGGAGTGCAGGTACACAAAACGCGCTTAGCCACCCATCCAGCAGTGAGTTCGCGACTCTCATAGCCGTAAACTAGCATCCGAGAGTCTGAACGCCCATCCATTGTCAGGTCCCTTCCGATTCGCTCCAGCGTTCGACGACCAAGTAGGAATGCGCGTGGACTACACGTCCCATTACCAGTATGACACCGCCGAAGGAGCAGCGGAGTTCGCCGCACTCCTCCCTCACAGTGGACACCTCGTTTATCTCGACGGCCCTCAGGCCTCATCGTCGGCCTCCGTCCCCCAAGCGTACACCGTGACCCTATTCCACCAGTTGAAGTGCCTGGACATAGTCCGAGCACAGTACGCCGACCCGACGGATGCACGTCTGCCGCTCACTAACCACTGCCTCAATTACCTGCGCCAAACGATCCTCTGCCATCCTAACACCAGAGTGGAGCCGGCGATTAACTCGGAAGGGACGGCGGTGAGGGGCTACGATACAGTTTGTCGGGACTGGACGAAGGTGTACGAGGAGGCAGAGAAGAACGTAGAGGCGCACAGAGCATGGAGGAACGCGACTGCGGGCAATACGTGAAGCGAGCTCAGTGTAGCAACACGAACATTTCGTTCTGGTACATTTCACAGGGAGTGAAGGCACTCCTTCGCAGTGCTTGAAGCTCCATGAGCACATCCTGGGAGTCGGTTCACCGCCCCCTGGGGACCATGTGAACGTACATACCTCTGAGATGATCTGTTGGATCCTCGGCGATCGGTGACCGGAACGCAATGTATCAGACACCCTGTCACACCGCTCGGTGCTCCACCCTACGTGATCGCCGCCCAACAGCGGGCACCAATAGCGAGAAGCTGAGGCTGTGCACTAAATACTGATCAGCACCATACGGAAGCAAAATCGGGGCACTCACCCTTCACTGCATTGTAGTCTACCACAAGGTTGGGCCTTAGTAAAGGCCGAGCGCGGAAACGGTGACCAATTGGCTCTTGCCTAGGCCAGTATAGGCCTTAAGTTCACCACACGGCGTATGCAGCAGGCAGCATCGCGATCAGCCCTTCAAGTTCTCAGCAACACGCGCCGACGGCAGCGATCCAGTGATTCCGAACACCTCGGAGGGTTCCACACTGGCGCGCTGGCGGTGTGCGCATCGCATCTGCGCGCGGCCATGCCCCCTTCCCAAGGGAAGACAGGAAGGATGCGCGGGATGTTAATATGACTGGGACCCCGCGCCTTCAGTTGGCGTAACACGCCTCCACACCGATAGCCCGTCCTCCATCCCCGCACGAGACATGACCGCTCCCATCCCAGAGACAACTGGCAAGATACCGTTCACCTTCCAGGGCGAGACCTACTCGACCTGGTACAAGGTCGTCGGCGACCTCAAGGCCGGCGGCCGCCCGCTCGTCACTCTGCACGGCGGGCCCGGCTTCTCGCACCACTACATGCTCCCGCACGCGCAGCTCGCGTCCGAGCTGAACATCCCCGTCGTGTTCTACGACCAGATCGGCATCGGGGAGTCGTCGCACCCGGAGAAGGGCAAGGGCGCGGGGAAGGAGGGCTTCTGGACGATGGAGGTCTTCATGGACGAGCTCGACAACCTGCTGGTGCACCTCGGCATCGCGGACGACTTCGACTTGCTGGGGCACAGCTGGGGCGCGTTCCTCGCGGTGCACTATGCGAGCAACCGCGTCCCGAAGGGGCTGAAGCGCCTCGTGCTCGCGGAGGGGACGTGTTCGATGGAGCTGTGGATCAAGGGCACGGACGCGCTGAAGCTGAAGCTGCCCGAGGATCTGCAGAAGGTGATGAGGGAGCATGAGGAGAAGGGCACGACGGATAGCAAGGAGTACCACGATGCGATGGAAGTCTGGTTTGCGAAGCACATCTGCAAGATGAACCCGCTCCCGGAGCTGCTTGCGAAGAGCTTTGGTGCGATGGGGGAGGATTCGACGGTCTACGGCGCGATGTACGTTCGTCCGTCATTTCTGCGTGTGACTCTGGGTCGAATGGCGGGTCCACAGGATTGGTGCGTCGGAGGTCTGCTGTACCGGGACGCTCAAGACGTGGTCCTGCATCGACCAGCTGCACAACATTAAAGCACCGACACTGCTCCTCAACGCGCCTGAGAGTGAAGCACAAGATGTGAACCAATGGCCGATGTTCCACAAAATCACGAAGGTGAAGTGGGTGCAGTTCGCGAAGAGCACGCACCTCGCGCAGTTCGAGGAGCCGGAGCGGTACCTTGAGGTAGTAGCCGAGTTCTTGAAGGTGTAGGAAGCGTGCAGGGAGAAGGGAGTGCGACTGGGCAGACATGTATAAACAACCAAGTACCTACAAGTCAAGTAACTAGACAGCCCAGAAAATGAACGAGTGTTAGGGGACATACAGAGTTCCACACCGTCGATCCCCATCGTTACGTTCTCGAGGCGACCGACAAGTTCAACAAGAGCCGTTCACGCTGCCCACGACGCGAACGCTGGGCGTTCGCCCGTCCGCGGGCTGTCCTTCTCGTGCTCTACAAGTATGGTCTCCCTGGCTACAGCCTCCGTCTTCGGTCTTGAAAATTCTATAAGCCTCACGTAAGTAATGAATTGTCTCAAAAATACGGCCCAGCACGAACCTTGTCAACCTTCTATAATCCGGCCTGCTTTCGCGGCTGCCCACAACTGCGCATCCACCTCACCCGGGTCACCTTCCCCATCTACCTCAGCTGCCCCCGTTCACCATCGTTGAAGAGACCTGCACGATCTGCAATAGCAGGCATTAGTCACTCCCGCAACCAAGACAACACCTAACTCTTCAAGTTCCTGATGCAGAGCGGTAGGCGAGGGTTGGGCGAGGGTGGTGTACTTACCATGAGTATAATATGTCTCATTCATTCTGGGTACTCGTCTGACCGAGTACGCTAACCCGGCCGAGATCCCGGCCGGCGTCAGTAGGTGGGTGGCTGACAGCTTAGTCAGCATACTGCACCTAACTTAAGTGTTTCTCGCGCCGCACCATGGTGCCAGTGCACCTAGTCACCTTTATTTACGAGAGCTAAAAATTTCAAGATATGTCTGTACGTTTATAGAGAAATTAGATGCAAGTTGTCGTACGCATGAGCGGATGTACGGTACTTATACTGTTTTAGGGAAGTCACAGATGCCACCGGCGTGTGACAGTGAACAGCAACCGTCTCGGAAAAGCCTACCGGCAAACCCCGAGAACCGCCGCCTCCAAGCTCCAGCCTCCAGCGTCCTCCAGCTGGAGCTCCAGAGCTCCAGCAACTTTGAACGTCCCTATTAAATATTGTCGCACTCACTCACAGGGACGCAGATCGATGGTATACAACCAATAATCAGTAAGTACATAGGCCTCAGAAGTTCAACAGTCACGTATCGACTTTGTCCAGTGTCACGAAGTATGTAGGACTTGGGTATGGCGGTCCCGAGTCTACAACTCCAACTGGTACCGTCTCCTTGCGTCGCCATCTTCTTCTTGAGGATGCCAGTGTTAGTGCACGCATTGCCAGACTACTCGACTTCATCCACTAGCAAACGTGCTGGTGGATCGTGTCCCTTCAATTGCCCAGGCTGCCGAGCCTCGGTCGAAAATGCCAGCGTTTGCCCCATTTTCATGCACAGTTGTCGTTGGTGTACGGCGCAGACCAACGCGTACACCAACTGATGCGGCGAATTGTGTAGACTGGTAAACGCCAGGACCGTCCGAGAACTGACACCTGTAAGTGCATCTTCTGAACCTCCGAGTCAGAATACGAGCTGGCCTCCTCTGTTACCATTGTGATTCGGCGTAATATCAACGGCATACACTGGTACGCCACAGTACGTGCAGTCACCTAGTATACGCACTCAAGCCAGAGAGCTTGAATTTGTTACAGACGCGACCCCTGCTTCGTGATCTCCGAGTCGGCGTTGAAAGCACTGGCGCTGCGCAGGCTGTGCATGCTAGTCGTGCGGCTCGTATCTCGATGCAATCAGACGTGCAACATGTTGCGGTTCGTTCCCGAGCTACTCGACGTCAACTTTGTGGTTTTTTTTTTTTTTTTGGATGGCTTAAGTGAGGCGATGGCACGGGACAATAGGTCCAGCCCACCACTCCAGCCAGTTAACGAGCATACCGCTCGATCATCCAGGGAGAAAAATGCATTTACGCACGGTCATTACGGACCAGTGTGGGGCTCTACTCAACCGGGGTCGTGTTCACGCACCCGGACTGGAGCAATACCCACTAAAAACCCGAAACGCGTCCAGTCATCTGGCAGCGCAATCTCGTCCTCTAGGACTCTGTTCCACGTACGTAGTACTACGTCAGTCCTCTGGGTTCGGCCACCCAAATAGTGCCTGGTGGAGGCAATGTCCAGTTGGAGCCGGGCGTCGATAGCGGCGTGCCATCGCTGGTGGACCGCGAGCTCGTGGTGTTGCCAGTCGGGGGAGTCGCCGTGGCCAATGACTCTCTCGCACCGCAGCTTCCAGATGAGGTACGCAGACTCCGATACGAGGATACGCCAGAGCCTCGAGGCCCCTTCCCGCCGACGTTTCGATCCAGGGTGCGTCCACGCTTTTATGCCGAGGGTGAGTAGCGTTCCAAAGGACATCCCAGGCCAGGCGAGCCCCGTCTTTAGCCAGAGCGCTTCCGCCAGCGCCCAAATGTGCCGTTGTCCAGCCGCAGCGCATTCAAAGAGGATGTGTTCTATGGATTCTTCGCGGTGGCAGCTCGTGCAGGACACCCGATCTTCGTATTGGGGGATGTGATCCCAGAAGTGCCCTACTCGGAGCGCGGAGTGGAGAGTCTTCCAAAGGAAGTCCGAGACTTGGTGTCGGATGTCCTTATGTCGCAGGCTCGTCCACAGTTCGTTGCTGCTGTGTTGCTGACGGGGCTCCAGCGTGGCGAGGGCCAAGTTCATATTGCGGGTAGTCCCTTGCCGGGCCGGAGGGCGTCTGGCGGCGAGGATACCTTTGTACGCCATGGCTTGCGTGAGTGACGCGAGGCGGGCACCGCTCAGGCGGAACGCGGGGTTGACGGTGGCTCGCACTGCGGTGGGGGGCCGACCCAGTAGAGGCGGGCATGCACGGTCCCTGATCCAGTCGATGGCCTTCCACTCCCAGGGCGTTGAGGCATGGCGGACGGTCGTCACGGCGCACCGCTGTCTGAGGTGATTTATCAGCGCAGAGAGGTAGTCGGCATGTGGTACCCCTATCCATCCTTCATTCTCCCATCTTTCTAGCTTGGTCGTCACGGCCTTGGTGAGGAAGGAGGAGGTGCTTACGAGGTGGAGGGGCGCGTCGCGTGGGGTCCTTTGCGCCGCGTACAGGGCCGCCACGGCATCGCCGAGGGCAGCGTGGTGCGCGTTCTCGGGGCCTGGGTCGTCAGGAGGGCATTGTGTGGATCATTGTGCCCAAAGAAAACCATGCTCACAACGCCTAGGTGCTCGTACTCGCCGTCTTGGTGCATGAGAGCGTGTTTCCGTGACAGTATAAAGACCGTCGTGCTTTCTTCGGGTACCACTCTCCTCTGGGTCTCCTGATGGCTGGCGGTGAGTCGTGGACCGTCGGGTGGACGAAAGCCCGGAACGCCTCGGACAGACTGCCCCTCGTGGTTATAGTTGGGTCGAAGGTTACTTGTCCGTCAGATTCGAGGGCGTTGGCGTTTCGGTCCAGGCGACGCCTCGTCAGGGTCAGTCCGTCATTTACCGGGGAGAAGTCCGGGTGCCACTTGGGGCGGACGAGTTGTAGGAGTCGCCTGGCAGCATGTCGGCAGTCGATGGGGTGGCGGCATCCCTGTCTCCTATCCTGCTGGCATACCTGACAGACACAGTCGTCGACTCCCCGGGATAGCGCCTCCTCGTGGTTCCGGAGTACCCGCTGTATGTCGGCTAGGGTCCGTACGCCGTGATTGTCCCGGAGGCAGTCGCTTGTCTGTGTATTGTTGAGTCGGCGCAGCTTCGCGTCCGCTCCGAGGTGGTACCAGATCGGCAGTTGGCCCTTCAGTGGTCTGTCTAGCTTGATCGCGGCGAAACTCACGTTGTGCTTCTTTGCGACGGTGAGCATTCGCTTGAGCCAGTGCGGTAGGCCTGATCGGCTGTCCAGTGCTGGGCTCCAGCTTTGGAGGAAGGTGTTAACTTGGGCAGCCGGCCGTACGGCACCGGCGTCGCCTGTCACAAAGGTATTAAGGATGGCGTCGCATACGAAGGCCCATGCGGGGCGGAGCTCCGTCAGGTCCAGGTACCTGCGGATCCACGTGAGTTCTATTGCTTCATTCCTCGCCCGTATGTCGAGGAGGCCTATGCCGCCTTCGTTGGGGGCCGGTGTAGGGTGTCGAGGCTGATCATGGGCCGTGACCCGTCCCAGACAAAGTCGCGTATGATGGCTTCTAGCTCCCGTTCTGTCGCGCTCGGCATGCCCTGCACTTTGGCGAGGTACTGTGTCATTCCACCCGGGCCCATCTGGACGATGTTCTTCTTCCCTCGCAGGGTGGGGTGGCAGCGTCCCCATCGCTCGAGGAAGGACCTGACCTTCTGCAGGGTTGGGGCCCATATCGCCACGCCGTCCGTCAGATTACCAATCCACGCCCCGAGGATCCGCACCGCCTCACCGTCCTGGGCTAGGTGCACATTCGCCGGTACTAGGTCGTCCGGGTCGGCGGGGTTGAGGGCGCGGGTCGCTATGAGAGTGGCCCTGTACTCCGGTGAGCCGATGGGGATGACTTCAGTCTTTCCATCATTGAATTTTGCCCTGGATGCTTTGCACCACAAACGCAGGATCGTCCAGAGGTCGGACCATCGGTCTTGTTTGGAGAGGTAGGTGGAGGTGTCGTCCGCAAAGAGGGAGGTGACCAGTCTGTCGGCTACTCCAGGGACGGTGAATCCTCGTAGGGTAGAGCGTCGTATCATACACGCTAGTGGCTCGATGGCGAGATCGAAGAGGAGGCAGGAGAGAGGGTCGCCTTGCCGTACTCCCCTAATGACCAGGAAGGTTTTGCTGGACTCGCCGTTGATGATGACGATAGTGGTGGCGCCTTTGTACAGGCTGCGTATCCGTGTTATCCACGTCTCCGGCAGGCCGAAGGCGCGTAGGACCTGCCACAGGTAGTCGTGCGCGATACGGTCGTACGCCTTCTCTTGGTCGAGCGCCACTATGGCACCGTCTTCTTCCAGGGCCTCGGCGTAGTTGACCATCGAGCGGCATAGCTGTGTTTGGTCTTCAATGTGTCGTCCAGGCAGGAAACCAGCTTGGTCCTTGTGGATGAGGTTGGACGCTAGGGGTCCCAGGCGGGACGCTTGGATCCGGGAGTATATTTTGTAGTCGGCGTTCAGGAGTGTGATCGGGCGGTAGTTGGCGATGTCGCGTCGGTCGCCCTTTTTGTATATCGGGCACATCCATCCTTCGTTGAAGCGCGAGTCCGTCGCCGGGCCGTAAGTGTCGAGGTCCTCGAAGGCGAGTTGTAGCAGGGTGAAGCTATCGAAGCCTTGTTGATTCCTCGCAAGGGGGTTGTGGAGCGTCTGCATTGTCGACCAGAACTCGTAGGGTAAGCCGTCTAGGCCTGCTGCGCGGTTACCGCCGGCGGCCTTGATCGCGGTCTCGATTTCGTCTGTCGTGATTGCCTGGGTGAGGCTGTGGGCATCCCCTGCTGGTAGCGTGGTTTGTATCGAGTCGAGTGCTTCGCGTATACTCTGCTCCCGGTCGACTGGGTCATCGTTCGTGTCCAGGCCCTGGATGCTATCATGGTAGTCTCGTGCCAGCGTCGCCATTCGGTCGGAGCGTGTGGTTAGTTGTGGGGGGTTTGAGTGTGGTACCTTCAGTGAGTAGAATACGTCGCGGGGCTTACGCTCTTTATTGATTGCTGACCAGTATTTGCTGGGTTGTTCTGCGTTCAGGGCGTATTGCGCGGTCGTAGCTTCCTTTATGGACCCATGTCGTTTGCGCTCGAGCTCTAGCAGCCTGTCTTGTAGTATACCCACTTCGATGTGCAGTTCGGGGTTACCTGGGAAGTCGTGTAGGTTCTGGAGGGTCTGTATGGCCTTCGAGGTGGCAGCGATCGCAGCTTTGAGCTTGGGGATCTTTTTCTTGAGGCGGCGCCGCGCGGCGGTCCGGACTGCGGCTTTGAAGGCCTGTAGCACGGTCTGGGGGTTGTCGTTGGCAGTTCGGGGCCGTTTGTCCGGGAAGGTCTCGGCGAGTTTCAGGGCCTGGGAGCCCAGGTTGGCTGCCTCCATGAGGAACACTGGGTCTCGTAGCAGTAGATGGGGGAGGGCCCACCTCCCGTGCCCTATATACGGCGCTTGCTGGCAGCTCAGAGCCGCTGAAACCAGTCTGTGGTCTGTTGGGACTCCAGTGGTTTGTATTCGCCACTCGTTAGACGACGGCAGGAGTCCTATGGAGATGTATATGCGGTCAAGGCGGGAACGCGAGGGCGAGCTCCGTTGCGGGAAAGAGTAGTCTTTGGCTGCTGGTTCTGAGGAGCGCCATCCGTCGTATAGTCTCAAGGTACGTACCAGGTTACGCAGCGACTGTACCGCGTTCGGCGGGTCTTCGCGCATAGGTAGTCTATCAACGGCTTCCTCAACTATGTTGAAGTCGCCTAGGATCACATCCGGGCGGGCTCTTCGTCGGCCTTCGAAGGCGTTGAGGATGTCTTCCCAGAAGGCCGCATTGGCTTGGGGGTCGTTTGGTGCGTAGATGTTGAGCAGGGAGAGGCGGCGTTCCCCATGCCATCGTAGGCGGACCAGCATAGCGCGGCCGGGGATCAGTTCCTCCACGTCGATGTTCGCTGTGTCCATCAGTTCCCTATTTATGGCGAAGGCCACTCCCTGTGCTGAGGATGCCCTGTCAGCCGCGGAGTGTATGAGGTGTATTCGTCGCCCATACAGGCGCTGGATGTCAGCAACGTACTCATCGTCGAGGTGTGTCTCTTGGAGGGCGAGGATGCCGATCTTAGACTCACGTAGTAGTTGGTTTATAGTGTTCCACTTGTTGTTGGTGGACGATGCTAGTTGTCCTCGTCCGTTCATGTTTAGTGATGCTATAGTCACAGACGCTTTCGTGCGTCGGCCGCTGCTTGTGTCGTTCGTTTGTGCATCGTTTCTTTGATCTGCGGGGCGCTCTTCAGGACGCTCCGCTGCGCCATTGGGGGGTGTCCGGTCGCCGCCTGGCGCGGTATTTCGCTGGGGAGTCTGGTGGGCGGCGATCGCCCTACCGCCGGTTCCCTCGGTCCCGTCATTTACGGAGACGTGGATAGGGGGCGCGTCTTCGTTTCGGGGACGAAGGGGGGTGTGCCGTTGGTCGATGTTCGAGGCCGTGGTGTGGTGTTTGTTATGTGTGTGTGGTTGACCATTGTTAGCAGGACCCAACGCTACAATGATCGCGGAGGGGGGAGAGTTCTCCTGTTTCTCACAGGGGACATGTTCAGCCGGTGTGCGCCCCGGCGTCGCTTGAGTCGATTGACCGGGCAAGTCTATTAGTGCCCGTGGCTAGAGTTACGGACGACGCGTCCTCGTGCTTTCCTGTCCCGCGCACTGCCAGTAAATTTGGGCACGGGTGTCACGTGTCCGGGGATAAGTCGTTAGTGTGCGTTCGGATGGGCTTGTTCAGTTTCTCAGCCCAAGGTGCGAGCAGGCATGATATTCATTGCGAGATGGGTGAGGGTGTGAGTAGGTACTGTAAGTGATAGTCAAGATGAATTATACATGGTAATCAGGAGGAGGGGCGCGCTCGGTAGACATCTCTGGGCGTGTATCGAGGGTGTAGGACAAAATTAACTACCAGGTCGTGTACGGCGTCGAGCTCTGCTGGTGGGCCTGCTGCGCTCCGTTCCAGCGAGAGCTTTGCCCGCGTCCTCCTCGCGCCGCACCTCCGCCATAGCCACCGCGTCCGTTGCCACCATACCCGCCGCGTCCTGTGCCGCGTCCGTTTCCTCGTCCGTAGCCGGGGCCGCTGCCTCGTCCTCGTGGGGCTCCGACGCCCAGATGAGACGGCCCGGCCTGTGCGTACGCTTGCGCTTGCGCTTCGCGGGCGGCGTTGGCGGTGGCGAGTGCGGCGTGGGCCTCTGCGGTGGCGACTGCAGCTGCAGTCGGCCCTTTCCAGCCGCGTAGCGTCAGCAGGTCGCAGAGCCCAATGGAGTGATCGGCTGAGTGGCATAGTTTGCACAGCATTGGCTCGCGGTAGGCGACAGGTTGGGGGCTGTGGGGTCCGCGGAAGCTGTAGGAGCGGAAGAGTTCACAGAACTCGACCCACTCGTTCTCGTTAGAGGTGGGCGACTCGCAGAAGAACTGCGCGATGGGGCGCTCGACGCGGTTCTCCATGTGCATGTGAAGGATCCGTACCTCGGCAGAGTTACAAATGTAATTGAAAGCTCCGTCGACCGTGAACGTGTGCCAGCGGCCTCCGCGTCCGATGTCGTTGGTGATGAAACGACGGGTCTGGCGCTGGACGAACGCCGATCGTAACGCGCTGAGGCACTCCGCGAGGATGCCGTCCTCGGTCGGCCACGGGAATCGCTCGATGAAGATCCAGGCGGCCACGTAACGGGGAGGCGAGACAGTGAGATCCTTGAAGTGGATGGAAATGTACTCCATGTCGAGCCAACCGATGCCGACGAGGTGGAGCATCATCGCCTTGTCGAGCTTGCTCAGGATGTAGTCGTACGGGGCCTCATTGTGGCCTGGGGTCGTGATAGGGTTGGGGATGTGGATAGTAGGCGTGCGTATATTGAGGCGTTCCGCGAGGGCCTTCCTGATGAGGCAGAGGCGCTTCCAGCCGTCGTCGTCGTACACTCCCGATCCCGCGACCTGGATCCCGACGCAGTATCGTTCATCGCGGACGAGGTGGTTGAGTTGTCCGACGTCGGCGTTCTCGCTCCTGGCGTAGAATGATTTCTTCTCGATGCGGCGCCAGCCTGCCGGGGGTGGGGCAGTGGCGAAGGTGGGTGCGCTTGCGAGGTCGTCTGGTAGTTCGATCGCGGTAGGGGCGAGCGGGGCGTTGTCTGCGGCCGGGGCGTTTGCGGGACGGTGGGTGCGTGCGCGTGGGGGCCATGGGAGCGGCTCTTCTTCTTCCATCTCGACGTCCTGCGGCTCCATCGCTTGAAGGCGGGTGGGCGGTCGAGTGGGGGTCGCGACGCGGCCGGCGCATTCGCCGGCCGTTGGAGTGGTTCCGGGGTGAAGGCAGACTGTCTCCGCGGCTCTGGTGCGACGACCGGTCTCGGCGGCGCGGACGGCGGGGGCGCGAAGGGCGTAGACGGCGTGAAGGAGGGCGTTGGGAGCGGTGGGCGTGCCAGCGGGCGTGGCGTCTGTGGTGACCCGGGTCGGCTGGCGTAGAGGAGCTCGACGCTCCCTTCCCGCGATCGGGCTGGCCTGAAGGTCGGGGACTGCCACTGGGGCGGAACGTCGGGCTCGGTGCGGGTGGTGCTTGCATTCGGCGGGGCGAGCTGGTGGCCATAGCCGTAGTGCTGGCTCGTCATCGGTGTCTGCCAGAGGAGGTGTGGCGGGATGTCTCGGGGGTAGTCACCCATGTTGCGAGCGAGGCGGTCGTGGGCAGCCATGAAAGACGTGGCGAAGGAGTTGCCGTCGAGGTTGACGTGCGATGGGACAGGGTGGGCCCACGAGGGGAGGTTCGATGGACCTGGGGTGGCCTGGCGGTGCGGCGCGTTCGCCACGCGAGGTTCCGTGGCGGGCTGGCATACGTCCGGTGCAGGCGGCGTTGCGGTCGCGGGCCCTTGGTACATCTCGGATACATGGTAACGTCCAGGCGGCGCGTGCCCGCTCGCCTGGCCGCCGAGGGCGGGCGGCTCGGCGGGCGTAGGGTGAGCGAGATCATGGGGCGCGGGGACTGCGTGTTGGCCGCCTCCTCCTATATCGGAGTCAGTGCGTCGCCTCTTACGGATGTCGCTGGCGCGGCGTGTATTAACTACGGGAGTGGGAGGGTCCGAGTGGAGCGGGAAGGCAGGGAACTCAGACTCGTAGGTAGACATCTCAGACGGGAACGGGGGAAGAGTCATCTGGGAGGCGGGGTGCGTAGTCGGGAGGGAGGACGGGTAGGCAGGGAGCGCAGACGGAAGTCCTACTCCTAGGCTCGCCTGTTGAGCCTCCTGCGTCGTTCTCTTTTTCACCTTGGTCTTAGGCTTTTTAGTTTTCTTGACTACCGTCGTCCACCCTTCGTCCGGCGCCAGGTTCTATGTCTGCATTAGGATTTGTTCTTTTGATGATTCGGCGGAGCAGTCACTGACCTGGTCCTGCGCTGCCTCAGTGGGCTCGACGCGGTCGAGCGTCGGGGCCACCGGTTGCCCGGTTCCCACTGCGCGTCCTTCCTCGTCGATCTCCGCTGGCTGTAGGTCGGGCGTTTGGGGCGGCGGCTGGGCCGTTGTCGCGGTGAACTCGGCGCGTTCGGTGTTGCCGTTCGCTTGGCCAAGCGGTTCGACCCTTCCTCGTAGGCCGGGCGCCGGTACCTGCTCGGTCGTCCTTGCGAGGCCTTTGTTCCGTTAGCGTCATCGATTCTTCAGCCGGTGGCTGATCACGACTCACTCGGGCTCTCTATGCTTTCCTGATGCACGGCGTACATCCACTGGCTCGCCTGGGTGGGCTGCGGCGTCGGGGATGAGGTGTGCGGCATGGCGGTGAGAGGCGGCGTATCGACGGGAGTGTCAGAGGTTGGTTTTAGGTTGGATTCTCGAGGTGGGAGTGCGACGAGGCTTGTTTTCGCAAGGGATGGGGGTTCAGGTGATGGAAGTCGCGTTTTTATGTGAGGTGCGAGGCGCTCTGTTGGTGCCGTTGAGTTATTTTATCGTTATTTCATCGGGTCTGGTACGTACAGACGTGGGGCTCAGGGTAGACTAGGACTTGGTGTTTTCGGGGCCGGTTTGCCCTCGCTCGTAGTCCTCCTCTGGCACTGTCGCGTTTGATGGCCGTGGACTCTGCTACCTCGTAGTGCTGGTGGTTTGTCCACTTTTGAGGGGTTGGGTGTATGCGAGATGGGGTCCATTCGTTCGCCCTTAGGATGCTTGCTTGCTCGTTGACTCTCCCCGGCGTCTCGAGTACGGCCGTTCCGGCATTGAAGCGGGCGTCCCTGGATGGCTGCCAGTCAGGTTGGCATCGGGCCTTGTTGGGCCGCCAGTGATGGCGCGACCAGCGGTTTGTCGTGCGACCCAGGGGGCCGTTTCGGTAGTCGCGACTCTTAGTTTGGGTGTTGGTACGGCCGTTTCGGCTTAGCTTCCGGCGTCTGTGTGCGGGTGTGCTTCTTTACGCGTCGCGCTGTCAGCTGCGGAGCGCGTTGGGCAGCTTGCTGCGTGTTTCTAGGGGCGGTTTTGGCATAAGGATCCATATATCGAGGCATAACGTACTCGCATGTATTTCGTCTCTAGCACTGCCCTCTCGATGCTGATGCCGTGGCGTATTTCTCCTGCGCTCTATTCGGTCTCTCGGGTAGCGGTCAGGGATGAGGAGTGGTGTGGTGTGGCTATTGGGTTGGGAGTGGGGATTGATGTCTACCGTGCTAGGTCAACTGTCTAAATCGCGGCTGGTGGTCGCCGTTGTCACCGTTCGAGCCGTTCATCTATCCTCCTCCTGCCGGGCATCACGGTGTTCAGTTTGTCTCCTCGTGTTCTCGTTGCTTGTTACGCCGTTACGCCGTTGCTCGGTTCAGTGGCGGCGGCGGATTTCCGGGCGCGGTTTCTGGTGTGCCTTAGTGCGTTGGTGATGCGCGTGAGGCTAAGTTGGGCGCTCTCCTCCTCTCCGTCGTCCCAGACTTCGAATTCGTACGGGTTTTCAGAGTCGCTGAGGAAGGGTGGGAGGTGTAGGAAGCTGTGGTGGGGGCGTGGTAGTGCGGGGAGGGATGTGTAGTGTGTCGTGTGTGCGTGGCTCTGGAGTGCATCAAGCTGGGCCCATGGGATCGGGACGCGGAGGTTGCACGTGGTCTGGCTTCCTATTATGGAAAAGGTCGCCCAGTGCTTTCTCAGGGTTACTATTTGGGCCAGTCGTCCTGTGCCCGATCCCTGGGTGTTGGTATGCAGCCGGATTAGGGCAGAGGTGCCTAGCTGGCGTTTTGGGCGGGTGTCGATGATCCAGGTCAGCCCAACTCTCTCTTCCATGGTGGGTATGGGGAGAACGTTAACGTCGGTGATCGTATCTGCTTGACTTGGTAGGTGAAGGCGAGGAAGGGGAATTGGGGGCGCCGCTTTCGTTGTCTGTTTGCGCCTGGTCTTCGACTTTCCTCCCTTGCCAGGGTGGCTTTCTGGCATGGTTCGTCGCTGGGGGCTGGGGCGTTGTTGCAGGGTGCTTTTGCTGTCGTCCCAGGTTGACCGGTCTATTAACGTGCTGTGAGCGTCTCTTCCTGCATCTTACGTTTCTTTCAGGCGCTTATCACTGGTCTATTTCATGTCTGAAGGGCGTTTATGTTCAGGTGGCGGCCTGAATTTTATTGTCAAGTTATGGGAGATTCATGGCTCTTCGACATATGGCCTGCGGCGAAGGACTATTCTTGCGCGCTGGCGTTTCGTGTTCATGTGAGGTCACGTGGCGGTGGCGCGCCCGGTCTGGTCGTCACGTTATGTATTTGGTTTTCTTTTGATGTTTCCTGTGTCACGGGTTATCTACTGCGTGCTACTGTGTGTCGAGCTGTACAGTTGTAGCCGGTGGCTTCAAACCTTAGATTCCTTTGTCTGTGTCGTGCTCGCCATTGGGCGCTCGTGGCTAGCGTCTTATGGGGTTTTTGGCGCCCGCTGAGGGATGGGCACTGGGTTCGCCGAGTTATGGTGCACATCGAGTGTCTGCAGTCTGTAGGGTTCCTACGTACAGCTTGCGCCGTCTGTCTTGCGACTACTCGTAGAATCCTCCTGTGGGATGGTTCTCGAGGTCCCCGTGAGGGGAATGGGGTGACCCATGGCGGACCGCCTTTCGGTCGGTCTCGCCTGTCTCGGGGCAGTAATGCCCTGGACATTTTTCAGCGCAAGTTAGCTTCGTCCAGAAGGACTACTAACCCCCCGGACCACGAGAAGGTCTGCGCAGGACTCGCTGTCTTTGACGACGACGAGCCCTCCCGGGGGAACTTTGTGGTTTAGCATGGGTGTGTGGTAAAGTATAATACCATAAGTAGCGAAAGACGCACAGCTTGTGCACGGCCTGTCAGTACGAGACGGTGTGATGTCGCTGATTAATGAGGTTTCCAGGATTCTTACATACGATTACAGTATGCGGATTTGCCAAGGTTACGACCATGACATTGACAGCGTACGTCGCTGACGTCCCGCCACAGATGGGCCCTGTCAGGCCCTGTCAGTGTCACCCTTGCCGGTAAGTCCAGCGTCTCCTGACCGCCGTGGTTTGTATAAAGATGCTCACTGTCCGCATAGTCTCCCCAGCTCTCCCCGCCTTTTCTTTTCTGAGCACACGAAAGCAGCGGCACCGGTTGGTGAGTTGTCGTTATTTCACTCGTGAACAGGCAGGCATGCTGATCTACGTTGTGATCGTCAGCCTTGCTTGATTTCTTTACGACCTCCACTTCCATCTCTCACCCTCGATATCTGACGACCGTACTACGTACCTTCTCTTCATCACCAACGACAACTTCCAGCCATGCGCTTCAGCACTGTCCTCGCTTTGACTCTGGCCACGGCCTCCGCAGCCCCCGCACTCGCGTCATTCGCCGAGGTGTAAGTTTCATCCATGGTTGTCTTGACTTGCCTGGAACTAATGTTTCTGCGCTGTCCGCAGCGACGCGCGCGACGTAGACGTCGAACTACTCTCCCGTGCCTACCTTGGATCGGACGGGAAGGTGCACTATGCGCCGGGCGTTCGCGGCGGCGGACATGGGACTGGTTCTAGGCCGAAGGGCCTTGGCAGCCGGCCCAGGGAGCTCTACGGCCGTGAGGTCAGCGAAGAGCTATACTCCCGTGCCTACCTCGACAACGACGGGAAGGTACGCTGGGCCCCCGGCGTCCGGAATGGCCACCGCGGTACTGGCTCCCGCCGCAAAGGCGCAGGAGACGGCTCTACGCCTAGCACGAATCAGCCTCGACCTCACCATGGTCCCAAGCCCAGCTCGTCGGAAAAGAAGACCAGGGAGCTTGAGACAGAGGAGCTGTTCTCTCGCGCCTACATCGGCGCGGATGGTAAGGTGCACCACGCACCTGGTACCCTTGGCGGCGGCCACGGAGCCGGTGCCCGCCCGCCGAAGGGATATGGGGCGAGGCCCAGGGATCTTGACGGCGTCGAGGAGCTGTTCTCCCGTGCCTACCTCGGTAGCGACGGGAAGGTTCACTATGCGCCGGGAGTGCGAGGCGGCGGACGTGGGACTGGTTCAAGGCCGAAGGGCACTGGCAGCCGGCCCAGGGAGCTGCAGGAGCGCGCGTATATCGGAACGGATGGGAAGGTGCACTATGCTCCTGGCGTGCGCCCAGGGGGACGCGGAACCGGCTCCCGCCCGAAGGGCACTGGTAGTACTCCAAGAGAACTTCTTGACCGCGAATTCTTCTACGACTCGCTTGACCTGGATTGAGCCCGTCGTCGGTAGAGCGCGTTTCTACGCCGTGTCGTCTGCAAAGTGTAACGTAGTACATACATTATGATTTGGCTGTCAATGGGATCGGTTTGTGGATGTCTCTGATAACATTTGATGCATTGGACTTCCGCTTGTCATGGATGTTGTGACCACACAAATCCTTAACATTCACAACTGTATGTACATTCCAATGAACGTGATTCGACGAACATTAAACCAGCTGTGTCTCATTGGAATTTATCCTGCTTTACAGTACATTCGGAAAAGTATGTTTCGTTCATTATTCCTATGGTCACAGCAGAGTCCCGTATGCCGTCTGTGCTACAGTACAGTCCGATACGACAACACAAAGACTAGAAATAATGACTATAATCGTCACCGTCCTCATCGGGCGTCATGGCCTCACGCCTGCGCGATGGCTTCTGGTCCCTGCGCGGCAGAAGTCGCCGAAACGACCTGCTCTGTTGAATCTCCCGTTCGAACTCGGCGATGCGCCGGGCGGCTTCTGATACGTCGAATGCATTATCTATGCAATACATGCCGTCAACACTGTCCTGGCAAGATGACATGCGCGATTACTGACCTCCATCACCGTAACGGCGAGACCGACGAGCGTCATTCTGATCATAGTTCTTGTATTGGGAGCGCGGCTTAGGCATCGGAGCGCGCGCGCCCTCGTCAACGCCACGCCGAGGGTTGTTGTGGTGAGGGTTCCGACGGCGAGGGTGCTCATCGATGGAAGCATCCTCCGAGTCGTCGAGGTAATAGCCAAGGACCGATGCCGACTGCCCATCATCCAGCCCGTCATTCGAGCTGTTCACAAAGGTGCTCGCAGAGTCACTAAACGCGGCTGACGAGCCCTCGCCCTCGTCGGAGTGCGCATCAAGTCCCTCTTGGTACGGCTGGTGAGGTGAGGGCGCGAACTTGCGGCGGTGCGCCTCCTCCGCGCGGCGGCGTGCGAGATCTGGCTTCTTCTCGACGAAGCGGCGCGTGCCGGGCGGGGTAATATCCAGCAGCCCCTTCGATATCCTCTCCCAGCGGTCGAGCAACCACACCGTGAGCGTGCGCCCGCCTGCGTAGCTCGTCCCGCCCAGTAGGTAGAAGCCGAACTTCTCGCCGATGATTTCTGTGCTGATGGAATTGCCGGGATGGGCTATCACCTGCTTGAAGAAGTCGAAGAGGTACACGAGGAGCGAGAGGTGTTCGACCGACAGGAGGCGGAGGACGTTCTGCGCGATCTCGACCATGGGTGCGTCGAACTCTTCGCGGATGGCGCGCCGTTCCTCGGGAGTGAGGTCCGGGGACTCGATGATCTGGTGCTCCATCTCCGGGACGATGCCGCGGAGCGTCTTTCGTGACCGCTTGATGACCGGAGGGAATATAATGTCCCACTCGCGCTTGAGCACCGGGTTGACGCACCACTTCCAGAGCCCGTAGTTGAGGTCCCGGGGAATGAGCGGCTCTGGGAGATGCTCCAGAATTGTCTCGAACAGCCCGCAGATGTCGGATGTCCTGAATTTCGCTAGAGGGCCGATGCGCACGCCTGCCGGGCGCTTGTAGCCATGGTCGAAAATGCGCCGCATCTTGTCGATGTTATGCTTGATAGGCTCGCCGCCGAAGAGTTCGTCGTCATAGATACCTGCGGGAGGGTGAGAGACAGCTCTTGGTGCACGGGATTAGTTGCCTCACCTGTTCTGTGAAGCTCCTCGACACATTCGTAGAGGGCAGCAGGGAGATCGTGTTGGTAACCGTTAAAGACGATCGTGGTAGACGAGACCTCCATCATTTCGAGAACGGTCATGTAGTAGATTCCTAGAGAGGGTCAGAACGAGATTATCTCAATTATCGGCATGGAAACCTACTCGGAGGCTTTCTTTCAGGGTTCTCCTCCTCAGGAGGATCATCCTTGTGCCGCAAATAGTGCTCTCGTGCCTCGCGCTCGGATTCTTTCTGCTCGTAGAACACTTCGAGGTCGAGAAACTCCGCCAGCCTCTCGTGACGTCCATGCAGCAGGTGGCCGAGGTCGTGCATAACATCCTTATAGTCGGCGATCTGGAAGGGAAGCCGGGGAATGGAGCTGCTCTTCCTTCCGCTAGGCTTGGATGTCTCGACAGCGTCCCGCTTCCCCGGCGAAGGAGCCTGGGATTGCGAGGACAGCGCTGGTTTCCGCACGGACGTGGAGTTAGCGCGCGGTCGCTGGGCGCGCCCGCCGTCGGTTCCGGAGCGAGCTGAGGAATCATCACAACCGCTGCTGGGCTCGGACGAGAAAGTGCTGGACCTGGTACGTTGTTGTGGTGTTTGGGGAAGGTCGGTGGTTGGTCGCACGCTCGGAAGACGTGGTCCTCCTCCGAGTTCGCAAGCGACGAACGGCGTGGCCTGACCACAGAATCTGGGGCGCGCGAGTGGGTTGTCGGGTGTGATGCAGATTGAGGGCGAGGTTGCTCGGTGATGGCGCGTTGTGATACCACATCATGGTGCTTGGTCCGATCCTTACCAAGCGACGATGGTGCAGGAGAAGAGTTCTGAGTTTGCAACGACGATTTCTTCAGAATTCCTCGAATCGGCGAGGCGGTACTGCGATTGGCGTCCGAGGTAGAGCCTCGGAGGATCCCGCGCAGCGGGGAGGGCTCTTGAAGTCGCGCCGGTGGTAGCGACGCCGAGCGAGGCTTGCCAGAAGCAGCTCGAGGCGTGGTGGCAGACTCCGGGGTAAGAGAACTTGAGCGGAGAGACGATGACATGGCGTACAGTGCAGCAAATGTGTACGGAGCGGTTCGCTAGAGATGGTTCAACAACAGGCCAGCCAACGCCTTTTATATCTTTTGCATCCCTGGCTGACGGACATGGATGAACGGATGCCCAGCATCCGTGCACCCATATCCGTATCCAGAAACCCCTGTATGATTTCCGCGTCCATGTAGTCTTCAAGCCGCCTGCTTGTGCATACCCGCGTTGCCGTACGTGGTCAGAATCAGAACGGCATGTGCAAGCGCCCAATTTGGAAAGGACTACGAGAAAGACTTACGACGAAAGATACGAGACTTGTAGTAAGAAGCCCGATTCACTGCCAAGCAAGACAGCTGAAGGTATTGTACTTCCGTAGCGATGACTAATTGTCTTGTATATCGTACCGATGGAGGTTTGCACACCGCTAAGGTACTTGAGCCGACTTGACAGATCACTTCCGGCTGAGCGAGGATCAAGTCCAGAGAATTACTGACCAGTACGGAGCCATGCTCCAATACGGTGCTGCAATGATAATATGAAAGAGTCAGCCGTTCAACGTTCAACTCGGAAGATTAGTACTGGAATCGCTGCTACGGATTTCTGTTCGGCATTTGTGCGGCGAGCGCTCAAGTACGTAGCGGTTCGGTACGAGTTCGAGGCGAGTTACCACAATTTCCGGCCTGTTCGGTAACGAGTTCGAGGTGGAGGAGGAGGAGGGGATTCCATTTAGTGAGTTACCGCGATTTCTTGCCCATATACGGCAGCAAATTCTCCCCGAGCGCCGGAAATCACAATTCGTTACCAGAAAAGGGCAAGAAACCAATTCGATATTTAACTCGTTACCGAGCAGGCTTACATATTACCTATATGGAAACTAAGACACTTCCGTCCGCTCAGCGCCCATAAAAGCCAGAAACACCGCTCATGATCAACCCGTCATGCACCTGCATAGCTGCTCCTCGTCGGCGTCGACATCATGGCTGGAATTGTGAGCCTGCTGAGTCGTTTGCGCAAGGTATGTCGACCAATTGGCATCTCAATCGTGGTTTGCTCACAGTGTCGATCAATGGTTCGTGTAGCTTAACAACCCGCCGGAAGTGCCCGCGAAACAACCAAACGCGTTGCGATTCGGGATACTGGGTGCGGCTAGAATTGCACCAGCTGCTCTCATAGTTCCAGCAGCTAGCCATGCCGACGTAATTGTCACTGCCGTGGCATCTAGGGACCAGGTGAAGGCTAGTGCATATGCCAAGAAACACAATATCCCAACAGTGTACTACGGAACCGAATGTTACCAACGTGAGTGCTCATGAGCCCAGTTCTGCCTTGCGCCTTTAGAACTGGGTTATTAGAGCTATTGGATGATCTAAACGTCGATGCAATATACAACCCGGTATGTTCCTATCTCTG
Organism: Fomitopsis serialis; assembly: GCF_022376445.1. Classification (NCBI taxonomy): domain Eukaryota; kingdom Fungi; phylum Basidiomycota; class Agaricomycetes; order Polyporales; family Fomitopsidaceae; genus Fomitopsis; species Fomitopsis serialis. Next base: position 98,001 of record NW_025954980.1, on the reverse strand, counting down.
ACGTGACGATCTGGGGATTCATCGACTTTGACAGTTGCCGAACAGCCTTCATTATGAGTGGACTGTGAAAGCTCTCAATGCGGGGAAACATGTTCTCGTAGAGAAACCCATCGCAGACACAAGTGCGGAGGCCCAGCAAATGATCGATCTCGCAACGCAGAAAGGGCTCGTGCTGCTCGAGGCTATTCACTGGACGTAAGGGCGACTCCGCTGTCTAAGCTACAATCGAGCTAACAGTTCTATTTTTAGTTTCCATCCAGCTTCCCAGCGCGTGAAAGAACTGATTGATAGTGGGGAACTCGGCAAACTCAAGAGCATCAAAGCCGATTTCGCGCTCCCCAAAATTCCGCACGGGATAGTGTTCCTTGAGGATGATGTGCGTTTCGAGTATGACTTGGGTGGCGGTGTTACCATGGACATGGGAGGTCGGTGATATGCATAGTCGACCATTCTCGAATGCTCAACAGCTTCTGCAGTCTACCCTCTCTCTGCGGTCCGGTACTTCTCCTCCAGCGACCTTGCGAAGGTGGAGAGCGCGAGCGCCATTGGACACGAGCGTGATCCAGCACGGATCGATCGCGCCATGAGCGCACACCTAGTCCTGCAATCCTCCGTGGAGGCGGACGTGTTTTTCGACTTCGGCATGCCCGGATGGGGCCCATTCCACCTGCTGCCACGCATGGTCAAAGGTAGTGTCTACATCGAGCTCGAGGGCGGCACGATCGACTACTTCAACTTTGCGCTACCCACGGTGTATCATAGCATCACCGTCAAGCCGATCGGCAAGAAGGCACGTATCGAGAAGGTCTATCAATTCAAGGAGGGACCCGGAAAGGAGTGGTGGTCGACGTGAGTGCATGCGTGAGTTACGCCGCAGATACAGCTGATGAGCTATCGTAGGTATCGATACCAGCTTGAGGCTTTCGTGGACAAGGTGCGCGGGCGTACCCCGCAGACGTGGTCGGCCCCCGACGAGCCCATCAAGCAGATGCAGTGGGTGGAAAGCTTGTATGCCGCAGCGGAGATGCCTGCCCGGCCTGCGTCGACGTATTACGCTACTCATGCACATGCCTGAGTATACGTCCCTAGGCGTCTCGTGCTCCGACTTGGGGAACCTCAGGTATTCAATCTTGGAGTATCTGCGGGCCCGTCAAGATCATTACAACTTACCTGGCCGTAAGGTATGATTCCAGTTGAATCTGCGCATGGGACTGATTGGCAACCTGCCTCATTCATCCTCACTGCGCTTTTGCGTGAGGCGTCGTTCGTGTCATGCATACTTTTCATGGTGACAGGGATGGTCGCCTGAGATGGCTCATGTAAACTTGATTTGCGCCATGCTGAACGCCGACGCGGAATAACCCAACACATAAGCGCCCGAGTGGAAACAGCCCCTCGTACCTTGTTGGGCACGCTTGTTTCTGTCATGATCCATCTCGCCGGTGGTGTACTCTGTCTCGGACTCTTGACTGCACTGCATTGCAGTGACAAGCGTGCTGCGTGTACGCTGTATGACTCAGCGTCTCACACATGTCAGTACTTGGTTCCACTTCAGCTGTTGATTGACTTGCGTGTTCGCGGAATCCATAAGACCGTCCTCCCTTCCGTCAAAGAGGTCTTTTTAAGGGCCTGCCTATAAGAGGAGACTAGCAGGATCCTCATGTCGGTGATTACTATTGCCAAGCGAACTGATGGAAACAGATTTTGCGTCGTCACATCGCCTACAGCAGTACATCAGAAGCGGACATTTCCCTCTCCCGGAGACCCGAAAACTGTGCATTGTATGTAGACATAAAATGCTGAAGACGTCTCTCGATCCTCACTGACACCAGCTCTCGCGTTGACCGGCAGCCCCCCCCCCCCTACATGCATCGAACCTTTGCAACAACCTCCCTGAGCGACATGTCAACGTCTTTCAAGCCTATTTCGAAGGTTGTGGCATCTAGTGATGGCATGCCGATTTACGCAGAGGCTATTGGCGATCCCTCAAAGCCGGCACTGATCATGGCACATGGAATGGCGCTTTCTGCTGCTACCTTCGACGATGTTTTCTTTGACAAACGCATGCTGAACGAAGTTTACATGGTTCGTCTAACTTACTCCCAGGGTTTTCTTACGGCAATCTGACTGCGTACGTTGCTAGGTTCGGTATGACCTACGAGGGCACGGCCGTAGTGGCAAACCCACCAATCCTGAGGCGTATGTCTCGTCGGTATGGGCGGATGACTACACTGCGGTAATGCAAGCGTTTAACATTGGGAAGCATGTGTTCCTCGGATGGTTAGTGTATCTGTTTCTACGGTCGTATGCAAACTGATGTAGAACATGGATATTCAGGAGCTACGGAGGTGAGCTACACACCAATCCGGCGTCTGCTTGCCGTTAACTCGTCTTCAGCCACGGTTGCTTGCGATATCTGCGCAAACATCAGCCCGAACCCATTAGCGGGGATCGCATGGATGACGCCCTTGCCCTACGTCGGACCTATCATGGGTGCCGTCGGCACTCCCGTGATCCTCGGGTTCCTTCCAGGGCTCGTCAGCGCCACCGACGTTGCTCTGCACGTTAGCACCAAGATCGCCTTTGTAGACTCCCTAGTGAATGACCCCGCGGCACTAGACTTCAAACTCAAGACGTCCATGATCGGGCAAGCAATGTTGCATCCACCGGAGGTGGCGCAGCTTATCACGACGCGACCGCAGGATCCCGCGAAGCTCTTCGAGGCGGGCCAGCAGGGCGTTCCACTGCTGTTACTACATGGAACCGCCGACACGCAGGTCAAGGGGGCCGTCGTAGAGAAGGAGATAGGCCCGCACTTCAAGGACTTTGAAGTCCGGGAGATCGAGGGTGGCTGCCATGCTTTACCGCTCGAGTATCTTGATGAGGTGGTGGAGTCGCTACTGAAGTTCGTGAAACGAGTCGTGGTACGTGAATCCGAACTGTCCCACTTCACAGGTTCTGATTATGATCTGTAGCACGTACAGTAGCACCAGATTACGTTATGGCTGAATGGAAGCGTCCACCACGTGCTGTATCGTATTGGTGGCAGACTTATTGCATATGTGGCATGTTTCACGGCCGTCCTGGAACGAATTGCATGAGTACTACACATTGTACCTTCGGCGCGCCGGTGCTGGCGAAAGGCCAATTGTTTCTTCAGGCCGCACCGTTCTCCTGGGCTGTCTTTGTCTCATGAGGCTTTCAAGCGTGCGTTTGATCAAACTGGTACGTCTCAGATTACTACTGAGGACTGTCCGCGTGATGACATATTCCGTACGAACCCTTATCAGTCCACGGTTCTGTCCTCGGACCTCGCGGACACCAGAATTGTCCAATTGAACCGGTAGCGCATGTCAAGGATAATAGAATCCGGACATGCTGCGAGTCGCCAAGTACTACATGCTGCCATCACGGTAAGCTTTGTCCTGGCTTATGTGTCGCCCAGTTCATCCCGGTCCTCTCCCAGTGTCTCCTAGTGGATCAACAGCGAGATCTTCGTGAGAATTTGTATAGCGCAAGGCTTTCACTATGCGCCGGCTCGGAAAGCATACACAATACTTTCGCTAATCCGAATTCCAAAACGGAGCAGGACGCCGTCGTTCTGGGTGCTTGTGCCGTCTCGTCATACAGTCCAGAAGAGCACGCAGAGGTTGGTTTCGTAACATCTTCGCCTGATGCAGAAAGTTAGTGCCACCAGCCGGGGCTTCATTTGTAGAAGTCTCCTAATCACTCCGTGCCTTCAGGGATATTGTCAGCCCATGCGGCGAATATATTGACTTCCTTGCCGACGATGTCAATGGCTGGTATAAAGCGGTGCGATCCGAAGGTATCGACGACAACCTCCGCATCGTCTTCGACCTTCCGTGCTCCCATAGATCGCTAGGATGTCGTTCGAGCCCATAGTCAAGACCTTGCATTCCAGCGACGGGACAACCATTCATGCCGAAATCGTCGGTAACCTTCAGAAGCCGTGCCTCGTCTTTGTACACGGGCTGAACATGTCCTGCCTCGCGTTCGACGGTCTATTCCGGGACAGTTCTATGCTTCGCGAAGTCTGCATGGTGAGTATTATCCTTGGGCCCGCTAATCCGGCCTCTTGACCAGTTGACAGGCACGATATGATCTGCGTGGACACGGACGCAGCGGTAAACCCGAAGATCCGGAAGCGTACAAGTCGTCGCTCTATGCTGACGACTTCGTCACTGTGATGCAAGAATTCGGCTTCAGCAAGCCAATCTTGGTCGCTTGGTGTGTAATATTCCTTGTCACCGCTATAGAGAGCTCATTGTGTGATCATCTCTAGGAGCTACGGAGGTATGTTTCCCATGCTGTATGCCACCGAACTTAACGCTTACAGGCTCGCACCTTCGACAGGTACAATCTCAGCAGATATTTACGCCAACCTCAGCGCAGACACCCTTGCAGGGATTGTCTACGTCAGCGCAGTCCCGTACATCGGCCCGCCCATGTTCCCAGACTCCATAACTCCACCTACCATCGCACTTATACAGAGTCAGATGGTGGGGACGGACATCACCTCGTACTTCCGTGACAAAGCAGCCTTCGTCGACGCAATCTGGAAGGACATCGACAGAGTCGACTACCGCTTACGCCTAACGTGGCTCGGGCCTGCATACGTGCAGACCCCACAGGTGATGCGCAACATCGTCACACGGCCTCAAGACCCAGCGAAGCTCCTGGAAGTCGTACGCAGCGGCATACCTGTGCTAATGCTATATGGCGATGCGGACAAGATGGTGCTTGGGGAGTACGTTGCGGAGAAGATGAAGCCACATTGTACGAATGCGGAAGTATACGTTGTCAAAGGGGGAGGACATGCGCCCTTCTTTGAGGACCAGGAGGAGGTCGTGCGTGAGCTCTTGCGATTCGTTGGCCGTGTCACAGTGAGAGATGACTCTATCATAACTTTGTTCGTGCTGACCCCAGGCGCAGACGTCAAGCAAACTATAGTAACATGGACTAGGTACATATGTGGCTTCCGAAGGAGTAAGTGCGACCTGTCCCTGCGACATCATCAGTCTGGAATCTGACGCTGGTTGAGTGGACTTGTCAGCAGGTTGCGAAAATATGCGGTACACATGTTACATATGTAACAGGCGAGTATGTAGTGCCCGTGAACCCCACGCGAGACCGTTGCAAACCAATCACGGCAAAGCTATGTATATGTCGCTCTCTACGACCCGATTCCCGTGATGCCCGGCGACTCGGACATGCATCCGTTCGGTTATCATGGACGGGTATGTTTCGTGTCAAGAGCGTTTGTCAAGTCGGTAGACTGCTTCGCAGACTAACACACTTCGGCTGACCGCAGACTGTCGTAATCTCTCTCCGAATGGACGACGGAGCTACGCAGAACGTGGCCAAGACTTCACCGACTCAGAGCGCACCCGGTGGTCGTCGTCACAACATGTGTTCCACACGCCCACTGTTTAGCGGCCGTTGATCATCGCGACTCAAGCATCAAGTATAGTCTGCGGATACTTGAAACATCTCAGCGGCTTTCCCGGGATATTTAAGCTAGGCTACACTCTGCACGCGTTCACCCGCTCATCATCAACCAACATGACTTACCAACGCGTAGCTAAGACGCTGACGTCCAGTGATGGAACGCCCGTGTATGCGGAGGCCGTCGGTGACCCTAGTAAGCCCGGCGTCGTCCTTGCGCACGGCATTTACTCGTCGGCTGCTATCTTCGACAATGTGTTCAGCGACGAACGTCTTCTTGCAGAGGTCTACTTGGTGAGTGCAGGTTAGACAGCAGAACATCTCGGATGCTCAATGCTTGTAGATCCGCTACGACCTGCGTGGGCACGGGCGAAGCGGAAAACCTGAAAACCCGGAGGCGTATGTTTCGTCGTTGTTTGCAGCTGACTACGCTGCGGTCGCCCGGGAGTTTGGGGTGAAACAGCCTATCTGGTTCGGGTGGTGAGTTGAGCTGAGTACTCAACGGGTTGAAAAGACGTACTGATGGGCTTCCCCGCAGGAGTTATGGAGGTATGGTGGTCGTTGGCAAGCCTGACGGACTGTCCTGACCGTGGTTTCAGCCACGATAGCATGCGACGTCTACACGCACCTTCCAACCGAGACGTTTTCTGCGATCGTCTGGGTAGCTGGCGTGCCCTATGTAGGACCGGTCTTCAACAAGGTTGCCAGGCAGGAGGCGCGCGGGTACCTGCCAGGACACATGAATACGAGCGATGTGGTTCTGTACCGTCAATCGAAGGTCGACTTCGGCGACCTGATATTCCACGACCCGGACGGCATGGACTTCAACCTGAAGATGTCGTCGCTTGGCCAAGCGTTCCTCCTGTCGCCGCAGGTGACTCAGAACCTCCTCACACGCACGCAGGATCCCACCAAGCTCTACGAAGCGGGCGAGAAGGGCTTGCCTTTGTTGGCGATGAGCGGGTCTAAAGACAAACTTGTCGACGGTAGTATCGTGGTAGCCGAGGCGAAGAGCACTTCCAGAACATGGATGTGTATACCGTCGAGGGCGGTAGCCACACACCGTGGATCGAGCATAAGGACGAGATTGTTACGGAGCTGTTGAAGTTTGTCCGCAAAGTCACGGTGAGCGATGGCATGCATATCAAGATAAATAAATACTGAGTCTTATGCAGAAGCCAGCTATGTAGCCGAGTGACTGCTCGCCAGTCAAAATTCTGGAGCACATATGTAGTCATTGATACACGACCATCGGCGAATGTACTGAATGAATACCGTTGTACTGTTATATTCGATCCTGTCCTGCATCGTTGCGCATTTTGAGGCTTCCAACTTGTGGTTTTAAGTACGACGACAGCGCTACAGTAAGTATGTCAGTAACGTCGACGGAATGATTCAATGAAGTTCTGCGGAGGATTGGCGGAGGAGGATTCCTCCGAGGTTATCGGAGCGCGCAAGATCGATCGGGCCACGGGGTCAAGCGCCTAAACTTGGTCTTTACACACGCTGGCAACGCCGATACCGTGACCGTACAAACTAATATTCTCTCTTCTCTATGAATTTCTTGCTCTGGTACAAGCGGATCCTGTGATTTGAACTGGCCTCAGCGCTGCTACATTCTCTCTCACAAATGTGGGCCAATCGATGGATACGCTCGAGAATAGTGTCGTCTCTGTTTGGCTCTGGAAGGAGCAGGGATGGACCAGAATATCAACCTCTGTCCCAACTTGCAAAGCAGGGCAGTCGTGCCGAGCTTGAGGACGATGAAGCACACGCCGTGGCGAGAGCCAGCGGCTCACTTGAGGACGATGAGGTGGACACCGGCGCGCAACTTGTCGCAGGAGAAGACGCAGAGGTGTCTGAAGGAGAGGCTAACGCAGTTCGAAACAAGATCGACTGGCATATACTGCCTCTGATGTGTAGTGAGTATCTGGAATGAGATGTGTCGACATATGCGTTCCCTGAGTCGCACCTCCAACGATAGTACTCACATGTCCTATGCTCAGCGCTGTATTGGATCCAATTCATGGATAAGACCACCCTCGGTAGTGCAGCAATTCTAGGAATCAGGTCAGTACATTGAGCAACTCAGCGGCTTGTTTGACAAATCTGTCATAGGGAGGCTACTCACCTGACGACAAACCAGTGGGACTTCATCAATCCCTCGCTAGACGTCTCTCTCATCCCGTCTCCTTCTCAGATACAACATGTACGTCATTCCTCAACCCCTCAACTGAGTCCTCTCTCATACATCTTATCAGGCTTGGAACAATATTCTATGTCAGCTATCTCATTTTCGAGTACCCACAGAACCTCGCTCTGCAACGATTTCCTGTGGGTAGATGGATGAGGTGGACATGTTCATGATATCATCCGGTTTGTTGCTCATACTTCGTTTGTCTCTGCAGTTTGAACATCTTCGTGTGGGGGCTTGCGTTGCTAGGACACGCCGCGTGCAAGAACTTCACGGGCCTCTTCATCGTTCGCTTCATTCTTGGCATGTGCGAAGGATCTATTACCGCCGGCTTCATGATCGTCAGTTCCATGTTCTATACCCGTAATGAACAAACGTTGCGCGTCGGGTACTGGTGTAAGTTGAGTCTCGTCTTCACTGCCGTGCTCAGCTGATCGAACTGTCCCTAGTTCTCATGAATGGTACAGGTACGTCCCGAACTTTGTCGCCGAGCGCGAGTCTGGCTCATGCGCATTATGGAGCACAAATCATTTCGGGCTTCATCAGCTTCGGAACTTTACATATCAAGACCGAGGGGTTCGAACCATGGCAATGGTAGCGCGATCCTCGTGATATGACGCGTGCAGACGTTCATGCCGATCCGTCAGGCTGATGTGCATCACCGGCGCTTGACGCTGATCACTGCGGTCGCTTATTGGTGAGCTTTACTGTTCGCAGAGTCGACTGTCATAGTACTGATGGGCCGTACGTAGGTTATACTTCCCGGACTCGCCGACTACCGCTTGGTTCCTCACACGGGAAGAACGTATCATAGCTATCCGACGTCTCAAGGTCTGTGACAAGGAAGCTGCCTCTGTGGGACTCCGGGTTGCTAATGCACTTCTACAGGAGAATCAAACTGGTGTCGAGAACAAACACTTCAAAATTGAGCAGTGCGTTTTGTCTGCATGCCAAACTATCATCCGCTCTCACTTCTCAACAGAGTCCATGAAGCCCTGCGCGATCCGAAGACCTGGCTCTTCGCGCTCTTCTCCGCGCTGAATAACGTCCCCAACAGCCTCACCAACCAAGGTCAGATCATCGTCGCCTCGTTCGGGTTCACGTACTTGCAGACGACCCTTCTCGGGTGCGTCGACGGCGTCATCGAGATTGCCACCATCTGGACGGGGGTGCACCTCGCCGCTCGGCTGAAGGACGGACGCGCGTATGTCGGCGCGATGTATTTCATACCCAACATTATTGGCGTGCTCCTCATCAACGTCCTGCCGTGGAGCAATCGGATAGGGCTCCTGTGCGCACAGTGGTTGACAGGTATTGCTGGCAAATTGTCAAGTGTTGGATCGAGGCTTATTGAGTGACCGATGCAGGTGTGGGAACAACCGGTTTCGTTCTGTCCTTGTCATGGCTCTCGAACGTAACTGCGGGCCACACCAAACGAGTAACAGTCAACGCCATCATGTTGATTGCGTACTGCATTGGGAACGCTCTGGGGCCATTCATGTGGCAAGAGAAGTAAGGCCTCGGTGCGCTCAGATTGAGGCTGTCTTCCCGCACGCTGGCTCATCGGGTCACGCAGGAACCATGTACCATGGACTATCATCGGCCTCTGCTACGTGGCATGCCCTGCGCTTATGCTACTCATACGGCGTGTGCTGGCCTCCGAGAACAACCGACGTGATTTAGAGCCGCCGGACGACACGTACAACGACGCGTATATTGATGGCGTCGACGCGAGCGGAAAACGTGTCCGCAAGAAGATAGATAAGGTACTTACGTTTTCCTCGTTCGCTAGGCGCTGTTCGAAAACTCGGACTGATCGGTGTTCGTGCGACTGCCAACAGGAGTTTCTGGATCTGACGGACATACAGAACCGCGAATTTAGATATGTGTTGTGATTTTCTTCGATTAAGTTCGCCGCTACGTGAAACGTTTCTCGGACAGCCGGCTAGGTGATCCTGGTGAACTCGATTCAAGTTCACAGCGAGCCTTTCCATTCTACGAGCCAGAGCGCTTGACACAGGTGCTTAGGTTCCCGAATACCGCTATGCGGGCTGTACAAACCCACTTCGGTATCATCTATTTGTATTCTGACTGTATCTTCCGGCGATACTGGTCTTGCTTCTGGGCATCGCGAACGGCGTCCTAGAGGAGCCGAGCGCGGACCAAGCTCGGCAGGAACGTCCATGGACGCTGTCAAACGTTTCTCCAGTGTCATTATCTGACGACGCTTCCCGTCGCCTGTAGACATTGCGTACCTGATTGGGCCAGTATAAGAGCAGCAAAGCGAGCACTACATACCGGGTGCGACTAAATCATCTGTCCGTGTCTGTTGGTACTGACACGTCATGTACCAGCTGTCTTCTCCCCACGTCTTGGTTGGAGCTGCCTTGCTGTGTGCTGCGTTCTATCTTGTATTCCATGGCAGACAGCTGGGTCGTGGCCGTCGACTCAGGCTACCTCCTGGTCCGAAGCCTCTTCCGATCATAGGCAACGTTCACCAGGTTCCGGCGGAGTATCAAGAGCGAGCATTTGCACGCTGGTCCAAAACATATGGTACGTACTACTGTCAATCGAACAGCATAAAGGCATACCCTGACGATATGGCTGCGCTGTTAGGAGACCTCATGTATACCAAGATGTTCACCAGGCCGATCTTGATCATCAATTCGCTGAAGGTAGCGAGAGAACTGCTCGACAAGAGGGGCAACAAGTATTCGAGTCGGCCGCGGATGGTCATGCTAGTGAACTGTAAGTGGCCGCACCACTTTTGCATTGATCCTGATCGATTATTGATTACACGTAGATTGGGCTGGGACCCGGACGTGGTAACCCTTCCATATCACTCAGAGCATCGTCGAAAGCAGCGCAGGTGGATTCAAAATGCTTTTGGCGACAAGGCGGCAGTCCGGCAGTTAGAGACTCTGCAACAGAGGGAGACATATGTCTTGTTGATGGGCCTGATTCACGAACCGCACGACTTCGCCAAACATGTCAAGCGGTGTGTATCTCGATACTACAGTGCAACGACCAAGTGGCTCAGGCTCAAGCCTAACAGGTACATATCGGCACTCATCATGGACAGCGTGTACGGCCACAGGGTCATGTCTTCAGACGATCCATATATCCATATCATGGATCTTGCCATGGAATTGACAACTGCACTTAGTCCTGCGGGCGGTACGGTCGTGGACTTCTTTCCGATATGTAAGTCGGATCGTTTACCAGGCCCTCAAGCTGACGTGTGCCGCAGTGAAACACATACCGACGTGGCTGCCGGGTATGAGTTGGAAGCGCAAAGCAGAAGATGCCAAAATCATTGTTATGGACGCAAGACTGAGGCCGTATCACATGGCCCGAGATGCTGTTGTAAGTAGAATCCCTGTCCATATTTGATGTCATGACTGCTCACCGTCGCTGTCAGGCCGCAGGGTGCGCGAGGCCGTCGATCATATCTGGGCTCATTGAGGACGCAATGAAGCAAGGCAACCTTCCGGAGGAACAAGCTGACATCATCAACGGTTGCAGCGTCTTGTACGGTGGTGACTTCTGGTGTTTTATCGGAGAGGTATTAATTGGCAACTAACGTGTTCCTTATCCAGCCGGGACAGATACAGTAAGGACAGAGGTGGTACGATGATGTTGACTGATTCGACCCCTTGACAGACGAAAACGTCGCTGCTCACATTCATATTGGCAATGGTGCTTCATTCCGACGTTTATCAGAAAGCTCAAGATGAGGTTGACCGGGTCATTGGAAGCGACCGTCTGCCAACGCTCGCAGATCGGGATGATTTACCTTACGTTCAATGTGTCTTGAAGGAGGTGTATCGGTGCGTATATTGCTATCCAGGTCGGGTGTTGCGGGACTGAAAACGTGCTCTCATGAAGTTGGAATCCTCCAGTTCCACTAGGTGTGTAGCTGAATTAATTATGCGTTCAATTTTGATCGACGATCGGTATAGGTATCCCACACTATTTGACAGAAGACGATGACTATCAGGGTTTCGACATACCGGGTGATACCGGGGTCGTTGCTAACCTATGGTATGCATACATGCATATAGGCGTTTGCGCACAACTCACTTCCCCTCTCCAAGGTCCATGTCACATAGCGAGGAGGTTTATGGTGACCCGGACGTCTTCCGCCCCGAGCGATTCCTTCATCCCAATGAGGATACAGACATAGCAGACCCAGTCAACATCGTATTCGGGCATGGACGAAGGTGAGCTGCCTTGTAATCACTGCAAGTTTGACATGAACTTATGGTTCACAGAATATGCCCAGGTCGCGTTTTCGCGGACACGGCCATCTTCCTAGCGATCTCGAACATCATGCCACTCTAGACATCAAGAAGGCTCGCGATTCCCAAGGAAGAGAGATCACACCAGAGGCTCGCTTTGTTCCGGGCTTGTAAGGTTAGTCAGTCTCATCGTTCATTAGTAACACTGTCTGACGGCTCTCAGTCATCCTCGCAAATTCTCGTGTTCCATAACTCCACGCTCTGAAAAAGCAACGAACCTTGTCGCGGACGCCATCGCATCGTTTACCTGATTTCAGGCGTATCAGGTGCTGTCACGACATCACAGGCTTTCTTTGCATCTGACAGAGTTGCATGTACAGTGTTGCGAGGTTAGCTACGTGTCATTATAGCCTCGTGGTTTGGTTAGAGACACAGGCTCGCTCATGAATCAGTCTTGTTCATGAGCATATCGCGCGTACACGGGAAATCAAATAAAGCTACTATCACTGGGAGAAGAGCGACGGTATTTCTGTGTGCCTGCCTTCTCGTTCCTCGATCCTCAGTGGACTCTGAGACCAATATTTCCTGTGTTGCCGTGCGTCCTTCAGCTGATTGATCTAGTTTCTAGCCACACGAAGCCTGGAGCTCTAGTCCAGGGAGCTGCACCAATACGACGTATGAATCAGCAAACACTACAAACTCTCACTCGCCCTTCTCACGCTTTGTATTCCTCCGGAGATGTCGATTCTATTTCTGATGTCCAGCTGCAACTTCTGCGAAGACGCGCTTCGGGCACTAGTATGTGAGTAAGCTAAGGCTCGGCGAATGCACCTTGTCTCCACGACAAGACTTATGAAGCACGTCAAGCGGTACCATGTATCATGCCACCGCATCCATGAGGGTGAGTGACGATTGAATACCCGCAGATACACAGAAAAGCGATGCTCATGCTCTTCATTTATCAGTGCGACATCCAAGTTGGCAGTTCATGAGAGACGTTCAACGCACGACAGGATACAGTTTGAGGCGAATCTCAAGTTCGTAGTGTGCATTCACTTTAGGACTCCGTGCTCCATGATGCCTCAGCTGACGCTGTTCCAGTGTCTGACTTCTAGCTATGACAAACCTGGCAGGGTATTGGCCAGTCACTGGGTGAGGCTGAAGCGCAGCGATATGGAACGGCACGAATCACAGTGGCCCGGTCTCACAAAGGCTCCTTTGAAATGATGCTGGACTGTATGACATGAGCCGCCAGTGAAGCCTCGGATGCTTTGGTACTGCCCAGGTGGCCTGTGAATGTAGGTTCCGACGGAGGAAGCCCGCTTGCTTCAAGGCAACAAGGTTCATTCGCTGCTTTTGCTACTGTGTCGCATGTTTTTCAGAGACGGTACATATATGACAGAGCGGGCCTGCATCGCTGCAATACTCTCAGTAAGCCCAACCATCATCTGCTGCTGCGACACCATGGATCCTCTACCAGTGTCCTCGCCCATCACTTGGGCTTTCGGTACTCTCTTGTGTGCGGTGGCTACCTATTGACTCGTAACAGGTGGCCTGCCCGAGGTTACACCCTCAAACTACCGCCCGGTCCGAACCCTCTCCCAATCATAGGTAACATCCACCAAGTCCCGAGGAGTATCAAGAGCGTACCTTCACGGAGTGGGCAAAAATATACGGTACGGCTACTTTATGTTCAAGCTGGAGGGGTTACATCTTCTGACGGGTTGATTCGCAGGCGATCTGATGTATGCGAGGTTCTTCACTCGCCCAACCCTCATCATCAACTCGCAGAAGATCGCGAGAGACCTGCTGGACAAGCGCGGGAGTAAGTATTCCAGCCGGCCACGGTTGGTCATGATGTGCGAACTGTGGGTACAGATCTGTAGCATTGTAGGAGTCAGTGCTGATGTCGTGCACCCAGTCTTGATTGGACTCCAAACGTGTCGTTCCTGCCATACGAGAGTGAGCATTGGCGCAAACAGCGCCGATGGATCCAGCATGCTTTCGGGGACAAGACAACCGTGCAGCAGTTCGAGGCGCTACAGCAGCGCGAGGTGTACATTCTTGCCGCAGGCCTCATGCACTCGCCGCACAACTTCGCAATGCACATCAGGCGGTGCGTCAGGATCACTCACGACATCGTGCCATGCACCACAAACTGAGCGCGTTCGTCCAGGTACATGTCGGCGCTGATCATGGAGAGCGTGTATGGCCATCGGGTCGCCTCCCTCGATGACGAGTATATTATGCTCATAGACCGCGCTATGGAGGGCACAGTCTCCTCAGGTCCCGCTGGCGGGACGATTGTGGACTTCTTCCCTTTGTGTAAGTTCGTGTACCATCAGAGCCTCAAGAAGTTGACACGTGCTTAGTGAATACGTGCCAGCCTGGCTGCCAGGTATGGGTTGGAAGCGGCATGCATTAAGCACGAGAAGCATCATATGGGACGCCAGATACAAGCCATATGCTATGGTTCGGGATGCCGTCGTGCGTGATCGAAGATATGCTCGCGGGCGTGAGCTGACGGTCTCACGACCCATTCAGGCAGCTGGTTCTGCGAGGCCATCCTATGCCACTGCGCTCATTGAAGACGCAATGAAGAAGGGACGGCTCGAAGAAGAGGAAGAAGATATACTCAACTCTGCTGGGGCACTCTATGGCGGTGAGCAATGATTACTGTTCGTTAGCATGTTGTGACACACCCGCCTAACGCTATGTCGGGACAGCCGGGACGGACACTGTGAGTGACTCAATCATGCGGCTGTACGGATGCTGAGAGGATCACCGTAGGCAAAGACAACCTTGCTCACGTTCATACTGGCCATGGTCCTCCATCCGGATGTATACCAGAAGGCACAGGCAGAAGTCGACCGAGTAATTGGGAGGGATCGCCTTCCGACCTTAGCGGACAAGGATGCATTGTCGTACATTGACTGCGTGGTGAAGGAGGTATATCGGTGAGTCCGTGAACTGAAGAGACATAGTAGAGTCGCTGGAGCGTTATCCTGCAGCTGGAATCCTCCTGTTCCTCTCGGTAAGCTATTCAAGAGAAGCGTGCTTTCAGCAACTCACGGAGGCTCTGCAGGGATCCCGCACCACCTCACGGAAGATGACGAATACCAAGGGTTTGACCTTCCCCGAGGTACCGGAGTGATAGCCAATCTCTGGTACCGTCGAAATCACCCTGCCGCTGGCATACCGCTGACCCTCGTCTAGGTCTATGTCCCGCAGTGAGGATGTCTACGGCGATCCCGACATCTTTCGCCCAGAACGGTTCCTCGACCCAGGACTACCTGACCCGGAGATATCGGACCCGCGCAACATCGTGTTCGGGCACGGGCGAAGGTGCGCTGCCAGCGGCAGTTTTCACAGGCACTGTCCACACTGAAATCCCACAGAATATGCCCGGGACGCCTATTCGCAGAGGCAAGCGTGTTCCTGGCGATGTCGAACATAATAGCCACACTCGACATCAACAAAGCGCGGGACGACATGGGAATGGATGTCACCCCAGAGGCTTGCTTCCTATCTGGGTTTATCAGGTGAGTTGAGAATAAGTCGTGGTTGCGTATCGGATGATTTGTCTAACGCTCCTTGGAAGTTACCCTCGGGACTTTGCATGCTCGATAACGCCACGTTCTCCGGAGGCTGCCAGTCTCGTTGCAAACATGGTGGCATCGTCATCCTGAACATTGATACTGCCAGCAGCGCGCTGGCAAGGCTGTTTGTAGGGGCCTCTGTTTGAGATTTCATGGCTCACTTCGAAGCAGTTGCAGGCACGTTGATAATTGATACGCATCCGTCTCTGACCTGTGAACGGACACGTACTGGCTCTCGTAGATTGTCATCTACAATTGGCAATGAGTCTCGTGGCCCCGATGAATGTTATCTTCCCTGTCGCCTTTTGCCCGAAAAGAAGCTTCGCTCCGGATTCACCAAACCAACGATAGCGAGTCTGGCGAATCTCGTCGCTGGTCGTGGACAAAGGTGAGCTGGGCCGACTTGTCATGGCAAATCTGAAGTAAAGTCATGCTCAGGGTACCTTTGTGGCCATGTTTCTGGCAACATTGAACGACTTACAGTAAACCGAGATCAAGAAACTCCAGCATATCGGGGATGAGCTTCATTTCTAGGACGTTTATGAGGTCAGTCCACGTCGTCACACGGGCTATGTCAGGCACGCCGAGCAGTGCTTCTCAGTTATCCTCGAGCCTTTCGCGTGTCATAACGCCATACTTCTTGGCTTCGCAGTCTCGGAGTGGCATGTCATCCTTGTTGAATTCGCCTGCGGTCTTGAACTCAGTAACCTAAAGGAAGTTCGATTGCTCGAGAAACTGCAACATATGTAATGGCGCCCTTAGATGGCCCTTAGACGTCCCGCGTGATGGATTCTCTCTAGCACTTGGTGCGCCACCGCTCGGCACGTTGGTCAAATTTCAGTCGCCTCAGCGTCATTCGTCGGGCTTTGAGCTGCGCTGCCAGTTATAAGACGCCGGGCATGAAGGCGAGCTCACACTTACCCATCTCCCTCGCAATTGACTCGCGATCATGTCCCAGGATCTGTTTTCGCACATCTGGATCGCAGTCACCCTGTTATGGATTCTCGTATACTCATTCATTCGTGGCGCTCGAGAGAAGCCCGTCGTCTCCCGCCGGGCCCACGGCGCCTCCCACTCGTAGGCAATATCCTTGAAATGCCATCGAAGCACCTAGAGCACACCTTTGCTTCGTGGTCAAAGAAATACGGTACGTTTCACACCAAGAGCTTTCCATTGGCCTAATATGAAGATTATATACAGGTGACCTGATGTATAATGAGTCCTTTGGCCACCGTACAATCATCATCAACTCGCAGAGGGTCGCACGGGACCTGCTAGAGAAGCGGGGCGCGAAGTACTCGAACCGACCGCGAATGACAATGCTGGTAGAGCTGTGAGTTCCGTATGTTTAGCACAGAAGCGTGCGTCGAGTGAAGCTCGTCATGATGACCATGTCTCGGGTGCCAGAATCGGATGGGATCCCATTCCGGCGTTATTGCCGTATAGGTCGGAAGGCCACCGCAAACAACGCAGGTGGACATGGAGTGCGTTCGGTGACAAGAAGTCAGTGCAGAAGTACAAAGACTTGGGAGAAAGGGAGACGTGCATCTTCTTGCTGGGCCTGATGGAGACGCCCGACGATTATGCTCTACACATCAAGAGGTACGCTCAGTCTTCTCTGTAGGCACCGCTCAAGAAACGATTTGGACAAGGTACCTTGCAGGTCTTGTCCTCGAGTCCGTGTATGGGCATCGCATCACGTCGCTGGAGGATGAGTATGTGACACTGATGGACAATGCTATGGAGGCGACCACCACCACAACGGGAGCAGCAGGCGGGGCCTTGGTAGACATAATTCCAATCTGTGAGTACCATGACGGGCGTTGATACACCGACTGACCCGGACAATGCAGTGAAATACGTCCCCGCGTGGCTACCCGGAGCGGGCTTCAAGCGAGCAGCGCTGCACGCGAGGTCCCTCGTAAGGGATGCTCACCACGTACCGTACAGTATGGTTCGAGATGAAATGGCATGCACAAGCTATACTGGATAAACGTAAACATCATATGACGAAGATAAACAGGTATCCGGAGACGCACCGCCTTCATTTACTTCCGCCCTCGTAGAGAAGGCGCAGAAGATGGGACAGCTTACCCAAGACGAAAACCTCATTCGCTACGCGGCAGGGAACATATATGGCGGTGAGTCCTCCATGGATATGTAGCTAAGCGGTCTCTCAAATGCTGTACTAGCTGCGACAGATACGGTACATATCCACATTGACGACCTCGGGCCATTCCTGATTAGCACTATGACAAATAGACGCAATCCGCTTTACTCACTTTCTTCTTAGCGATGGTGCTCCATCCAGAGGTATACAACAGAGCGCAGGAGGAAGTGGATCGTGTTGTCGGGAAGAACAGACTTCCGACTTCGGAAGATAGGCCGCATCTCCCTTACATCGAAGCCGTCCTGAAGGAGACTTATCGGTGAGCGTACACAATTTGTGCAATCCTCATGAATTCTAATCAATCTGCGACAAGCTGGCATGCGCCCGTCATTCTCGGCAAGAGCTTCTAGGTCTGCTGTAAATCTCCGGCTTACACGAGACCGCAGGACTGCCGCATTATCTCGACGAAGACGATGAATACGGAGGCTATCATTTACCCAAAGGCTCAACTGTTGTGGCGAACGTGTGGTAGTGCAAGTGCACTACATTGCAACCTCAGTCGACTTACCGTCATTCCCAGGTCGATCTGTCGTGACGAGCGCATCTGGGGTGATCCGGCTGCTTTCCGTCCGGAGCGTTTCCTTGAACCGAAGTCTGAAGTGCTAGATCCATTCAATGTTGTCTTGGATACGGGCGCAGGTGAATCCTCTTAAATCCATCTGAATAGAAATATTTATTTGCGTCCGTACCGATTACAGGCGCTGTCCCGGACGCCTCTTCGCGGACACGACGCTGTTCCTGGCCATAGCAAACATGGCGGCTACGCTGGACATCCGTAAGGCGCGCGATGCAGAGGGGAGGGAGATTACTCCAGAAGTATCTTTTACTCCCAACTTCGTCAGGTGAGGCATTCAAATGTGCATAGTATAGACGGTGTCGGACTCACTGTGAGCTAGCCATGCTGAAGAATTCACCTGTGCCATCACACCGCGCTCTTCCGCAGCGAAGACACTTGTCGCGGAGACGTTGGCGAGGGTTCCGGAGTGACAGCCCTTCTATATCATATGACTGATGTCCCGAGCTGTGTCGGCATTGAATCACTTTTCTTGGACTGTACTCTGTGGGTGTAGACGGTTCCCCTAGCCTGTTGTCCCCTTATGCCTCTTGACTCAAGAAGCCATTCAACCGGCTAAATGTCGCAGGGTGCTGACCTACCTGAGATCCGTTGCTGATCCATCAGACAGACGTAGTTTCAGCAGCAAACCACGGCGGCTTTTACAGGAATCTCACCCCACCTCGCAGTATATGACGAATACGGCTTCGATCTGTCCGAGTCAGAAAATGTCGGAGTGAACGTCAATCTGCATGGTCACAGCTACCAGAACCAAACCTTTGCGCATCACCGACGGCTGGCATCGTCAAGGTCCATGACCCACAGCGAAGACGTCTACGATGGCCCCGACGTCTTTCGCCCTACGATCCAAGTCTACCCGACCCGGATCGGATTCACGCAACATCGCGTCTGGGTATGGGCGAAGGTGCGCCGCCCAAGACACTTCCCACAGTCTGATATTGTGAGATGAGCCGTAGAGGAGCGGTCTGACGCTTCCCGTACAATCCCCGGGACCTTGTCTGTGAGATGACGCCGTGTCTGTTAAGTTCCTCTGATCACGGATATGGAGGTCTCGTCAGTTTAAAAAGCCGGAGGCGATTTGACTAACTTACCTCAGGCTGTAGCACCTTTTTGACATTTTAGTAGAGCCAGCCGAATCCGAGGAGCGTTGACAGTGGACACTATCGGGGAACAGAGCGAACAATGCGAGACATCAATCGCGCTGCGAGGGCTTCTACTACTCGAGTCCTCACGTAGGTAAGGCAGGCTTGTGCGAGCAGGCTGAGCAGCGCGTAAGTAGTAGCGAGCACTGCCATGAGCGAGAACGCAAGCACACCGCCTGGACTAAGTAGTGATGAAGCCAAACACCAAGAAAGAGCAGCGAGGTAAAGGGAAAGCTAAAAGGATGATCGCGAGATGTGTTATCCTACTAATTCACGATCACGTGGTACACCGCGTCCGCGACGCGCATCGTGCGACGTTCATTCGCGTTCCACCCACGCGTAAACGGGATTAACGCGAACCACAATGAAAGACCTATCATCGCCGCAAGAAAATCCGATTCCTGTCATTGTATGTACGTATCCATGCATTGCAATACCTCACAGCATCCCGATCCCACCAGCATGCCAGACCATCCCCCAAGCCTTCTAAGTTCTAACGAAGGGCTGATGCAACATTCTATTCCAACAATCGTCCCTGTGATACGTACGTGTGTCGTCTCAAGCTCCTCGCTAGTCTCACGCGCCCAGCTTGAGCGACGCCATGCTCGCCTCGAGGGGGTTGAACTTGCCCTTGATGATATCCGCGCCCTGCTCCGCGATGCCGTACACAGTCGCTGTCCAACACGCACGTCAGATCACCGTGCGCTCGCGAAGCGGAATGCACGGAGTACTCACCCATAGGGTGCGCAGCGAACAGCAGCGGGCGACGGACAGGTCAACGACGCGGATGTTGTTCGTGCCGTAAACCTTGAGCTCGGGGTCGACGACGCCGTTGTGCTCCTTCGGGAGCATCGAGCACGTCGACGCGGTGTCTGCAGGGTCAATTTGCGTCAGGGTCTAGGTTTCAGTCCGAATTTGTCGGGATACGCACGCCACGTCGTGCCCATGCACTTCTTGATCCAGTCCCGGACCTGTGCGTCGTCCTTCGCCTGAGGGCCCGGGTTCAACTCGTTGACTGGGGCCCCAACATCAGTCAACACTATGGATGACAAACATGCTCCACGCACCGATGATGTCCTTCAACGGTGAGACGTCCGCCAGCTTCCTGGCCCACTTCACAGACTCAGTGAAGACATCCAAGTCGACCTCATGCTCGAAGTAGCGAGGGTCGAACTCGGGCTCCTTGTGCGGGTCGAGGACGTCGAGTGCTGTGATCACACACCCCGTCAACGTCCTGGCAACAGCCACACCAGCACACGTAACACCACGATCGTCCCCCTCGAGAAGCAGTGGTTCATCGCCACCAAGATCGTCATATAGCTCTTGCCTTCCGCGGGCGGCGCAGGCCCCCCAGGAACCCCGGGTAGCAGATGAGCTCGCAGCCGGGCGCGCCCCTCTTTATACGATCGAGCTGGATGTTGTACTGCTCCATCAGGCCCGGCGGGAACTTGTCCTTGTTCGCCAGAATCTTCGCCTTCGTCCGCTCGTAGATCGTGTCCGCGAGAGGCGAAAGGTCGTTGAGGGCCGTGAACGCGAAGCCGATGATGCCTCTCGTGTACAGACCCTCACCGAGCGCGCTAGACGTCCTCAGTGTCAACGAGACCGGACGAAGGTTTGGAAGACGCAGCAACGCACTGTAGGTCTAGGTGCTTGGCATTGTGAGTAGCGTCCCTGAGTAGGTCGATGGTTTCAAAGCCGACGTCCTGCTTGAGTTCTACACGGGTCGTCAGTATCGTGCATTAGCACCGATGTCCGAGCACGTACCCCAGCTGACGCTAATGAACATGTGCTCCTGGGCGTTCTCTCCGACCCCAGGAAGCTCAAGCTTCAGTGGCACGCCGATCTTCCCGAGGACATCCTTGCGGCCAATGCCAGAAAGCTCCAGGATATGCGGAGACTTCAGTGCACTAGGTAGACCAATACGATTAGTACGTCTCCGAAGATGAGCCCAACTTGTCACATACCCAGCAGCCAAGCAGACGTCCTTCTGCGCGTTGACGGTGTGCACCTTGCCGTCATACTCAAACTCGACCCCGACAGCAGTGAGCTTGCCATTCGTCGCAGGCCGGGTGTTGACGCGGTGCACCGCCGCGTTGATCAGGACCTTGAGGTTCGGTCTGTCTTTGTTGGGGAGGTAGAAAGCCTGTATGGCGATTGTCAGCGTCATCTCGCCATGATGAGACGGCAAGTGAAACTTACAGTCGTGGAGTACGAGCGAACGTGCTTGATCGGGTCATAAGTGTTGGGGATAAGGAAGACACCATGGGGCTAGAGACACCATTGAGTCATGCAGTTCCTCCGCGGATTGTGAAGGACGTACGTCGCCGCTGAGCTATGTTCCGCATACATACATAGTCAGATCGATGCTCTGGTTGAGAAGGCGCGGGAGACTCACCGGGTGTGCAGCCTTGGACAAGCCCGCGTTGAACAGACTCTGGTTACAATTGATAAGTAGGAGATCTTCATGTGAATGAAGGTCGAAAAGCCCACCTGAAGCCACTTCTTCTCAAGCCCGTCGATCATGCCGGGATAAGCCAATTTGAGAGGACCTGTAAAGATATTGAAATCAATGTCAATGTCATGCAACGCGAAAGTCAAACGAGTTTCCTTACCATCCCGTCCAATCTTCCACGTGTCGAAGTTCACGTTGACGTTATCATTGCGTTTCCTCACTTCTTCGCTCGGAGCGACGAAACTGCGAAAGGCCATCAGAAAATAGACTCACCACTTTCCTCGCTGAACCTACCCCTCAGTCTTTGCAACGTAGCGCTCGTAATTCTGCCAGTTCCAACCTGGGTTGCCGAGTTTCTCGAATTCTGCGGGACGCGTTAGACTAGGGATGACTATATGCGCGTTGGGCATACCGTCAATTTCCTCCCGGGGTGGCTTGGTCCAGCACATGAAGTTGATACCGGAACTTCCGCCAAGGCCCTTCCCTCTGAACCAGAACCAATCCGCATCGCCGAGCTCCTTCTGCTTGATCTGCGAGGTATAAATGAGATACTGAATCCCGCCGCGGCAACGACCATACCGTTTTGTACGGCCACGTCCAATCGGCGTTGGCAAAGTGGGTGCCATATGAGGCGGGACGCACTGAAGGGACTGAGTGTCGCGACGTAGCGGACTTTGCGCGTGCACTCACAGATGCCGGGCTCATCGAGGTTGGCACCGCCAGCCTCGAGTACAAGGACAGAGACCTCGGGATCCTCGGACAGTCTGGCGGCCAAAGTCAGGCCGGCCGTGCCTCCGCCTGCGAGAGCATGTAGGTGAAGTCGGAACTCATGGGAGTACTATGCGACTGACCGCAGACGACGTAATCAAAGAACTTGTTCGACACCTGGTCGATGGTGGCGGTCATGACGGGCGATGATGAGAGTGGGGAGCAAGAAGGGGCTTGGGCGTGGCAGGATGCGGGGATCGACTAAATAGCGGAGGCAACTCCGAGACTGATTTGGAAGTGAATTCTTTGGACGGGGCGTGCAGCGGGTGCGTGCGGCCGCGGCGTGCGCGGTGAGACTGACAGGGCGCAAGTCATCGAAGAAGATTCTATCGCCCGTTTCCATCACAGCGCGGCAGGATTGGCGAGACAGCTTCGACACAATCTGGGTCACCTCGACGACTCTTCCAACCAGCATGCGCACGCCTCGTTCGTCCTAGAACGGCGCGTGTCTGCTACTCATATCTCGTGATTGTCACATCAGAGGTAGGCATGCGGACGCACTAAAACATGGCGTGCACGCACTGAGCTGAGGCATGGCCGGCGAGTAGAGTGCGGGGCCCACCAAATGGGGCAAGCGCAGAGACGACTTTAAGATTAAATGTTGAGAAGGAGAGGAAGTGACTGACGATGCGCTTAGCTGCCGAGGAAGCGCCCTGCAACGACGTCCAACGACCGATCCGTGGTCTCGATCGAGCCAATCAGCGCCCGGCCCCAGCCACACCCCCGCAAGGTCACGGTCCCACACTTCTGCAGAGTTGTGTGGCCGCGAATACAAACAACACGCTCGATGCTCTGAGTTGCCAAAACGGGCAGCAAGCCACACCGTTGGGCGGTGGTTACAGCTGTTGCAGAAGGGTTTTGGCTGGCGAGATGAACGGTTGCAACTTGAAGCGGGCATCCCAATTTCGCGTAACGGCCGTAAGCGAGCCTCTTGATGAGGCCCAGGCGACCAGATTTTGAGCATTCAATGATTCATAGTGACCGCTCCGGGCCTGCGAGATTGCAGCTTCGAAGCCGAGGTCAATGTCGTGATACTTATAGTCATAAATAGCGTTGAACGTTCTGAGGCTCGGTCAACGACTCGCGCGCTCAGACGGTAGTGCCCTCTCTTAATTTGGTGAGTCACTCTGCGGCAGATGTCAGCTGTGCAAGAGGAGCCTCGTAGGGATGTCTTTCAGCTAACCTTCACTTGAAGTACTTGCTGGTAGACCGAATGAAGAGCGCGTCAACAAATCTAAACCCCCGTGGTGCGAATCGGCTTCAGTGCCGTCCCCTGTGTTAAGAAACAACAGAATTGGGATGCCGTACCATCAGCACCGGCATAAGTAGCTTGACAAACGGTACGAAAAGCGCACCAGGATAACACTTTGAGAGAGATCACATGAAGATCACATTGGAGGCAGGGCCTCAGACCTCAGCTGTAAGCCTTGAGAACGTCGAAGGGAACCATTTGCTTGGCTTGTCCTCGAAAGACATTGTACCCGTTCCGATCCTGCACCCGCGGAAGCCACGGTACTCCCACCTTGAATCTACTGCGTGCATTCGTCTATCCCACGGGCGTACAAAGAACACACCATGCAGAGCAAGAACCAAGCGAACAAGAGGAGCATCGTCGTAGCGGTGTCTTTCAACGAACCTCCCGCTTGATATTAGTGTCCCACCGGCGGGTTTGCAGGGCATTTCGAACCCCACTATGATGGCTGTGACGCGACCGCCCCGGACACTGTGCCTAAGATTAATTAGTGAAGACGTCATCATATTGTACTGGGTGACTTCGTAGCAGAGACACTGCAGTGAGATCGAATATTGAATGGGGCGAGTCAGCGTCCTGCGTTGTACTTGTAGCCGATAATATTCGGGGACAGTGCCTGCCCGCGTTCGTGGGCATTCGTAGGCATGGCAAGGCGCTTTTCGTGCTCCTCGATATCTCGAGCCCACCTTGCTGCCGAGCGGGTCGCGCGCATAGCGTTCTCGATGAACTGTGGATCCGCGACGTCTAATTGCTCTTCAATCATGTCGGCCGCGAGATGTAGTAGGCGAACATGCTCGCGCACATCAATCGCAGCCTCGTCATCACTCTGCGAAGTATCATCAGCATTGCTCGAGTCGCGAGGAATGATCAATCTGAGTCAACATAGGGGTCACATACCTCAAAGCCTGCGTTCCACCTGCGTGCATGCGCGACAAACCGTCGCGCCCTAAGCGACGGCTTGTAGGTGACGAGTTGTCTGTTGTAGATACACTCACGCCATCAGTGCCCTGCTCATGACTGCACAATGTGACTCACCGACGACATACTCACAGTCGATAACACCGACTCCTCCGCTCCCGACTCGGACTCCTCCTGCGACGGCCGCGCCGTGCTCTTCATCTGGACTCGAGTGACTGGCCTCCGAGCCCTGTATTCTGATGTGGCCGCCTTCGGCATGTTTTGTGGATCTCGGGGGCGGCGCGAGTTTGGTGGGCACAGTATTGGACTAAGTACAGTGGTACGCGACTTAAAACAGGTCCGAGGCGGTCGCGCCACAACCGACACAGCGGAGGAGGTATTACCCTGCAAACCGGGTGGGACACTAACTCAAGCAAGTTGCAATTAATACTTGGCACCGTCGTGACACACGATTCCGACCTCGACATGAACTCGACATGAACTCGACATCGTCGTGACGGGAGGAGAGAAAACCTGCCGTCGAGCCGTGGAGGGATCCAGGGCAGCATCAGGGCCAGGAACCGCCACATCACAAATAGGAACACACAGGCTGTGGCTGTGGCGGCGACTGCTCGGCGGCGACGGGGACGGAAAGGCAGCGCCGTTGTTCGCACCTCGCAGTCTTCGCCTCCGTCCCTCCCCCCGGGCTACCCCTCCACATCGGTCCTTCTCTACGCTCCTTCATCCTCCGCCGGCGTCGCGAGCGTCGTATTCCTCGACAGGATGCAGCACCGGCTCTTCTCGCTTGTCCCGACGGGCCTTCTGACCATCCTCCTTGCGTGGTGTCTGGTACCGCTCGCAAAGGCAGACTGTGAGCGAGACGAACGGCGGCGATGTGCAGGGCTTGCTAACGGCGTTTTTGGGGTGCAGATTGGAATATCACAGAACCGGCGAACGGCGTGGTCTGGACGAACGGGCAGACGAACCTGATCTCTTGGACGAAGGGACTAGATGACGGGGTGACGCAGTTCGACATTGAGCTGCAGAGATTGAGCACGTCGGGGCTATCATATGTTGCGCATCTTGGTACGTGTTCCGCTCTTCACACCGAGCGGAGTAGAATGAAGGCTTGAGGTGGTTCAATACGTCGGCATGGCGTAGACTTCCCGCAGCTGCGATCCGGAGAAAAGCATCACATTGCAGCTAAGTCCACCATACCAAGCCGCCTGGACCCCGCCTATTGTGTTCGAAAGGCGCGGGGCCCGACGATATGGACTTAGCTGTGAAGTGAGACTATATGCGCTCCATCGACGAACTTTGCACGCATCGGCTGCACCGCCCCGGTCCGGACGTTCAGCGTTCAGCTGCATCCCGCCTTCTCCCGCTCCCTAACAGACACCGGACTGACCACCGTTCCTCCCACAGTGCCCGAATCCATGAGCAGCATCAACGTCTACATCCAAGACCTGCCCACGGGCGACGACTACTACGTCATGTTCGTTAACTACACGCACGGCCTCCTCTACACCTCGTCCTCCACCTTCACCATCTCCGACTCGACCAACTCGTCCACGCCCTCGCCCGACGCGAGCGCGCCCACCGTCTCCATCTCCGGCGCGCCGAACCCCACCGCGCAGTTCGCGACGACGTTCGCGAGCACGGGCATGCGCGCGTGGACCGGCGTCGACGGCGCGGCGTTCCAGATCGTCACGATCACGAGCGTGCTGCTCATGAGCGTGCTCTGCGGCGCGTTCTCCGTCCTCTAGCTGCAGGCGCGGACGAGGACGCGGCTGGGCGATCACGGTGTCTGCAGCCGAGTACGGACCGGGACTTCTGCCGCGGAAGCAGACCACGCACGCACACGCTATACGACGCTTTCAGGCTATCAGGATCGGGAGCACGGCTGTCACGGTTGGGGGCTGGCTATCAGGGAGGTGTACTGTACCTCCGGCGCTGCTGTCGTAATGTATACCTGCGTAGGCGGGTGGGCTGGGGGTGCCCACTTGCCCGCTTGGTTTCTTGTCTCTTTCATTATTATTTTACGGGCGTGTTGGTTCTGACTGGCTATGGATTGTTAGCTGACAGTGCTGGTGATGGACGCGATGACATGCATGTGTGTACGCCCGCGGGTTAGACGAATGCACGCGTTAGATTCAAGGTGGTCGTGCCGCGGCTTCCGCGGGTGCAGCAAGGTACTTAGCAGTTGTACCAATCCGACAGTTCGTTCTTCGGTAATCCTGTCTTGTGCCCTTGCCAATCGCATTCTGACTCGTTGGCTTCAACGGGATTTCCAAAGGCAATACAGTAGGTATGTGATGCCTCTTTCTAGTATTGGTGGTTTGTCCTTCAGACAGGAAACATCGACATGTGCATCTTATCTGTCTACCCGTGCCATCGACACACCCCGCATCTGAAGTTGACGTACCCCAGTAAGTCATCGCAGACGTATTTCAGTGCGCTGCACCGGCACGTGTCCGTTGGTGCAAAATCAACTGAGTGGTCGAAGAGGGCTAATGCCCATCTGTGTGGCGACTCCACTCGCCGACCGGGGGTTTGCTCGCCCACAGCGATGCGTTTCGTAGACATCTGGAGCTGCAGCCTACTGCCTCCGTGCGTATTGCACTTGCATCAGACGGCCGGGTACGCTGTGGTGAGCAGTTCGATATTATATTGTCAGGATTCAAACGCACACGCGTGCTTGACCGTGCTTGTCCGAGGTCTCATTTTCGTAGGATCAGCGCCCAGTGGGAGACGCCGCGCGGCGCATGGAAGGACCGCCTCTCCATATATGTATTCCTCAAACCCTATTGTATACGCCGCGACCCGATAACACCAGTACAATCTCATACAAGGTGCACACATCTGCTCGATGAAGCTGAGCAGTTTTCTCGGGCTCTTAAAATCAGCGCTCAGTGGGCGACCGGCGTTCTTCGCGGTGCAATGGAAGGCCTGCCTCATGGCTACTGCATACAACCTAGACCCGACATCACCAGCACAATCGGTACATGAGTGGGCTATCCTACACTATCCTTTAGTTGTGCCCTAGCATTTGAACGCGTCTGCCAGGAACGCGTGATCTTGCAACTCCTCCGCCGTGGCACGTTCCGAGTAGTCGAAACGCAAACAGGCGCGGATGAAGTCCGCCGCCTTCTTGATCTCGTCCTCCGAGAGGCCCGGTACCTTGTAGTTCGCCATGGCGGTTTCCAGACTGCTCGGTATGAGCTCCGAAATGCGCAGGAGGTTGCCTGTCATCGGGGCTGAGTATGAACTAACATGGATGGGACTGAACCGAGCCGTACCATCGTCATCGAAAAACTCCTTTCGCCGCTTCGCACGTTCGAGCATCGGCGCGGGGAAGCGTTGGCCGGTCATCTCCATCATCTTCGCGAGGTGGTCGTCCTCCACACTCCAGTCCTCGCCCTCTTCCGGGTGGAAGAGCCAGCGGCCCACAAGGAGCTCGAACGTCTGCGCAAAAATCAGATCACAAAGCCCGCGTGATGCATACAGGAGCGTACAATGCAGCCGACGGCCCAGATGTCCAGTCCTGGCCCAAAGTCAGACTGGAGAATAACTTCGGGGCGCGGAGGGCGTACGCGCTGAAGCAGTCGGTCGTAGGCTGCTCGCCCGCGCGCTGGGCTGTGGGGGTTATGAGGCTCTCTGCAGTGCTTCGGTTAGTCGCTGACCTTGGCCGTAGTCCACTAGGTAGATGAGCATCAACTCGGCTTCGAACGCGTTGGTATCCCAGGAATAGCCGTGTGGGATTGGTTGGGACTTGAGGAGGGGGTAGCTCTCGCCGTCAAGCTCGAAGCTACCGTCTGTCTCGGCTGGGTTTGCCTCGAGGAAGCGGTCGAGGTCCTCTTCCCAGTAATAAAGCGAGTTGCCGAAGAGGAGGTTGTCTAGCTTCACATCTGTACAGATGTGAATAATTGTAGATGGTACGGCGACGAGCGAGTTACCGGCTGACCTGTGTGGACTATGCGCATTGAGTGCAGCTGGACGAGAGCTTCCACCAGCATCATGATAATGTTTCGCGTCATGTAAGGCGGCAGCGCCTTGTGAGGTGCTGAACGACGCAGGGCCGAGACAGAGGTGCTGTAAAGGTCCATGACCAGACACAGATGTTCGCCCCGCGGGCCACGCTCAACAAAGTGATCACGTAGCAGGGGAAGGTGGTCAGAGTCTTTCCACCCTCTGATCTCCTTCATGAACTCGAGCTCGCGCATCTGGCCCGTGCCATGTCGTTTTGTGGCGTCGACGGTCAGAATCTTGGCAGCGAGGTACTTGTAGCCTCGCCTGCGGAGATGAGCAACGGTGCGTTGGGAACACAGCTGGAACGCTCACTCACTCGCCATCCTCGTCGTAGACAATCCAAGAAGACGAGGACACGCCCTCGCCGAGCTTACGGCGAATCTTATAGCGGCCAGCTTTCAGCGGGGCATTGAGGCGAGCAGGGAAGTAGTCGTTGTCGAAGCCAGGAGCGGTGGTCATAACACGCAATGGGGGGATAAGAGGGCCGACGAGGAGGAGGAGGAGGAGGAGGAGGAGGGTATTACATTTAGTCAAGCGCTGGTGTATATCGGCGCGAGTTGGCCTGCGCATGCTGCTCGAGTTGACTTGGGGTTATCCTCACCCTCAATTGTGCCATACATGATGCCTCGCGCTAATCGTATAAAACGCTTCATACGTTGCACTATGATGGTGTTCTACATGGAGTGAATATTTGATGATAATCCTGGTTATGCGCCAATACGAGCCAAGCATCGCCACAACGAGACTCTGGCCCAGGCGTTGAGTAACGTTGAGTAACTTACGAGTGCAGCCTCCGGCCCGGGGCTCCGTGGGTGGCACCGGCGCTCCGTGGCAGAGACCAATTCTTGCTGCTGCTGGCAGTGCTGCCACCGCCACTGCCAGCTCTCGTTTGTTACAAACCTTCAATCATTGCATGAGCCTCATGAATACTCTCTTAATCTCGTATATGCCTTCAATCGTGGTCTAGTGAAACTCCTACTCCAATTCTGCACTCGCTCCAATTCTGCACTCGCCAGCAATCTGCGTATCGCTGACCATGAGGGCCCCATTGATCACAACCTTGAAATCGGTCCGACCGAGTCGAGCGCGATACTGCGTCCTGGTGATGCAGTATTCTCGTTATACACTCTCAAATCATTGCAAGCCCGCACTCACTACTCACACAGCCAGGAGAGAACACTACGGCACCTATGATAAACATCTCTTCGCCTTCGGCGTGTTTGCGGCTGCCGCAGACAACGCTTTGCGGTATGACCGGCCTGGGAAGCTATGAGCGTCGCTACCGCGTCGGAGAAACGATGGCGGCCTTTGCTCCTCCACGGAAAGGATTGCAGGAACGATCATACGGCAAGCGTGAGTGTTTCACGCCCAGAACCAGTGGTGTCCAACGGTTCGTGCGCGTCCCCCAGCCTGTAACTCCAGTGTAACTCTAAAGGTAGTGTGCGATAACGGTCTGGTGAACTTGGTACCTATCTTCTCATGCACTGACAACTATCTTCTTCTTGCTTTCACAGGGTCTTCTCGCTCAGCGTAGAAAGGCGGATGCTTCGCGAAGACGCACGCCGCTCCGTAGAAGCCGCTCAATACCTCGCCCCCTCGATGCTTGTCCCCCGGTATCGGCATGATAGGCCTGACCCTCCCACGAAGTGAAGTGCCCTCTTCTCGCTGAAGACCTGCTGAACCACGCAGAACTTACCGCCATGGCGACCCGAACCGGTTCCGAGCGAGCTTCCGTCGACACCAAAGACGTCATCGTCAACGAGAAGCAGCCAGAGGTGCACGTCGCAGTGTTCACGAACGAGGTCGATACGGGTGCGCAGCTCGTGGCGGGCACGGTCACTCAGGTGGACCCGCAGGAAGCGTTGCGGGTGCGGAGGAAGATCGACTGGCATATCATGCCGCTTATGTGCAGTGAGTGTGGGCTATCTTGCGATGGAAGCTGAGGGTACGACGATGATTATGTGCGATGTAGCGATTTATTGGGTGCAGTATATGGACAAACTCACGCTTGGGAATGCGGCGATCCTGGGTCTAAAGTGAGTCAGAAGCTGGTCGCGTGTCCGCTGACGCGAACCACACACAGGACGGCAACGCACTTGACCACGAACGAGTGAGCAGCATTCGCTTTTTCCGCGCATACAGGCTGTCTCAACTTGACCTACACAGATACAACTGGTGCGCCCGCCTCTCTCACGCGCGTCTCGCATGTTGACGTGGTTCCGCCAGGCTCGGGACGATCTTCTACATCAGCTACCTCGTCTTTGAGTACCCCCAGAACCTCGCCCTGCAACGTCTGCCCGTCGGCAAATGGCTCAGGCGAGTACCCCGCATACATCCTGCGTCCCGTCGCAGGACTTACGGAAACCCCAACCAGTGTCAACATCTTCATCTGGGGCACGGCCATGGCGTGCCACGCAGCCTGCAAGGACTTCGGAGGCTTGCTCGCGTGCCGCTTCGTGCTGGGTATATGCGAGGGTTCGGTTACCCCGGGTTCATGGTCGTGACCTCCATGTTCTACACCCGCAAGGAACAGACACTGAGGGTCGGGTACTGGTGTGCGTGTCTGGCGTTCCTGTGTTGTGCTTCGATGACGGCCAGTGGTTTTTGCTAGTCATGATGAACGGAACTGGTTTGCAGTTTGTGTATCCCTTCCGCCTATGCTATGCTGACCCTCGTTGTCAGCTCAGATTATCCTTGGATTCGTGAGCTTCGGTCATTGCATACCACACGCCGAACTTCGAGCCTTGGCAATGGTAACGTCTTTCTTCGATGCATCGACACCGCACATAGCTTATGATGGCACCGTCAGGCTCGTCGTGATAACCGGTGCCATCACCATAGTCTCTTCCGTTGCATTCTGGTGGATTTACCATTTTGTGCCAAACACGGGTCTTACGACACTCTGGCAGGCTCATGTTCCCCGACTCCCAACTAACGCCTGGTTCCTCACCCATGAGGAGCGAGTCATCGCAGTGCAGCGGCTGAAGGTGAACATGATACCTGCGACGTCGCGCAGTTCTCATTGACGTCGTGCAGGTGAACCAAACGGGCGTGAGAACAAGCATTCAAGAAGGAACAGTGCGTACCCCGCCCCCCTTCATCGCATATCCAATACTGATGTATGCGCCAAGATTCTACGAGCCCTCCTCGACCCGAAGACCTGGCTTTCTTCCTCTTCTCCGCCCTCGACAACGTGCCCAACAGCCTCACGAACCAGACGCAGATCATCATGGATCCTTCGGGTTCTCGAACCTGCAGACGACGCTCTTCAGCCTCGTGAGCGGCGCGATCGAGCTGCTGACGATCTCGTCCGGCGTGAACCTCGCGACACGTCTGAACAACGCGAGGGCGTACGTGGGCGTGTGCTGGTATCTCCCGACGCTGCTGGGCATCTTGCTGGTGAACTTTCTGCCGTGGAGCAATAAGGCAGGCTTGTTGTGCGGGCAGGAGCTGACGAGTGAGTCTCGTCCAACGTTCGATTGCCCTGGCGCGTACGATGACTGATTTGCGTGTTTTCTCAGACATCAGTGTAACGGCGTTCGTACTCGCGCTCTCCTGGGTGACGAACGTCACCGCGGGACACACCAAGAAGGTCACAGTCAACGCGATCATGCTGATCGGCTACTGCGTCGGCAACTCAGCGGGCCCGTTCATGTGGCAGGCGCAGTATGTCCCCAGGTCAGCTCTCCAAATTATTACCGCATATAGCCTGTCACTCATGCTGGGTATGCAGGAACCACGTCCCGTGGACGGTTATTGGCATCTGCTACCTCTGCTGCATGGGCTTGCTGCTGATCATCCGGTATGCTGGCGCGCGAGAACAGGAAACGCGACCTGAGCCGAGAGACACGACGCGATGATGTGTACATCGAGGTCCTGCTCGCGGATGGAACCACGGTCGAGAGGAAGCTGGAGAAGGTGGGTACCTCGGACGCGGGTCTGGAAAGGCTGCTGACGATCCTCGCGACACAGGAGTATCTCGACCTGACAGATATCCAGAATCGTGACTTCAGATATGTCCTTTGACGAGAACAGGTTGTATATGAGCCGCCCAGTGTTGTAACATGATCTATCCCATTAGCAAACACCGTTCTTCGGGGCGAATTGCCAATACTTCGATTCAAACAATATCAGCCAACCTCGTTCAGATGCGGTTTCAGGGAACGTACACGTCTGTTGGGCAACGAGAGCACGTATGGCCCCAAGAATGACTTGACGAGCCCTGGGACGGGTGGGAAGCCGGACGTTGGTGGTGAGTGTATAATCGTGTAAACGAGGAACGTTGTCGGTGGCTGGTGCCCCTTCTGTGAGAACATGCTCGGTTGGACGAGCCTGAGCACTGACCATCTCCTTCATATGTTGGGTGCTGACGTCGGCGATGTGCTTGACCTCCGTTTCCGCCAACCCGGACGCGCGAAGCTTCGCCGGTTCGAGGTACGTGATCTCCTGCATGAACTGTCACTGTACATTAGTCTCAGAGCATCCTCCCAGTCATTCAGGTGTCTGACTTACGTGCTTCGTGAGAGGCTCAATGAATGCATCCACGAGCGTTCTCAGCCTTTCACCATCGTAGGGTTGTTGATCGTGAGGTCCCGCGACCTGGTCGTATCCCCACTTCTCGCCCGAAGGGAGACAAAAAACGAGGTACTGCTCGAACTTGTGCATGCCCTCCGTGAAGGTCGCGTGTTCCGCCACAATAGAGGAAGTGTCGAACTTCGGATTGAAGAGAGGGTAATAGATGTTCTCCTCCCAACTGCAAAAGCAGTGTCAGACACGAGTCCCCTGTTACTTGGCCGTTGTCAGGAGCACGCACTGATGATGGTGTTCTAGAGCTGCTACCCATTGGAGAACATAGCCAACGAAGTCTTTCTCTTTCTCTTTGGGTACGGATGTCGCTTGCTATGCACAAGTCTGAGGTCAGCGTCCTGGACACGTCCTGTGTTCGTGAAAGGCGGTCACTCACTTGGTACACGTTCAGTAGCCCGTTCATCAGACACGCATGTGCCCCTGCCATCTCCCAGTACTGAGCCTCATAGATGTCCACAGGAATCGGCCCGCGGGCGGGTTCCTCAAAGTAAGCAAGTGCCTTGCGAAGTGCGGGTACGGATGCCATGGCGGAGGGTCGTCATCGTCGAGAACTCCCTGCGCTCTGCGTATATGTATGAGTTATGAAGTAAGGCACGGCCGGTTATTGACTGAAACAACATCGCATCAGGTCCTGGGCGTCGTGACGGCGTCGTCCTGCGGCGAACACATGCTCGATCAACGACCCGGTCTGGCCAACCAATTCGCGTCGCTGCAGTTGGCATCATCCCCTTGTCCTGGCGTTGCAACATGTTGATCCCGCCCTGGATCTTCATCCGCGGCGCGCGCAGATCGACAAGGCAGTGCTCGCCCCTTGCATGCCGAACTGAACCGGGCTCGCGAATGCTCATCCACACCCTGCGAACTCCGGATCGCAGCGTCAACGTGTCTGTGCAGCATCTTGGGATTCTCGCCGTACCCGACCATGACCGAACAGATCAAGGAGAGCAACCATACCTGGTACAGTGTTTGTCCTTCAAGGATAACCATGTGCGAATACTGGCGCACTGCATTGTTCACACACACTGGCCGAGGATCACCGGGTAAATCGATGAGGGTTGTACTCGTCCGCGGTTGACCATTATCATCAGAGTCAACACCAAGTCCATTGTGAATCCGCACGCATTCGCTTTGGCATGAGCACAGCAGCGTGGCTAGACTCGGAGAATGCCAAGAGGCACCCGAAATCCAACTGGAAGTGTAGCAGCTGAGGAGCCGTTCGTCGCGTTCAACGTGGAAAGCAGTATGATGCTCGCCCGTCGATATGCTTGCCGTACAGGGAGCCACTAGAATCTTCAACTGCTCGGTGTGCCTGACATAGCCCGTATGACGACGAAGACTGACGACATAAATGTCCTAGAAAGAAGCTCACCTCCAATATCTTTCTTGATCTCGGTTTACTGCAAGTCGTTCAATGTTGCGAGAAACGTGGCCATGAAAATACCCTGCGCATGACTTGACTTGACTTCAGATTTGCCATAACAAGTAGGCCCCAGCTCACCTTTGTCCACGACCAGCGATGGTGTTTGCCAGATCCGCTATCGTTGCATCCGGTGAATCCGGGGCGAAGCGTCTCTTCGGGCGAAAGGCGGGACAGAGAAGAATAACATTCCCGGAATCGACGACAAGACTCGCTGTGAAATATAGACGACATTGACAGGTTACGAGGATCCGTACATGCCTGCTCACATGTCAAAGACAGATGCATACCAATTTTCAATGCGTCTGTGACTGATTCGCAGTGAGCCACGAACACTCAAACAGAGGTACCCACAGACAGCCTTGCCAGTGCGCTGCGGCAATATCAATGTTCAGGATGACGATGCCACCATGTCCGCAACGAGACTAGCAGCCTCCGGAGAACGTGGTGTTATCGAGCATACGAAGTCCCGAGGGTGACTTCCAAGAAGCGTTAGACAGATCATCCAATACGCAACCACGACTTGTTCTCAACTCACCTGACAAACCCAGATAGGAAGGATGCCTCCGGGGTGACCTCCCTTCCCGTGTCGTCCCGCGCTTTCCTGATGTCGAGTGTGGCTATGATGCTCGATACCGCCAGGAACACGCTTGCTTCTGCGAATAGGCGTCCCGGGCATATTCTGTGGGATTTCAGTGTGGACGTTGCCTGTGACGATTGTCGTTGGTAGCGCACCTTCGCCCGTGCCCGAACACGATGTTGCGCGGGTCCGATAGCTCCGAGTGAAGCAGACCTGGGTCGAGGAATCGTTCTGGGCGAAAGATGTCGGGATCACCGTAGACTTCTTCACTGTGGGACATAGACCTGGACGAGGGTCAGCAGTATGCGAATGGCTCAGTGGTTCCGAAGGTACCAGAGATTGGCTATCACTCCGGTACCTCGGGGAAGGTCGAACCCTTGGTATTCGTCATCATCCGTGAGGTGGTGCGGAATCCCTGCAGAGCCTCCGTGAGTTGCTGAAAGCACGCTTCTCTTGAATAGCTTACCGAGAGGAACAGGAGGATTCCAGCTGCAGGATAACGCTCCAGCGACTCTACTATGTCTCTTCAGTTCACGGACTCACCGATATACCTCCTTCACCACGCAGTCAATGTACGGTAGTGTGTCCTTGTCCGCTAAGGTCGGAAGGCGATCCCTCCCAATTACTCGGTCGACTTCTGCCTGTGCCTTCTGGTATACATCCGGATGGAGGACCATGACGAGTATGAACGTGAGCAAGGCTGTCTTTGCCTACGGTGCTCATCTCAGCATCCATACAGCCGCGTGATCGAGTCGCTCACCGTATCCGTCCCGGCTGTCCCGACATAGCGTTAGACAGATGTATTACAATGTGCGAACGACTAGTAATCGCTCACCGCCATAGAGTGCTCCAGCAGAGTTGAGTATATCTTCTTCCTCTTCTGCGAGCAGTCCCTCCTTCATTGCGTCTTCGATAAGCGCGGTGACATAGGACGGCCTCGCAGAACCAGCTGCCTGCGTGGATCGTAACACCTCACGCATGCGAGCAATCTCAGACACCACAACTGCATCCGAACCATAGCATACGGCTTGTATCTGGCGTCCCAGACGAGTCTCTCGTGCTTAATGCATACCGCTTCCAGCCCATACCTGGGAGCCAGGCTGGCACGTACTTCACTGCAGCACGTGTCAGCTTCTTGAGGCTCTAATGGCACGCTAAACTTACACAAAGGGAAGAAGTCTACGATCGTCCCGCCAGCTGGACCCGCGGAGACCGTGCCCTCCATAGCGCGGTCTATGAGCATGATGTACTCGTCATCGAGGGAGGCGACCCGGTGACCATACACGCTCTCCATGATCAGCGCTATGATGTACCTGGGCGAACGCGCTCAGTTTGTGGTGCATGGCACGATGTCGTGAGTGATCCTGACGCACCGCCTGATGTGCATTGCGAAGTTGTGCGGCGAGTGCATGAGGCCTGCGGCGAGAATGCACACCTCGCGCTGCTGTAGCGCCTCGAACTGCTGCACGGCTGTCTTGTCCCCGAAAGCATGCTGGATCCATCGGCGCTGCTTGCGCCAGTGCTCACTCTCGTACGGCAGGAATGACACGCTTGGGGTCCAGTTAAGGCTGCGTGCACGACATCAGTACTGACTCCTACTACGGACGTTTTGTACCCGGGCCCACAGTTCGCACATCATGACCAACCGTGACCGGCTTGAATACTTACTCCCGCGCTTGTCCAGCAGGTCTCTCGCGATCTTCTGCGAGTTGATGATGAGGGTTGGGCGAGTGAAGAACCTTGCATACATCAGATCGCCTGCGAAACAGCCTGTCAGGATAATCCCCTCCGGGCTGAACATGAAGTAGACGTACCGTATTTCTTCGCCCACTGCGCGAAGGTACGCTCCCGGTACTCCTTTGGGACTTGATGGATGTTACCTATGATCGGAAGAGGCTTCGGACCGGGCGGTAGTCTGAGGGTGTAACCTCGGCCAGGCCACCTGTTACGAGTCAATAGGTAGGCCACCGCACACAAGAGAGTACCGAAAGCCCAAGTGATGGGCGAGAACACTGGTAGAGGATCCATGGTGTCGCGGCAGCAGATAACGGTTGGGCTCGGGGAGAGTATTGCAGCGACGCAGGCCCGCTCATTCATATATGTACCGTCTCTGAAATAGATGCGACACGGTGGCAAAAGCAGTGACTGAACCTTGTTGCCTCGAAGCAAGCAGGCTTCCTCCGTCATCGGAGAGTCTACATTCACAGGCCACTTGGGCGTACCAAAGCATCCGAGGCTTCGCAGGCCACCTGGGCAGTACCAAAGCATCCTGGTGGCTCATGTCATACAGTTAAGCATCATTTCAAAGGAGCCTTTGTGAGACCGGGCCACTGTGATTCACGCCATTCCATATCGCCACGCTTCAGCCTCACCCAGTGACTGGCCAATGCCCTGCCAGGCTTGTTGCAGCTAGAAGTCAGA
The DNA here is from genome assembly GCF_022376445.1 of Fomitopsis serialis. Classification (NCBI taxonomy): domain Eukaryota; kingdom Fungi; phylum Basidiomycota; class Agaricomycetes; order Polyporales; family Fomitopsidaceae; genus Fomitopsis; species Fomitopsis serialis. The sequence goes on along the minus strand of NW_025954980.1, from coordinate 60,212 downwards.
CACTGGAATAGTGTCAGCTGAGGAATGAAGCACAGAGTCCTAGAGAGAATACACAATACGAACATGAGATTCGCCTTGATCCCGGCTGCCCCGGCATAGCGTTAGGTGGGCGCGTCACAACATAGTACCAACGAACTTGAACAGTGATCATTGCTCCCCGCCACGGTGCCCCAGCAGAGTTGAGTATATATCTACTTCGTCTGACGTTCAAGTCGACAGTACATTACTCAGCCACATCACGGTTATTACTACGCGCTATTGTAGGGGACGAGCACTCTGCGGTTGCCAAGATACAGTATACGAGATAGTTCACAACTTCGACCACCACAAAGTAAGGAAAGGCACGATACCAGCACACCCGTACGACACCGTCAGAGTCGCAACCTCATGCGCGAACGCAGGGTGTCTCTATCTATGTGCGCCATCGACACCAACGTCCTCACGCATCTTTTGTCACCGCCATTCCGATCAGCTCGCTCGGCGTCTGCGCACGCAACCCATACTCCATCTGCATCCACGTCTGCGAGCCGTTCCCGGGCCACACCTCGTCCTACAGCAGACCAGACCGTCATCACACATCCCCAAGCGCATCAGCCAGAATCGGAAACTCACCACGTCCCTGAGCAGGCTGCTCCCGCGCGTCCTCGTCGCGAACACGTCGTACGCCGACCGCCTCGGCACGTGCGCCCTCCCGAACTGCGTGTACGGCTCCGCGCCGTCCAGCGGGGCGGATGCCCTGCGCCCCATCACCCGCACGACGGTCTGCGCGGGCGTCCTCGGTACCACGTCCGACTGCCTGTCCTCGCAGCTCCCCCGACGAAGTGGATGCTGAGCCCGTGCTCGATGTCCACGTCGAGCGCCGGCGCGCGGTCGGGGCGCAAGCTGGCGCGGAGGTCGGAGTGTCCGGTGGAGTTGGTCGGGCTGAAGGAGAACGCGCCCGCCGCGGGTTTGTGGTCGCGGGAGCGCGCGGAGGACTCGGAGGCGAGCGGGTACGCATGGGCGAGGACGCCTTCCGCGTCGACGATAGAGCTTTGCATGCGGAGCTTGTTCCGCGCGTTGAACCTGTGTTCCAGACGAGGGAAGGTGTGTCAGTGAGCTAGGGAACGGCGCGAGGTGAAGGAGGGGACAACTGACATGGCGAGGAAGGAGTTGACGTAGACTGTAGGGGAGACGGTTAGTGTTGGGATGAGCTGGGAGTCGGGAGAAAGCGTACGCACGCTTGGTGAGCATGAACTCGACGCTGATCACCGCAAACGTCGTAGGCAGCGCAGTCATCTGCAGCGGAACGTGGGGTCAGAGGTGGTGTATGCGCGCTGCAACCGCCCACAGGACGCACCGTGATGATCGCCGTAAGGGAGCAGAGACTGCACCACCGATGTCAGTTACTTGCGTAGTACGAGAGATAGCAGCCTGAGGGCAGCCACACCTCGTGATGACACCCGTGTTCAGAGTGTACAACATCAGCACGGTGATAGTCGAGTCCATGCTGCCCACCAACATGCAAGGTTCCAAGTCAGCACCCGAAGCATGCGGACACACGAGACGAATCCGCACCTTGTCGAGCCGACACGACACCGCTCGAGGAAGTAGCACAGCGAGAGCGCAATGATCACGTCGATGAAGGTCGCCGCGCCGAGGGGGAGGTACGTGACCCACTGACACTAGGTGAGCGCTCGTTACTGTGCGACGCGACGGGGACGCGTACCCGGGATTCGAGTAGGCCGGTGTAGGACTCGAACTGCAGGCTGCGGCAAGAAGAGTTGGCGGCGGGCGGGGAGAGGCGGGCGAGAGGTACGTACATCTCGTAGCAGAGTGCTTGCAGATGACGTCAGCGGGATGCGACGAGAGATGAGAGAGGGATGCTCACTTATTGCTGAGCCTGTCCATAGATAGTCGTGAGCGAACATAGACAAAACTTTGAGGCACAAGACGAACCGTATCCACCGAAGAGAACGATCGCGGACTGCGTACATTGAGTCGCGTCTACACGTTTGGTACACTGATGGGACGTACGACTGCTAGGGGCAGAAGCTTGCGCAAGGCTGATTTTCGGTTGTCTGCAGCATTGACTGCGGTAGGGACAGAAGAAGGGCATGACCAGTGTCAGTGGTCAGATCCAAACAGATAGGCGGACAACCTTACGTTTCCACAGCCGAATGGTGTACAAGCTAAGTAGGCTTGTATGAGTAATGGAAACGGCGCATACAGCCAGGTGAATACGAACGTATGAACCGAGACAATGACAATCGCCTACGGGAGCCTCAGTTGACGTCTGCGCAACCAACACGAAAGAAACTCACGTCCACGATGATCTGTACCTGCGGGCATGGATGAGAGATCGATGAAACGCGCCCAGAAGTCACCAGACTTGCCTTGAAACTCCAGACAATGTCTAGAAGTACGAGGGGATCGAGGTAGTTGGTGACGAGATACCAATACACCAGGTGGATACACAGAACCAGATGAGCGGCATCGAGCATCCTGGGCGGTACATTCAGACTACACCGTCATAGTCGGCAGTGTTCTACTTACCACAGCCAGCAGACTGAGATCTTGTTCCAGATCCTGTCGGAGGGGTACTTTTGGAAGTAAACGAACGTCTGTAGGTTGGTTATACCGAACAAGCTGTTCGTCAAATCTCAGAGAAGCTCAGTACAGCAGAAGCACAAGACGCGACTCACACCGCGGAGATGAACGCGCCTATGAGCACGGCACCATACGTTCTGTCGAGCTCCCCCATGGCGGATATCCTGCGCTCAGAGTGAAGGGGGAGGAGATGGGCGAAAACCGAGTCCAGTCAGGGTAAGGAGAGACTTATGGCGGGCTTTACACCGAGGGCACCTTCGCGAAGAGGATCATCTGGCTAGGAATGGTCGAGCATGGGCGACGAGCGAAGGCACGAAGTCCTTTTATTGCGGTAATATCCCAATTTTCTGGACACGGATGCTCTGAAGTGTGCCTGTCGGCATGCCATCTTTATCTCGACGCACAACGTGGATGGAAGAGAGCACATGCATGCAGACGTGATGTACACGGAGCAGGAAGGCACATCTGTTGGCACGAGCGTCAGTGGCCTGAAACGGTAAAGCAATTGGCGGATGTATACAGAAACACACGGTACTACCTATTGCTTTCATACACGCCGTCAAGCCTCACAATGTGCGGTGCAGATATACGCAAATTCATAGACCACGGATGGTATGAACCCCGCCGGTTTCAGGCTTCACGACCAAGATGATGACCTGGCGAGCGGAGTCGGATTGTCGACGTCGTTGCGACTCCTACCAGAAGGCCATAATTCACGATAAGTGTCCCGTCCTTGAAATCCCCGTCTCGAGAGCTTGACTCGCATGACTACCGTGTAGGATGGACCCGGCACCTGTGCGTGTTCATCAAGTTGATGTTCGACGTCCAACGTTGCTGTCGGCGCACTTCAGATGTCGTTTTGTTCGGTAGAGATGGAAGCCCCACAGATACGGGGAAGTCATCCCAGACACTGGTAATCAGCCGACAGTTTCAGCTAGAGTGTAGTGAAAGCGTACAAGGAAGAGAAGCCCGAGACTGGCGACCGACTCGCAGGAGACGCGTCACGGTCACGTGGCATAGTCATGAACAACTGACCAAATCCGAGGAGGGAGGAGGTAATTCCATTTCGTCACCCAGCAACTAAGTACCTACGCGACCTTGACGCGCGAGTAGAGGGAATATCGAGGAAATTCCATTTGGTCACTACTCCCTACGCAGACGCGCCCTAGCAGCGCATAATACTATGTAGCCTTCACCTTTCCGAGAGGCCCCCCTGAGTTGTCACCGACATCCAACCTACAGTACCTTACTCTTACTAGAGTCGCACGATCGCAATTACGACTCTAAGGTTCATACATGCTAAGTAGGGAGCGACAAAAACAGAGTGAGCATATTCGCGTGTTCATGTATTACACAAGTAGTAGGCTAGTACATAGCTTGTATCTGACGCATCCCGTCAGGTGTCTCTTGGGTCAACCTCCGTCCAAATCTGCAGCCACAAAAGAGTCATCATGCAGGGACCCTCGCCAACGTCTCCGCGACGCGTGCCTTCGCTGCTGAAGAGCGCGGTGCGATGAAACATTTAAATTCTTCAGCATGGCTAGTGCACACCAGTGAGTTCGACTGCGTCTATACTACGCACACAATGCCTCACCTGATGAAGTTGGGAGTAAAAGACGCTTCCGGAGTAATCTCCTTCCCTTCTGCATCGCGGGCCTTCCGGATGTCCAGCGTAGCCGCCATGTTTGCTATGGCCAGGAACAGCATTGTATCCGCAAATAGGCGTCCGGGACAGATCCTGTACTAGTAGTCGGTACGGGTGCATAAGTATCTCTATGTAAATGAGTAAAATAATGAATGACCTGCGTCCGTAGCCGAAGACAACGTTGAATGGATCTAGCACTTCAGACTTCGGTTCAAGGAAACGCTCCGGACGGAAAGCAGCCGGATCGCCCCAGATGCGCTCGTCACGACAGATCGACCTGGGGAATGACGGTAAGTCGACTGGAATTGCAGTCTAGGTGCGCTTGCACTACCACACGTTCGCCACGACAGTTGAGCCTTTGGGTAAATAATAGCCTTCGTATTCGTCGTCTTCCTCGAGATAATGCGGTAGTCCTGCGGCCTCGTGTAAGCCGAATATTTGCAGCAGACTCAATCAAACCTTGCCTAGAGTGACGGGCGCATGCCAGCTTGTCGCACATTGATTAGAAATTATGAGGATTACACTAACTGTGGACGCTCACCGATAAGTCTCCTTCAGGACGGCTTCAATGTAAGGTAGACGCGGCCTATCTTCCGAAGTCGGAAGTCTATTATTCCCGACGACACGATCCACTTCCTCCTGCGCTCTGCGGTATACCTTTGGGTGAAGCACCATCGCTAAGAAGAAAGTGAGTAAGGCAGATTGTGTCTATTCGTCGTAGCGCCGATCAGGAACGGCCCGAGGTTGTCAATGCGGATATGTACCGTATCTGTCGCAGCTAATGCAGCTTTTGAGTGACCACTTCGCTGTAATCTCCATTAACACGAGGACTCACCGCCGTATATGTTCCCTGCTGCATAGCGGATGTCGTTCTCTTCTTGAGCTAGCCGGCCCGCCTTCTGCGCCTTCTCTGTGAGGGCGGACGCGAATGAAGGTCGCGCGTCGCCAGATACCTGTTTGCCGTTCGTCATATGTTGATCAGGTACAATTCGTGCGCACAGCACATACCATTGCTTCTCGGACCATCCTATAGGGTACGTGGTGGCCTTTCCATACGAGCTGCCTCGCATGTAGCCCTACTCGTTTGAAGGCCACTCCGGGTATCCAGGCGGGGACGTGTTGCACTGCGATGATCAATTGGTTTGCCCGAGTCGGACTGTATATTGAACAGTGCTCACAAATCGGGAATATGTCTACCGCCGTCCCGCCTGCTACTCCAGTTGCGGTGGTCGCGTCCATAGCGTTGTCCATCAGAGTCACATATTCATCTTCCAGCGAGGTGATCCGATGTCCATACACGGATTCGAGGACTAGTGCCGCGACGTGTCTTGTGCAAATCATTGTTAAGTTTCTCAAGCTACACCTTCAGGCCGCGGGACTGAACCTACCGCTTGATGTGCAAAGCAAAGTCGTCGGGCCTCTCCATTAGGCCCAACAAGAGGGTGTACGTCTCCCGCTCTCTCAGATCTCTATAGTTCTGCACCGCCTTCTTCTCGCCAAAAGCGCTCCATATCCACCGACGTTGCTTGCGGTGGCCTTCCGACCTATAAGGCAATAACGACGTAATGGGATACCACCCGATTCTGCCGGAAGGGGACACATCCAACCATGGTCATCGACACGCATTATACGCACGCCGGGAAATAGAACTTACAGCTCGACCAGAAGTGCCATTCGCGGTCGACTTGAGTACTTCGCGCCCCGCTTCTCCAGCAGGTCTCGCGCGATCTTCTGCGAGTTGATGATGATCGTACGGTGACCAAAGGTCTCGGTATACATCAGGTCACCTTCAATTGTGGTAGCATCGGCATGTGAGCCTGGATTTCGGTCTGTCACGGCTGCATCGTACCGTATTTCTGCGCCCACGAAGCAAAAAATTGCCACGGATATTGCGATGGCAAGTCAAAGACGTTGCCCACGAGCGGGAGGCGCTTGGGGCCTGGAGGGAGATGGCGGTTTCCTTGGCTGCTGCGACTGAGTGAGTAGAGCAGGATACACAGCGCAGGGATCGCGAGCCAGGCATAAGGAATCGGGTCCTGAGACATGGCTGCCTACAGTACCAGTCAGCTGCGAGCGTAGTAGGTCAGAGCGGCGCCCTGGCATCTTATAGCGATACTATTGGCAGTGTAGCGCGGAACCCTGCGAAGCATAGTACTAAAATGAGTGGACACTTACCGTAATGTGCTGAGCCGTGGCGCACAGGCCCGGTGTACGAGGAGCTCAAACCCTCGGAGTTGTCGTCTCGTGCCCAGCCATTTCAAACCGGCCGTACGGTGTAGGGACGGCCGCACCTAACCGCGCACCCGGCGCAGTGTTTTGTCCTGGGGTCGCTGACCAGATCGAATACGGGAGCGAGCGGTCGCCGAGGACTCATCCTGGAATAGCTGATAGATACATCACATCAGAAGAGCGAACTCACCGTGTGCTAGTGTTTGGTTTCAGACAAGGTTCGCCGCTCTCGCAGAGCATTCTTTGCGGCGTGGTGGCAAGATGGAGGCGCAGGGACGGCTAACAAGCTTTGCGCGATGGTCCTGCAACAACTTGTATGTGGACTAAATTTAGGCTCCGGGCTCCGGCACGATCTATCTTCCCTGTAAGTCGCCACCAGATACACGGCGAGGGCCTACATGAAGGCATCCCGGCAGTTTCTGTGGACAGTGGTCTTCATTCAACATATCAAACACGAGTAGTATCGGTCAGCCTACCTTCGTCCACGTCCATGACTAAAGATGGCGCCCGTCGGGTTCACTATCTCTACATTCAGTAGAGCCGCAGCCAGAAATTGAGCTCGGCAGAAGACGGCCGCATTACCAGCGACCGTAAACCTCTTCAATGTAGATCATAAGCTAGACCTCGAGGAATGCGATAAGTGAGCTGCAAACGCTTGAATGCATGTGACCGCACCATCGTCGCGCCATATATTTCTTTGCCCATTGCACGTACGCGTGTTCTTGATACTCGGCAGGAACATTGCCTGTGGTCGGGAGTAATCTAGGAGGTAATTCGAACCGACACCCAAGGACTAGCCAGCTGCTACAAGTTGGCAGAAGATAAGTAACTTCACGCCGCAAGATGATTTACTTTCACTATGTCACGGAGAGAGGATAGATAGCGGTGGTGTAATGCATTACCAGCAAGCGACTAACAGACGCTTGAGTCGTCGAGGCTAGGAGCCTGAGGCCTGAGAAGGCACCCAGTCTCAGCTTCACATTTCAGGATGCTTGCATAGAGCACACGACGTGTTCGCAGAAGATAAACTGACGACTAGACATCCATCAGAAGCTTGTTTGATCTCAGCTGAAGTGAAGGTACAAGACGCACGTAGGACAATAAGCAATTGCCTTGGATGGGCTGCTTCGATGGGCACATAGCCCTTACGACTAATGCGCGAGTACCCACGACGCATACGCTTGTCCACTTCGAGGCGGAATCTACGGGGCTTGACCAGCCCTCCTGACTCGCGAAGCCAGTTGTTACCTCTTGATCTAGATTCGGTAGAATCTGGACGGCGGTGAAGGGCACAGTGACGTGAATGGCGTCGAGTGTTGGTCATAGTTAGTCAAAGAGTAGACTTCCCATTTTCCATCGTTACTACGTAGCCAGCACGAAATCATTGAGAATCTCGCGGGCTCAAGCTGGTCGAAGCGAAAGCGAGCGAGATGAACGTGGGCTTCAAGCTTTGGCGCTTGGAACTGAAATGAGTAGTATGTCAATCACGTGCATGGCCGAGACCCGATGCCTTGAATGCTCGAAGAATATCAGCACAGCAGCAGTTGGGGTTAAATACGGCGTTGTGACTACAAGAGCACTCAGATATGCCATACGAGGAGGCAGGTAACAGAAGGAGGATTTTGATAAGGAGTTTGTAGTCACCTGCCAGCAACACACCGAAATCAGCGCCCGAGTCAGGTTCCTCGTCGCGGAGGAGCACGGCGAGATGGAACACAATGATGTCTATATTTCAGCACAAAAATTGACTCGCTTGATCATGGAGGGCATAAAGCAGATCCCTGGAATCTGTCGTCGACCAGCGATAAACACTGTGAAACAGCTTGAGATATGCCTCGTGTAGGCCACTGCCATTTACCGTATCTGTTGCCCATAATGCAAAGATGTTCTCCGGGTGCTTCGAAGGCATACCAAGGGCGTTCCGACGAGAGAACGGCGCGTTCGGCCACGTGGGAGACGCTGGTGTCTGCGACAAGCAAGTACAAGATCCCCAGCAAAGGGAGTGCAGTCGGTGACACGGTTGTCAGACACTAGTGCGCAGGTCGAGTTAGAAGAGTCCCCTCATTGAGTCTATGCACTCACTAGCGGCACGATACATAATCTGAGTGCCCGGAGCCATGTTGCTGTGAGCAAGCTTTGACAGCGTGTACGGGAAGGCTCCCATCCCACGAGGAGTATGGAAGCCCTGTGACGTGCGTCCATTGCGTGCATAGACATTTGGCGTCTATTAGCCAGGCCATACCGAGGAATGTAGTGGCGGAGCACGAGGCACTTCACAGTCCCTGTGACTGTTTTCAATATAGCGTCGAGTTCGAGAGCAAGGGCCGCCCATGCGATAGCTGATACGCCACATTCTATGATGACGGCGCAGCAAAACAACAAGGTTCGACGCTTTCGCGGTCTGGCTTTACGGCAGATGCGAAATCGCAAGGATGGCTGAATAGCGTTAGACGGCATTTCTACGGGTCAAACATACTGTATAGCTGCCTTTCGAAGAATCAACCCTTTCACGATCGATGCCAGAAGGCACACACATGACAGGCCTCACTCCGTGACACTCACTAGCGCATCCGCGACGAGATTCATTGCGGCAGACGATCGAGGCGTGATCGCACAGTCGTATGCTTCAGGATAGCTGGGGAGCAGATATGCCGGAGGTACATCAGTTCGCTGACCTCCAAGGCGACTGTTCCGACTGACCTGATAAACGAAGATACGAACGCAGCTTTCGGGGTGATGACGCTGCCCTTCGATGACGCGCCTTCTCGATGTTTAGCGTTGCTGCAACACTGGCTATCGCCAAGAAGAGAGTCGTGTCCGCAAAAAGGCGCCCTGGACAGAGCCTGCGACCATGGTATGTGAGTGACAGCATAGGCATGCTCCCGCACAAAGACACAATGCGTACCGTGGGCCATAACCGAAGACGATGTTGCGAGGATCCTCGATCTCGGGGCTGAGAAAGCGTTCTGGGCGGAATGCCTCAGCGTCACTGTATTGTTCCACGTTGCGAGTCATCGCCCTGGGCAATGGTGATTAGTTCCAAGCAGAGCGAGATGACCGACTACACGATGCCAAAGGTTGGTTACAATGTGGGTGTCCTTGGGCATATGATAGCCCTCGTACTCGTCGTCTTCAGTGAGATAATGTGGTACACCTGTAGATATGCAGTGATCAATAGCTATGCCAGACACTCTTGAAGAAATGGGTGCATTACCCAAGGGAATCGCTGGGTTCCAACTGGTCGTGCAAGAGGTGTGTGATATCGTCTGGAGTCCACGAATACTACTCACCGATATGTCTCCTTGATAACGCAGTCGATGTAGGGTAGATTCGGTCTATCCTCGAGAGTGGGCAGTCGCGTGTTACCAACGACCCGGTCCAACTCCTCTTGTGCCTTCTTGTACACCGCCGGGTGAAGGACCATCGCCAAGAAGAACGTTTGAAGCACGGTCTTTGTCTGTCCATAGCACCTCTCAATATCAACCTAGATCAGATAGAAGTCTGAAACACACTGGGTCTGATCCGGCTGGCGGTTACTCGAGTCAATGCGAAGCTCGATGTAGACACAACTTGACTCCGCCTCGGAGACGCACCTGCGTATAATGCACCGGCTGCATACCGAATGTCATTCTCTACCTCGTCAAGCCGACCCTCCTTCTCTGCGTTCTCGATCAGCGTAGAAACAAACGACGGCTCTGCATCACCCGACGCCTGACCAAATCGTGTCAGCATCCAAGAGGACATGCAAAGGCTACGAACGTACGACAGCCTTTCGAACCATATCAAATGGACGATAGTGGGCATCCCGCACGAGCTCCCGCGCATACAACACCTTTCGCTTGAATTCCGCGCTGGGCATCCAAGTCGGTATGTGCTTCACTGACGCATCGGTGAGTATGTGCATGGAAGCACGCGCAGACCAGAACTCACGAAGTGGGAAGTGATCCACCATTCCTCCTCCGGCAGGACCTGTAGCGCTTGTCGCCTGGTTGCTACGATCCACCAGTGTCACGTATTCATCTTCCAAGGACGTGATCCGATGGCCATAGACGGATTCGACGATCAGCGCGACGGTATATCTGACATACTCTCTAGGTGTCAGTTCAAACAACAGAAAGACAACGATAGCACGTACCGCGTGATATGCATGGTGAAGTTCTTGGGCGTGTTTATCAAGCTCGACAGCAAGATACAAACCTCCCTGTGTTGTAGGCCTTCATATTTTCGGAGTGTGTCCTTCTCGCCGAACGCGGCCTGCACCCACCGCCGCTGTCTCCGCCGACTCTCATGCTGGTACGGCGCAAAGACCAAAGTGGGATCCCAGCCAACCCTACTGTCATTAGTGCCTACGCGTAGCCTGCAGGATGCGTAGAACTCACAACTCGACAAAGGTCACCAGCCGCGGACGGCTGGAGTAGATAGCACCCCGTTTGTCCAGAAGGTCCCGGGCGATCTTGGACGAGTTGATGATGGTGCGGCTAGCAAAGAATTCGACATATATGAGATCGCCTAGAAGATTGACCTACGTGTTAGGTGATACAGACCAATCATCAGTGTCATGAACGCACCGTAATTCTCCGCCCATGACCCAAAGGTATACTCCTGGTATTCCAGCGGTAGTTGGTGTGCATTGCCCAGAAGCGGAAGACGTCTCGGCCCGGGTGGAACACGACGGTCTTTCAGGCTTTGCCGCTAGCTACGACCGAGTAAAAAGACAAATAAGCATACTACAGCGACCACCACCCAGGTGTTAGATGGCATGAACGGGGAAAATGACATGATGTGAGCCACCATAAAGGCCGGGATGCGAGATGTGTCACAGAATTCTTATATCCCTCATGGGATTAGTATGAATCCGAGAGGATACGATAGCGAACTAGAGTTGATGCTTGCTCCGAATGAGAATACACGCAATTGTATTGCGTGAAGATCGTGGAAGCCACACGCGCCACTTCGCCTGAATCTCCTGAGCCTGGTTGACATCCGTGGACGAGAGAACTTGGTTAGCTATGGAGAATCTGCATTGCCGTCAACGTGTGTAAGGGTGTGTTTGTGATGGTTCACATACCAGATGACGCTCTGCGAACCAAGTACTATGGATAGCTTGATCGCCGTGTGGTATCAGGACGAGGAGACCACTATCTCTCGGGACTGAAAGTGGATCTGTGGTGTAGTAATGTTAAGCATGTCTAAACTTCCGGAAATATGTGCGATGCGATAAACCGGTCTGGCAAGGGCAGAGAGAACGCGTGGCCTTGCAATGTGACTCGCATGCTTGGCATTCATTGCGTACTTGCCCGAACACCCACAACCGAGTATCTGTGGTCATGTCTACCAGCCATAGACTCGGAAGGCTTCATGGCTAGTACCATGCGAGGATGTCGGTACCGCGAGGGCTTGCCAGCAAGCAGTCGGTGAGTAGGAAGTTGTTGCTTATTCTTACTGTATCCATCCAAGATGGGATTTTGGTAGTTCTCGAACAAGGTCACGGTTGTCTCGGTGCTTGCGCATGTAGACCTGGACCCGTTAAGTTGACTTCGCCGGTCGGTCACGAACCTAGAGATGGGACCATTCAATGAAGCATGCTAGTCATCCATTCAGCAATTTCGTGAGCTCAAGGTAGTCAAAACCTTCTCGTATGTGCCTAATGAAGCGTGTAGCAGAACGGCTCGCCGCATTAGAGAATGGGAGGTGATAGTACTGCTGTAAGTGTACCCGGGCCGTCTTGAGCTTGCTTTGAGCGTGGCTGGGGCACGTGGATTGTGGCTGCGGTCCTCACAGGCGCTTCCCCCCCCCCCCCCCCGACTGAGTCCTGAACACACTCGGAACTTGGAAGAGTCGGAACCGTTTCCCTCATTTCGCCCACTATCTCGAGTTCTTCGCCGAGATTGGAAGCATATAAGCAGCACCCGCAAAGTAGATTCGCTATGCAACATTCTCGACACTGTTAAGCCCTGGTCTGGAATGAATTGTCGGGAAACGCACAAGACCGTGACAACCAACGAAGTCGCTTGCGCGAGGAACTCAGAAAAGCTTTCAAGTATGCAGCCAACAGCTCTGATGAATTCGCTCGTCGACAATAGTGCATCGGACACAAAGGCGGCCCACACGACATCGAGTCGTTCTAAACGTCTTAGGCAGCCGAGGTCTGCCCGAGGACGCAACGGAAAGGACTGAGGCGCATCTCGGATTGCCTGTATTTGCGCGGTCATAACCACATGTCGACAGCTTTGGACATCGCTGGGATACCTCTGGACCAGTTCCCGAGCACAAGAGCCTTCTTCGAGGCGCTACGTGACGTTGTAACAGGTTGGTTTCATCCTGCTCCTCCGGCGTAGCATGTATTGACTTCCTTGATATGCATTCTACAGCTCATCAGCCTGCCTTTCTCGCCGAGGTGATGCATCGTGATATTAGCAAGGGTAATATCCTCGTCGTGCTGGAAACTGCGCTCCTCAAAGGTCCTGTCTGTGATTTCGATTCCGGAAGCTGTGTCGATAGATCTGCGTTCGGCGGCTCGCGTCCACAAGATGATATGGATGCTTTGGAACATGACCTAAAAGAGCGGACGGTGAGCAATCTCGTGTTGTGAAAACGAGCCTGTTCTCACGACTCGGGTATATCTCAAGGAATTGTTTCGGTACTCCGCCGTCGATTTGTTACGCAAGACAGCGGATGTCCTCCATTGTGTCCATCACGATCTCGAATCGTTCTATTGGGTCATCCTATGGATCGTTGTGTGCCACACCGATCATGAGCACCCAGATGGCGCAGTCCTCTGCAGCACGGTATTTCCAACGGAGAACGAGATCATCGCCAAATGCGCCAAGATCGCCTGGTTGTCGGACGGGGAGATCACAATCCGCGGTAACAAGCCACTCACTGACCTCATTACCGACTTGTCAATTTTGGTTGAAACTTCGCGGAAGCGGAAGAATCGGCCAGTCGATCCTCTGACCCATGAAGCGTCCATCCGAGTTCTCGACGATGCTTTGAAAGCCAAAGGCTGGCCGGAGGCTGACATTGACAAGGCGGGCCCCTTCGTACCCCCGCATGTCGACGCAGATGGCGAGGTTGTCAAGACAGGAACGAAACACACCAGGGGAGCCGACGACAATCAGAGCAACCGCTCGACGAAGAGGAGGAAGCCGTCGGCGGAGGACGTACCGCTACCGCAATCCGAAGAGGCTGACAACGTTGCTATCGAGGAGGGGTTCACCCAGAGAAGTCGATTGACGGTACTGCCTGAACGTTATTGGACTGGTATATTTATACGGAGTGCGATGCAGATACCTCGTCTTCCTAACGCCCAAGTTAGTTGACTGTAGTTCACGCGTCTACCATACTTCGCATTGTTACCGCAGTTGTTTGCCTGACATAACAATCACTACGATAGACTACCTTGATCACGGTACTAAAGTACATGCAATCACTACTGTTGCCTGATTCACGGCAATATAGATCACAATAGAACGTCGTTATTATTGGTGTCGAACCGTCACCGGTTGGCGCGGCACGCGAGTCTCCTACGCGAGGTCCTCAGCGAACGCCGGGGACTCAGATTGTATCTGCAAGAGCCCCTGCATCAGCGAACTGCGTAATTCGGTAGGCTGGTTGACTCCGCTTACCCAAGGCTCATCCCTTCCAAGCGCGTACTTTCGCGGAGGTCGTTCCCAGCAAGTCAGTCGGTTCGCTTCGTCCTCACTGTAGATCGGCAACAGGATGCCCAACTCGTAGTTTGTGATCTACCCCAGTGCGTCAGCATCGTCGCGCGTGGGATGTGTGAGCACTCATACATACATTAAGCGTTGGATTGAAGGCAGAGCCCGACAGCGTCCCCCAAGCTGACGGCGTGAAGTTATGCGAGCCCGCGTACAGCCATCCGACAGGCTTGCTTGGCCTGCTGTCTTGAACTGGATCGTCTTCCGGTTCTGTCTCGCTATCTGACTGCACGCCACTAGTCCCGAATGCGGCGGACTTGTCGCGGATCGTACCTAGGATCATCTAGTCGCCTCGATTAGCACTGACATGCAAAGGTCCGGAGCCGTTCTTGTTGATGCTTACCTTGGAGTGCATGAGAACCCGGCCGCGTTTGCTTCGCGATTGATGGAAGAGGTCGCGCGGAAACTTGGCTGCCTCCCACTGCGTTCGGCGACAGAACATCGTCCCTCCTCCCTGATAAACAGAAGCTCTAGACCGCCAGACAAGCATACGAGCAGATAAAGAGGACGAACCTGATCGCCCAAGACGCTTTCGTGCACGTATTGCGCCGTCGGGAAGAGGACCTTAATAGGTGGGTAGGGCAATTTGGCCCGACGCGCCTTCGAGACATCCAGCCACGTCTGCGCGGACTCGCCTCGCGCCGAACAGTGGAACTCGTTCATCCACTGCGTGCTGTACGACCCGATAGACGATCCCTAGAGCGCGACGTGAATGAGATTGGGTGCCAAGATTTCCACGGAGGGATGCATAGGAGTACCTGGCATTCTAGTGTTACTTCTTTGCTTTTGTCTGCATTCAATCTGAGGTCTCGAAGGGCTTTCATCAGCGACGGATGACCTGTGAGGATTACCTGTACATCATGATTGGAGAACGTTCTACACCGAGAACCTAGGAGAGTTCGCACCTTCGGCCAGCCCTCGTGCTTACCCGCAATAGACGGAATCAACTTGGCTTTGACCTTCGAAAAGTCCCAATGCGTGCGTATATGCTCTAGGCGCTGGAGCGGTAGATTCGGGTGCTTTGAAACAAAATCGTGATTAGCCCAGCGAGATGCAAGCAGGAACAGAACATACATCGTTCTTGACATGGGAGAGGAGCGCCGGTTCAACTTGGAGAGCACGAAGGACGCGTGCGAATGCTGAGGGGAAATCGTCCGCCTTCGGATCGTGTGCGATCGGCGACGATCGTTTGGGGACGTCTTGTACCCACGCGGTCTAAACGAAGAAGATCAGAGAACTGCAGTGTATGTGAATAGGACGGAAATTCCACGTTTTCGATGTCTCGCCAATCGTATTCTATCATGTTTGCGGTCGAGATAACGACCCGCAGGCGGCCTGTCTTGTAGAATAGCTACGGTCGTGACTTCAGTAATAGGGCAAATAAACGGAGCAGAGAACTTCGCGCACCAACATGAACTAGACGGGTGACTTGTCATCAATGATCGGCGTTCAAGAGGTAGAGTCACGCATACCTTCATATGCATACAGCCCATGCCATTCCGTAGGAACGGCGTCGTCTTGATCCAGTTCGGTAGGATCGCCTTGATGGTTTCCTGGCCTGCAAACCGTCAACGTATGCAACTTTCGAGAATCAAACGAAGTACCTTGTGGATCCTGTGCGACTGCTATCACGGGTGTTCTGGGGCTGAGCATCGAGTATAACCATGGAAAGTTGTACATGTATGCCGAGACGATAGCGAAGTCGATCTCATCCCTCTAGAAATAGCTGAGGATCATACATTCGAGCGATAAAATGGTATCAGACCCACAGGTGCCAGAATGTCGCTGAGGCGGAATGTAGGTCTCGTGTTTCTTGCAGGATCTACATGCATGTTGGCTATCTGGCGCATCTCACCGTCCCAGTACCATTGTTGGGACGAGCTGCTTGTCGCTGTAGTGGATGCGGACTGTCTCTGAGCGCTCGTGCTTGCAGACGGACGGTTATACGCGGCACTAGAAGAAGCATAGACGTCGGCTCTTCGTGTTTCGCCAGAAGACGAGGAAAGATGTTGCCTCTTCGATCTGTGTGCATCGCTATCGACACCAGAGCTACCCTCCGCATCGAGGTCCGATCGCAGACGTTTCTGTCGTGCGAGCCGCTCACGTTCAAGTTGCGCTCTCTCGGAGAGGAAACCTGTCGCAGAGGGTGCCGAGACTGTCAGATCCGGTGTTACGGCTGGTTGGATCGGGGCTTGCGAGGCTGCACGCCGTGCCTCTTCCTTCTTCGAAGCCTCTATGGCTTGTTGCAATTCTGACTGAAACTTGCGATCTTCGTCATTGACCTCTATCACATCTTCATCGTCACTGTCGCTGATCTCAATGACTTCGCCTTCGGTCCTAGCCGAAGAACGCGCTGGCAGGGGCGCATGGTCGTGCAAGCTGAGCGCTATAGCCCTATTACACAGATGAGTGTGAGCGTTTTTAGAGTGAGGTAGAACCTACCTAGCCAGATCGTCGTCCTGAAAGTCGTCCGCCTGAGACATTGTTACTCTCTGCCAGTGGGTAGGTCGACGAGCCTTTCTGTCAGTGATCACAACGACGGACTGTTAGAGGCCTGTTGAACTCAAGCAGCAAGACAGCAATCAAAACATACTATAACGAACAGCAGACCTGAGCTGCTTCGAACAAAGAACGGAGTTGACTTGACTGCCTAGATGTCGAATGTGGCCACAAACAAGCGGCCGGTGGACGCGTGGTAGGCGCCCATGTACACACGCGACGCGACCGGCACGGTCACGTGCGGACCAGAAGAAGGGGAGGAACCAAAGGCAGGAGGTGAAGGAAGAGGGGACCCGTGTCCATTAGGTTATCGGCCGTGGACGTGGTAGTGTTCACCAGCCTGTTGGTGGTAACAGTATTCACTAAGCTTCGGCCACCATGTACCTAGTATAGAACTACTACATGCGTAGAAGAGGAAAAAAGGAAGCAAACACAGTGATTACCATTGAAGCATAGGGCGACAGCGTTGAGAGGCTCCGCGATTGCGAGAAAGAGTCAAAGCATGATCGTTATGAACCAAATATTGAGACAACTACGCCGGTGCAGCACTGACAAGACGCGATACTATTTTTCGATGTCGGGTGAGTACAGTAATACATTCTGATACACGCAGTCTAGTCATACCACCGCTCGCGCAGTCGCTTCCTCCTCACCATGGGTTTCGTGATGACGATGGCGAGGGCCAGCCCGGCGATGGTCAAGACGAGTTGAACCTTGTTGAAGCTCTCGCTCAGCACGTCAAACGTATTTGACGGCGCAATCCGCGTGAAGAACAAGTCGTGGCCGTATGCGAAGATAAGAGAGGTGGACTCGAGCAGCGCGGGTGAGGTGACGACGTGCTTCGTGCCAACCACCTGAGAAGTTGTCATCAGTGTCTGTGTGCATTGCAAACATCTCTCAACCTTGCGCACCTGGTAGCTGTGCGAAAGCACGCGCTTCGGGTCATCGTATACGACGGAATCATATTGGATAAGCCACTCCTCCATCTCTTCGCTTGTGGGCTTTCGCATCGGTCGTCGGGGGTCCAAGATCCGCCTCGGGAAGGACTGGATCTGGTGATTCTCGTTGGCGACTGCGGGCGCATTTAGACATAACATCCACGATATCTGCATAGCTGATAGTACTCACCGACTATGTCCTTGATCGTGATTCCGTAAGACGTCGACGTCGTGGTCATGATGTTAATTCCTCGGGGCATAATGAACGCTTGCTCGAACACTGTCAAGGCCGCAGTCTCGTTCGAGAACGAACTCAAGTCGGAACTACCCGCCAGCATTAGACTGAGAGTAACCCTTAAGAAGGGAGAAGCACATACCTCCTCGTCTTCTGGTCGATACCAGAGCCCTCGTATAGTTCGACGGACACTACACGGTGGCTCTTCGTCGACTGCACGCCCGATGCATCACCATCATAGTACTGATACACAAGCCAGTTCTCCGTCAAGGACACCTTCACATCGCACGCGCCCTCCGTAACGGGCAGCGCGACATGGTACAGAATTGTGCCCTTCGCACCGTCCACAAGGTATAGCGAGCATTTCGACGCAACGGCAGTAGGCGAGCCGGTGACGACGGCCATCAGATTGGGGTTGAGGTACTTGTACAATGTTGTCCGGTTGCCAAGTACCTTGCCGAGCGAGGCGACAGGCTCGTGCGCTGGATGCGGGGTTATGGACAGAATGTCTTCGCCGGGAGCGAAGCCAAGCGACCAAGTGATATCGGCTACATGCTTGCCGGTGAAGTCGACCTCGGATGAGATCCTGTGTCCGGTGAGTCGACGCTGGCCGGGAGCACCGGTACGAAGGGGGATATGGATGGACGGGGAGAGCTGACGGAAGGCTTCCTTGGTTTCTTCTGTTTCAGGGTAGATATGCACCTAGCTCTGTGGATCAGTATGACACCATTGATTGCAAAACTGGCTATTGACCTGCACAAACTCATCTAGCAGGACGACGAGTTTTTGCGAACCGCTGCGGAGCAAGTACGCCTCGATGATGGGCCCGGCGATGATATCGAATCCTTGCAATAAATCACCGGACTCTGACACGCCTCTTGCATCCTCGCCCGTCAGTGCGTCCACATGGAAGAGGACCGTGTCCACAAGACCCTTCAATCGTCTCACAGGTCAGCTCCAGCTCTAGCCACCAGCTCCGAGATACACACATTGCTCGCCTTCCTCTGAGTGACCAACACGACCTGCGGCGCATCTCCGTCGCCCACCGTCCGCGTAACGAACATCTTCACAGGTATGATTTGCCCCCCGATCTCGGCCGCCCAGCCAAGCCCGAACACACGGCTCCAGAGCACCGCACCATCCGCAGAGTCGATGCCGTACAGCTTCCCATGCGTCGTCGCCGCGACAATCACCTTGCGGAACCCGAACGTGTCGCGTGCGAGCGGCTCAGACGCGTTCGTACTGGGCGCGGCGGACGACGACACGGATGCGTACGAGCCTGTCACGAAGCGCCGGGCAAAGTTCGTCGCGTATTGGGGGAAGTTCTGAATGGGGTGAGTGCGGAAGTCTATCAGGGTTCCGGATGTCGACGTACCTGCGCGTCGGACAGTTGTCGGACGAGACGGTCGCCAAACGACTCTTCCTCATCTCCCACATGGGACGTGATAATCTTTCGCTCCGGCAATTCGACGAGCTCGGCGACCTTGATGTCGGCCAGCCCCTCTTCTCGCGACCACTGGAGCTTGTCGTGTTGCCACAACTGTATTGCGCCAGTGCTTGTCGTCACGGCAAGGCGCGCGACGATCGTGTTACCATCGGGATTGGCGGTTTCTACAGCCACCTGCAGACGATGAGGCACTGCCAGCTGAATGAATTGCAGGACACTTACGTGGGAGATCACACCGTGAACGTTGGTCTCGAAGGGGAACGTGTACCCTGAGACCAGCCCCTTTCCATCCGCTAAGTGACCGGCGAATACGTGTGCAACGGCTTTCTAGAAGGACGTGAGTACGCAATCATCACAGAACAGGGATACTCCCAACCTTGTATACATGGGACCAGTATACACGCGCTATGTACGGCCGGCCGTCCATGTCAAGGCCGCCGACATACTTCGAAACGGTGTACTTGGGCGAATTGGCCTACGTGTCCGATCGTCAGTGCCACATGCAGACGAAGAGCGATCTCAGACGTACAGATTCGGCAAACTCCCAGATCTGCCGGAAGCCTTCTGGTACAGATCGAAGTACGAGCGCAGTGCCGTCCTCCTTCAAAGCGACAAATTGGCCGTACTCCGACAAGCCGACATCCAGGATGTTCTTGTATACTGCTCCCTTCAGTCCCATCGGCTTTTCTTTGAGTTCCGGGGTCAAACCGAAATACCGGACTGAGCCACCTTCGATCCAGACTATTCGCAGGGGCACCTGGGCATCCTTGACATCGCGTAGTTCGAAGAAATCCGTAAGCCCGTCAGAAATGCTTGACGGAATGTGCCCTGTGGTGAGCAGCTCGCCGGTTGCCGTGGACAAGGCGGTGACATGAATGGTGTAGGACGCGAAGGACTTAGCGAGACCAATGAGGTAGACAGTCGAAGGGGTTGTGATAATTTTAGAATATGCTACCAGAGACCTGGAAAACGGCAAGATGAGCATGACTTGGCAAAATTGAATGGGAGAATGCTCACGATTGATCTGGAGCAGACCATCCCCACTTCACTTCTCCTGTCTTCCCATCGACGCGACGTGCTATATGTGCATTCGAGAGGACGTACACATCTCCCTCAGCGTCGAAGGTTATCGATGTTCCCAGGGTCTCAGGATCGAAGAGGCGACCGAAGTCGGGCTTGTGTAAGTGTTTCTCAGCCAATAGGTCGCCAGTGGCAGCGTCCAGTAGGCGGAGTGTAGCCCCGCCTGCACCGGACACGGTGGCAAGAACTGTAGAGGAAATCGATGTACGCAGTCAGTAATGAGGCATACGCAACCGCAAATAATTTGAAGGCGGCCAGCCAAGGCGAACGGGCGCGCGCGCGCGTATCTATTGCAAGCCGTGAGGAGGTTCGATCTCATTCCTGCGTCGCCAGACCATCGAATGTCAAGGTCAGATGCAAGGGTGCCGGCTTCGCGGGACCAACGGCTCGCATGTCCTCCGAGTGGGAAGACTGAGCTCGGCGTCTGGGCGTGCACAGGTGCCACAAGCGTCCCTTTTTCTAAGCCATGGACCGTGCACTTCGAGCGACAACTACGACAACAGATGCAAGTCACAGTGACGTGCCAGCGCCGCCATGGAGAGGCCTCATAGAGAGATGACAATGTACGGAAGAAAATCACAACGTGGTTTGACGACTCACCGTCTCCGTGTAGTTTGTAGCCTACGACATGCTCGTTGTCCTCGAATACGTATCTCCACGCTATACTTGATGAGGTCTGCATTCCATTCAACTCGACGTATATAGTTCCACACACCTATTACACCATCCGCTGGGTCCAATGCTGCAAGTATGTTTCCAGAAGTCGCGGTAAAGAGCAGGGTGCGCGATTTGGCCCCAAGTTCTCCGACTCTCTGAAACCTCGGCGCAGTAGAGTGTGCACCAAATAACGGTATGCCCACGAGAGGTTTATGCCAGTCCACGACTCCCACTTCCGATGCTTGCGTTGCCCAAGTGTGAGATATCCATAGCACGACCGAACAGAGCCAGAAGAGGTGCATGCCGCGCAGTATGTGCCCGTCGCAGTTGAAGGTTTCGATGTCGAGTCTTGCGAGCCGCGCGACACGACGTCGGCGGTGTGGCGGACCCGCCACGTGCGGTGTATGTGCGCTTAAGCGCCCGTTAATACTATGGGCGTTTGATGTGTAAAGTCGGCGGATTCCAACGGGCCGTTTGTTCTCACTTTCGGTCGAGGAGAGTTATGAAAGAACCGGAAGGTGGATGCAATTGACGGAAGCGAATAGATGCGGCTGGCCATGCTGCGATTATGCAAGTTACGCACGAAAGGCAGTGGGCAGCCGACCGCGAAGAGACACCGTCTCATCAATAGGGTCAAGACGAATTCGAGGGAGTTCCATCCTCGAACGAGGAACGAAGTCGCGGAAGAAGCCGTTCTCGAGACTTGGGATCGTGCTCGTCGAGACCGCCATGCTTCTGCGGATGATCAGCCTGCAGTGTGCCTTGGCCATGCAGACAGCAACTGCCAGGCACTGGCGAATCTTAGACTCAGAGAAAGCTTGAGCTTATCGGACCGAGGGCACGACGGTCATCGTCCGGGACACAATGAGGATCTCACGACGGCCTGGGCCTCGCATTCAATACGTGGTCGCGCGCACACGCACGGTACGTACGTCAACACCCAGGTGGGACGCGAGAACGCCGCGCCGCATGCGCCAGACGTGCAGGGTCAGGATCCCATACAGGCCACGAAGACGTTCGGCGGAACCTGTGCTTCTAGCATATCGATGAAGTCATCCAGCGCGAGCCACTCCAGCCCCGGGACGGCAGTGCCTTCGTGCATAATGCGCACATACTGTTCTCCCGCAGTCGTCTTCCAGACCTGCGCAGATGAACCCGGCCTTGGTCAGCGATCATCGGCACGTTCACTCGCCCACTGTTCCTCACCTCCATGATGATCTCCGATCCCATGGCTGGCCAGCGCAGCGGGGCGACCTTCCCTAAACCTAGCAGAGAAGCGAGTCGAATCATCGACCCATCATGTCCGACATAGAACCTGAGCTTGTGCGTTTCTCCGCCGGAGCGGAACATCTTAAAGTTGTGCGCAAGCTCCATGAAAAACACGCCTGTTACGGAAGTCGCCGCGCACTGGTCAGCCTGGACACCAGGAATCGCCTCAGACGTACAGGAGGAGCGCACCGAACGTAAGCTGTGAGTAAGCGGTCGCGTTTTCCGCCGCATTCCAGATGTAGCTGGGAAGAAGATAGTGTCAGGCAACACTGGAAACAAAGGCACCCGAACGCACTTGTACTCCCAGTCCCCGATGGCGAACACGCGAGCGACGTCTTCCACGGTGGCACATGCACCGGAAGCGTTGCATGGTAGAGCGTGCCCGTGACAAGTCCGTGAGCTGAATGTGTCGAAGAAATGGTCGTCTGGCAGCACGCGTTCGCATCGTCGGGCAGCGGAATACCGCCAGAGGCGACAGATAAGCCCTAGGTCCGGACGAGTCGATGGAAAAAGCTATGCTCACACCAAGAAGTCCAGGCTGTGTTCCCAGTGACACCTAGCATGGTGCAGAGTCGATCTTGTAAGCCCGCGCTCTCCTCGAGATGATCGTTCCACGCGGGCACGGACTGGTATGCGTTGCGGATGCTATTCGCGTTTGGACACGAGTAGTCCGGAACAATCGAATCAATCTGGTGTCCATACGCCTCAGTTCCAGACCTGGCAGTGTAGTAAAATTACAAACCGCAGACGGCTGCGTGAGCACCGGGAACGTCTTGGTGGCCATTGTGGGGTCCATTCCCGTCAGAAGGCCTCCTGCTACTTGGTACGTCCGATCTGCAACCGACGTGCGAATGAAAATATCGTCTTCATTGACGGACTGCAAGAATCCAAGCTTTTGTGCGTATACGGACCAGAAGTCCTGCATACATCGTCAATTTCAACAAGACCCTTGAACGAGGGCTGGAAAAGCGTACTTCGCCATGGTGGATCGCATCCTGAAGTCCTTCATACGTGAGCTGGCCTTCATCACACGTCCCGTTCCAGATCTGAACGAGGAAGGGATGCCAAGGGGGACTGTACGTCTCGTGGAAGATGTGGGTCGTGCCGCCTCCGTGATTGAATTGAAGGAAGCTGGAGCAGTCCCACGGTTCCTGGTTGAGTTCGCCCTCTTCAGGATACAGGTTGTCCGGAGTTCTCTGCCGTATTCATCCCAGCTATCGTGAGCGTGCCGCTATGGGGGCACAGTTACGGGAGGCAACGACCTTCTCCATACCTTGTGGTGGCGAACCATCGCGTTCAAGTATACCAACGTCGCATCCGGGGCATTGCCTGGAACTTCGTAATGGGCCGCGTTGACATGGGGTGCGTTGCAGTAGTTGTAGGTGTTCCAAGGGAGATCCGCGGGGGTGAAAGAGGTATTGTACACTCCCGCAGTAGAGCAGATGCCGTTATAGATGGGTACTTCCGTTAACAGCGCCAATGCCATCTGAGCGGGGAATTGCAGTATGAAGCCTAGCCAGCGCGTCTGAGCCCACTTCATCGTTGACGAGTGCAGGGCGTGAAAAGCTGCGAGGACACTCATGCCACTTGGCTATAAGGCGGATAACTCAAGTTGTCCCCGAACCTGTAATCGGGAATCAGTGGAAGGTAGGTCACCAGGAAAGCAACGTGCGTCGCGGTTCCCAGCAGCTCCCATCGACCCAGAGATTGCATCCGCTGCGACGTCGACGCATATCGCCACATCTGACGAGATTCCTGGACGCCACGACAGCAATCGCACACTGGCGGCTGCGTATGATTTACGTTTAAGGTTGCCCGCGTCCCCCGAACAATATCCCAGGTCCAGGGCGAGCGGGTGGGGAGACGAGGCTTGACAGGAATGTCAATTAAGGTTGTAATCGGCTGCAATTCAGGCTGAGAACTCGGGGCCAGGGGCGAAGGAAGCCAAGTTACTCCCGAATCGAGACGAGTAAAATGAAAGAGCCAGGTGCGCTGGAACTCTGTGTAGCGTTTCCGACGGATTCGGGTTCGGTGTATCAAAATAAGGTAAGTAAGTAGGCCGGTCAGATGCAAGGAGAGAAGCGACCAACAATTCGAAGGCTAGGCCCGGAGTACGATGGTGGCAGCTCGGTACTGACTTACTCAGTACCTCTCTTGACGACCCAAAGAAGTCCTATCCCTGCCAGTTCATCTCAAAGGGGAGAGCAATGGCCAAGTGAGAGTCCGAATTAGGTTGCGGTCCGTGAGTTCGAGCGCTGCCGCACGTTCTGATGTAATAGCGTGAATTTCGAACATACCATTTATAGATGCGCGGAGACCAGGGAGACTAGTTTGTAATCAATGTCGGTCCGCCACCCGCGCTGTTTCCTCTTTCCACTAACCCTCACTGGGTCCCAGGCAGTCTCGAATACGTTGCGCTGGGGGTGCTACAAATACGTAGGTGAATCAACATGGTAGAGATCACCATCCGGAAGCGTCCCAGGACGGAGGCAGTCGTTACGCAACGCAAGTTTTTCAAGAAGACCGCACGCGGGAAGGTGATCAAAGGTTTGATGATTGGTCCGCGCACAAAATCAGTTCTAAAAGCCATGATTAGTCCTTCGCGAACGGTATCTGCGGGACGACGTGGGCTGCGGTATCGATGGCTGCAGCGTCTGCCACGATTTGAAGGACTTCAACCTACCATCTACTGGGTCATTTGACCATGCACAGTTCCGGAATGGTCATTTCGTCCTACCGGACACGAACGTGTTTCTCGCTCAGGTTCGAACATTTCCTGTTTCTTCCTTGTTAGAGAGAGCTTCGGTTTGATTGTGCTATATCGTCCAACGATATTGGAAGAGGTGCAACGGAAGTGACAAATTGGACAAACACGTCCATTCTTCCTCATGATAACATGAACTTGGACAATGTCTTACGCGTACTTTGCAGATGGATTTGATGGAATCGACTCTTTTCAACCCCCCGATCATACTACTGCAAACGGTAATGGAAGAAGTACGGCATCGGTCACTTCCACTCTACAATCGCCTGAAAGCGCTCATCCGAGCTGAAGACAAGCGCATATGGGTTTTCTACAACGAATATCGATCGTGAGCCCCAATAGAACCCGATACATGGGGTGCTCAGCAGTAACACCGCGATGGTCTAGCGAGACTGCCGTTATTCGCGAGGAAGGTGAATCGCCTAACGATAGGAATGACCGGGGTATGTTCCGTTTACATGTCCAGCGGCGTCCGGATATCTCATTCTTATGTCCTCAGGGATTCGCATGGCAACTGCATGGTACAATACTCATCTTGGCCTTGCTCGGCCTCCTATCCGAGGGCAGCCTACGAGGCCGTTGCCAAGTGTTGTCTTGCTTTCGGACGACGTCGCCAACCGTCAGAAAGCAGAGAAAGAAGGAATAGCATGCATCTCAGGTACGTATTTGACAACACCCTGGTTCTGACTTTGAAGACCTACCTTGCGTACAGTGCGTAAGTATGTGGAAGCGCTGAAGGAATCCAGCGAACTCCTCGATCTTCTGTCTGCACCCGGCTCGGACGGAGTGGAGCCAACGAGAGCAGTAGCTGCTAGACAAGCCCTGTATCCCGATGTAGGTGCTGATCGTTTTGAGAAGGAGAGCGTACTGAGGTCTTCACGCAGTACTTGTCGATGTCGACCATGTTAGCAGGGGTCAAATCAGGTCAGCTGCATCAAGGACACTTCAACGCCAATCAATATAATTATCTCGAGGTGCGACTGACGTTGTGATTGCAAATGGACATCTAACAATACTCGTCCAATTATACTAGGGCAGTGTACCGGTGACCGGTTTCGACAAACCGATCCTTCTGATTGGTCGAGAGAATATGAATAGGGCCGTGCAGGGTGACGTTGTGGCAGTCGAGATCTTCGACGAAAAGGAATGGAAGGCGCCTGCGGATGAGGTCGTCGAACAAGAGAGTAAGCCGTCTCTTGCCGTACTCTTCGGTCCAGCTCACAATGGGGTGCTAGCAACATTAAGGAATGACGATGCGGATGAATCCGAAGAAGAGAACAAGGATGAAGAGTCTATCGCCGAGCGTAAGGTTCTGCAGACGGAGCGAGCCAGGCAAGAAGCGTCTGTCCGACAGCCAACGGGACGCGTTGTCGGTATTATCAAACGCAACTGGAGATCGTAAGTCCCCACCCGACAGTGGTATGGGAGGGAGCATCAGAATTCACTTGTTTTTCAGCTATGTCTGCCATATCGACAGCAGCTCCTTGACTTCCTCCAATGCAACGTCACTGTCTCAACAAACGGTATTCGCAACGCCCGTTTCCCGGCTGCTCCCCCGTATACGACTACGTACACGTCAGGCGCCAACCTTGCTCGGCCAGAAGATTCTCGTCACCATAGATCGCTGGGATAGCACATCCCGCTACCCAGAGGGCCACTTCGTGCGTGCGTTGGGTAAGGTTGAGAGCAAAGAGGCCGAGCAAGAAAGTTTGCTACTGGAGTTCGACATCCCATACAGGCCCTTCGGGAAGGCTATTCTTGACTGTTTGCCGCCGGAGGGCGAACAGTGGGTTGTGCCGCCGAAGACCGTTGACAATCCGGTGTGGAGGGACAGAGCGGATTTGAGGGACCTCATCGTCTGCAGTATTGACCCGCCTGGTGCGTTCCATTTACGATATATTCAAGACTTGTGATTGATCAAGACTTTTTTCCAGGCTGCCAGGACATTGACGATGCGCTTCACGCACGTCTACTTCCCACCGGGAACGTCGAAGCTGGTGTCCGTAAGTCTTCTAAGCCTTGCATCGCGCCTTCTCTTAGTTTGACCTCGCATTCCGGGCGCCACATCATCTGCTATTCGTAAAACTCCAAGATATCGCCGACGTGTCCCACTTCGTTCATCCGGACAACCCGATGGACAACGAGGCTGCTGCGCGCGGAACCACGGTGTACCTGGTCGACAAGCGGATAGACATGTTGCCTGCGCTTCTAGGAACGAATCTGTGCTCTCTGCGACCACATGTAGAGCGCCTGGCGTTCTCCGTGATTTGGGTGAGCGGCATCTACATACATAGCCGCCGCCACAGCACCCTCATGCAGACTGCTTTCGCTAATGCAGGAGCTCACGCCGGATGCCGACATTGTCAATGTCCGCTTCGCCAAGTCCGTGATTGCCTCGAAGTCTGCCTTTACGTATGAGGAGGCCCAGATTCGCAAAGATGATCCGTACGTTACCAATCCTCGGAACGGGAAGTAGCAGTTCTGAAGTCTAATACACGTGCCCCACAGGACGCTCACCGATGACTTGACAAAGAGCATCAGGCTGCTCAACTCCCTCGCACAGAAGTTGAAGGCAAAACGGATGGAGGCCGGCGCACTGAATCTCGCCTCGCCAGAAGTCAAGATCCAGCTCGATAGCTCTGAATCTTCGGATCCCATAGACGTAGAGCAAAAAGAGTTGCGAGAGACCAACAGCTTGGTCGAAGAATTCATGCTGCTCGCGAACATCAGTGTAGCACGCAGGATAGAAGAAGCTTTCCCACAGACTGCCGTGTTACGGTCCGTGCTTTCCCATACTAATTCTGCACCTCGTTGATCATTCTGTGCAGACGACACCTGCCTCCACCACGTTCCAATTTCGAAAAGTTGCAAGACATCCTGCAGAAACGCAAGGGCCTGCCTCTTGACGTATCCAGTTCTGGTGCCCTCGCAGATTCACTTGACAGATGCACAGTGAGTTGCATGAACCATCTTTCGAAGAAGCGACACTCAGAAGTGTTCTTGTCAGGACCCCAGCGAACCCGCTTTCAACACCTTGGTGCGAATCATGGCAACGCGTTGCATGCTGTCTGCCGAATACTTCTGTTCGGGAAGCGTTGCCCGTGATACTTTCGGGCACTACGGGCTGGCGAGTCCCATATACACGCACTTCACAAGCCCAATCAGGCGGTACGCCGGTGAGCCGCAGAATCCCGTGATGACATGGGTCATTGCTAACCAGAACATTCGCGCCTGTAGATGTGCTCGTACACCGGCAGCTTTCTGCTGCAATCGGATACTCGACATTGCATGCGACTTTGCATTCAAAAGGACACGTTGAACGAGTTCTCGACGTCGTGAATCGACGTCATAGGATGGCCCAGATGGCAGGCCGTGCCAGCGTCGAGTTTTATGTCGGACTGGCCCTTAAGTCCCGCGGAAAGGGCAAATCAACCACGGAGGAGGCTTTCGTAATCCGCACCTTTAGAAATGGACTGGCGGTGTATGTGTCAACGTGGGTCCACTTCAATGCAGTTAAACTCCGCAGAATACAGTAAGCTTAACCACTGTATCTTGTCTCGCAGATTGGGCCTCGAGGGGCTCGTGACCTTCAAGCGGGAGACTCAGTTCGATTCTGATTCGTACACGATCACCATCCCTTCTACTTCTCCCGTGGGCAACACTACCATTGCAGTGTTCGACAAGGTGGTGGTCGAGATAGAGGTCGAGAAGGACAAGAATACGCAACGTGGTCGGGTGAAGATGACGCTGAAAAGTCCGGTCGATTCTAGTACGTTGTAACTTTCTCATTATCCATACGACTTGTCACATCCGATATTCGTTCGAGTTACGCCCGGCGCCAAGGCTGAAGGGTAATTGCCGGCAGACACATATGCAAAGACCCAGTGACGTGTCTCGTATACGGCACTGCAAAATGTGAGAAACGCGGCGCCGGTAGTTCTGAACTTCTGGCACCTTATCGTATGATCAGCCCTGCCACTCGGATCGCTCTTCTCGTAAGTATGAATGGACAACAGTCGGGGATCAAGAAGTCTCAACGTGGGCCTCAAACCCTCAGCGCGTCTTCTGCATTGCGTGTTGCCATCGTCAATATAGACGGGAATGTCTATGCGTTAATCTCACGGGACCTCCCAGATAGTTTTACCTAACAACTCGTGTGTGGAAGGTTCTCTCACCTAGTATTCGGTACTCACTACCTAAAAACATACAGCCGCATTGCAGCGTCATATCGGTGCGATGTTTATTTCCGTAAGTGTTGCCCAGGACGGGTTTGTACCCTGCACGCGTAAGTCTGGTCTGGAGCGGTATTCTCCGCCATCGAACTGGCTACCGGAAGTACTTAAGGGCATCCCAGCAGTTGCATCAAGACCAGTACACCTCGTCTCTGATGGCGGTATTTTCTCCATTGCCTCTACTTCTCTTCATCGTTGCCTTTGTGGCGGCGGCCCTCGCCACCCGTAAAAAGCGTCCACTTCCGCCAGGACCAAGGGGGATCCCTCTTCTGGGCAACATTTATGATGTTCCAAGGGGTCGAGAATGGCTTGCCTATCAGAATTGGTCGCGCGAATACGGTGCGTTGATTCGGGGGTTTCCTGAAAACATCACTCTCATGTTTGCGTAGACTCAGATATCATCTATCTGAACCTTGCTGGGACTCCCGTCGTTGTCGTCAACTCGATTGATGCCGCCTATGAACTGTTCGAGAGGCGGTCATCGTTGTACTCAGACAGGTACCGTGTCCCGTGCGTTCGTGTCGTAATAACCATTGTTGACGTGTATCTTCAGACCAACGATGACCATGTTGAACGACCTGTAAGTGTTGATGCTCAAGTTCATTTACTATGTGTACGCGACCTTGATAGCTTGCATTCAAGGGTAGGATGTGATTGGCACTTCGTCTTCATGGGTTATGGAGACAGATGGAGGGAGCGACGGAGAGTCTTCCATCAACACTTTCATCCTGCGGCGGCATTGCAGCATAGGCCCAGGGCCTTGAAGGGGGCCAGAGTCCTCCTCAACCGTTTGCTTGACACGCCTGATGACTTCATGGGCCATCTCCGCCAGTGAGTATTTCTAGCGAAGTTCCAGCGCTTCCTTCCTAATGCTCCCTTCAGCATGGCGGGTTCTTTGATCATCGGTGTCGCTTATGGATTAGAAGTCCAACCAAAAGACGATCCATATGTGGCGACGGCGGAACGTGCTCTTCATGCCATGGCAATGGCAGGAAACGCTGGCTCGTTTCTCGTGGACTCGATTCCCATACGTAAGCCTTCTATCATGCAAAATGCGGGGATTGCTTAGACATAGGCCCGCATAGTCAGACATGTGCCTACATGGTTTCCTGGAGCAGAGTTCAGGCGAAAAGCTATCGAGTGGAAGAAATCGACGACAGCCATGGTCGAGGTGCCCTTCAAAGCCGTCAAGAGAGCCATAGTAAGCGTATCATCACGAGGCTTGTATGCGTCTTACCTATTTGTGCCAGGCTGACGGCATGGCCACACCATCTATGATCGCTTCTTTATTGGGCACCCTCGATGAAAGCGATGATAGCACACATCTAGAGAAGCTATATAGTGGAGTTGCAGCAGCAGCCTACACCGGTATGAGACTTTCTCATCGACTTCAGAGGACAATGACCTGACTTTAAATAGGCGGTTCCGATACGGTTGGTTGCTTCTCTATGAACACAATTGTGTCCGTTGACAGCTTCTGCAGACTGTTTCCGCCCTAGGATCGTTCTTCCTCGCGATGCTTCTATATCCCGATATTCAACGCAAGGCTCAAGCAGAGTTAGATCGTGTCATAGGCAACGATCGCCTTCCTGAATTCTCCGACCAGCGTTCCTTGCCATATATATCTGCCGTTGTGCAGGAAGTGTTGAGGTAAGAGCACTCGGTGATCTTTTGGCAGCCCTGCTCATATGTATTGTAGATGGCGTCCAGTGACACCTTTGGGTATGTGAATACTCTCGAACCGGTCGGATATCTTCGTTTATGCATCGTACTAGCTGTCCCTCATCGTCTTACTTCGGAAGACGAGTTCCATGGCTATCGACTACCCGCAGGCGCCATCGTGGTCGGTAACGGGTGGTGAGTAACACTAACTCATCGTGTGTATAATCACCAACGGTAGGGTTTATCTTGCAGGGCGATGTTACACGATGAAAAACGCTTCCCGAACCCGGAAGAGTTTATTCCCGAAAGGTTCCTGACTCCAGATGGCGAGTTGAACGACAAGATGAAGGATGCGGAACTCCCGGCCTTTGGATTTGGTAGACGGATATGTCCAGGGCGATATCTCGCTTGTGCCTCATTGTGGATCTCGGTCGCGTCAGTACTGTCGACCATGGAGATCCATAAACTTCTGGACGACAGAGGCACTCCCATTGAACCCTCCGAAGAGTATACCACAGGTCTTGTTACGTGAGTTTTCGATATTATCGCAGGTATGTCGCTCAACATGGATCGCGCAGATACCCGCTGCCATTCAAGTGCGGCTTTAAGCCACGTTCTAAGGCCGTCGAGGACTTAATCCGCACGGCAGCGCTCCAGTTGGACTAAATATGACATGGTGCCACGCCTTCTCATCCTTGCGCTCATTGGCTCCGACGATCCGTATAGTGCGGTTCTGATCAGGGTCGTCAGCGTGCCTCCTTAGCGTATAGCATTGCCAGTGATGTTATCTCACACTTACAAGTATAGTGATCTTCGTTGTGAGCATGATCACGATGCGGGGTCTATTGTGCTCCTGTTCATGCCGACACGCGAGTCGAAGTCCCACAACTTCACAGATGAATCATGCGTGGTCGGCTGCGGACCCTTGCGACGTATTCTCACCACCTTCGTCTTTCGATTGGTAGAATTGTATCCTTCAGCAGTTTGGTAGTCTTCACCGTCTGACTCTGAGTCCGAGCTTGACGAGAAGGATGCATGAGTCGCGAGTGGGCTTCCATCGAAGTGTCGAGAACCTGAAACGGAAAGAAGAACAGGACGGAGTGGATGGAAGCTAACGGAGCCTATCGCGTCTATAGATCCGAGCAAACGGTCACGATGAATATCACCGTACGAAAGAAGTCTATACAATGAGAAGGTGAACACTCACCCTCATGTGCTGCGTACTTGAGTATCGGGATTGGCCGCGAAATGCGTGCTTCTGACTCCGCAGAGAACGAAGCCGCTGCGCTTTCATCTGAGGTGGTATCGAACAGGGTAATGTTTCCAAGCTACAGCGCTGGACGTGAGAGCGGGTGGTGTGGGTCGGGTGCGCACCTACCTGATCACCTACACCTAAGACTTTGCCAGTGATATCTAGGTCAAACTTGAGCTTTTGATTGGTTGACACTTTTCTGGCTGCAGGCATAGACGGAGATGCCTCGACGGTCTGTCGAGTATAGATGTGGACAGGATTATTGACGTCACCTCGCAGATCCCATGCATAGATGGCTTCATGGCATCTGAAGGAAGCATAGAGCAGATATGGTCTGGCAGGATTGAACATCAACTTGAATGCAGATTGAGCTGTAGTATCCAATCGGGATGGATCGGTGACAGTCACCTGCATTACGCCTGCCCGGATGCCGGACGGTGCCCCGTGGGAGAGATTCTCCGCTCCTACAAACATTATGGGTGCTTCTCCCGTAGCTTCCGAGAATAACGCTATGTTGGACGTAGAAGGGGCAGATGGACTCAGTGATCCTGCGGCATAGACACCCGAATCGACGTCGGCAGAAAATGCTAGAGCGGATATTATGCCTTGGGGGTCATCAGGTCAGGAGCTCAGCCACCAACGCAGTGACGTACCCTTCAGCCCATCTTTGCTTTTCTTCGAGGGCGTGACGTGCAGGCGTGTTCCTTCTCCGGGCCGTTGGACATCAAAAACTTCGATCGCGTCTTCGAATCCACAGTAGAATCTGATATGAACAGCTTTGAATAAGCATCTCCAATGGGGAGGATCAAGTCCGATATTCACTTATCAGCAGTTGCATTAAACGCTATGCTATGAGGTGCAATTTGGCGCTCTCTGTGGTCGACGATTCGATAGGATGCGCGTAGCTAGACATGTCATAAAATTGCATGGGAACGACGCTATCGCATAGGAGGTATGATGAACTCACTCTACCGTCATTGGCGTCCAGGAGCTTCACAGGACACTCACGTACAGAGGCAAGAAAACAAAAAGCAGCTGGATTGCCACGACTGGCAGAAGGATACCACGCAAAGTCCAGTATAGGACCTTGTTGTTTGAAAACACGACCATGTGTCGCAGAATATGGTGCGGACGCTTCGAAAGATGCGCAGTATTTTGCTGGTCTTCGATGGAGTGTCCGAGTCAGCTGTGCAGACTTGACGAGGTGTCGATAACTTGTTCTGGCTTACATATCTGGCATGAATAAAGTGCGATCTTCGCACTGGGCAAGTACGGCAGACCCGTCAGGACACCTGCAACCATGGAATTGTTATCTTCGCCATTCCAGGCCCGGTCTGCATGTATAGGAGGTTACATACCACTTTGCGCTTCGAGCGAAGTTGTAGGGTACTGTGTCATCTTGCGGTACAGTGCAGTCCCAAATCAGAGCTGGGTTTTTGGAACAGTCGTAGAGAGGCGGCACCCATGCCATGTCAGGAGCCGTTTCTGGCAGGCCACTGGTTCAGACCTATGCGACTCCGCAGATCACTTTGTTGCGATTCACTTACCATTCATGGCCCAGCTAGGAGTCGTCAAGATTTACCCGCGTGTTAGTATTTTTCAACTGGATGATGATCCACTCACGTAAACGACAGGTCTGAGTTGGGCGAACTTCAACTAGCACCCGACAGCTTGGTTGCGCGCCACCTTGGCGCCACCGCACAACAACTCACTTGCCTAATATGGAAGTGTCTCCCTCGGACCTTGCCGTCAGGACAGAATTGCCAGTCACTCGCCAGTCGCAGACCAAGTTCGACCGTCATCTCAGTGACTGAGTGCGAGTATATCACCATTAAAATGTCCTCACAACGGGGGTTTTCCCGTATACATACGGACTCATCAGTACGTGTTGATGACTATCAGCGTTACCGAAGACATTCAATGCCAGTCCATGTCAGTGTTTCAAGTAACCCATAGTAGATGAGACGGGAGCACCACGTCAGGTCCGACAATTTGCTGGTCTAGGTGCGGTGACCATCGATCTTCGCAGGACTCATATGTTTATCCGCGAGAAGTCCTTGAAGATTTTAGACAGTGACTGCAATTCTGTCAAGGCTACATCGTACACGATTTGTGGGGAGTCTTTCAATTCACCGTTAGCTCGGGTTCGGGTCTTCATTGACGGAGCGCTCACAGAAAGCGCATCAGAACATCGGCATATAGTGCCACATTGAGTCGAACAGTACTCCACGCATCTTCAGGCTGTTACCACCAGATGTTCCGAAGGCATGCAATCGATGCACGCAATAGGAAAGTCAGGCAGCCTCAGCACAGAACCAGTACGTCCCTAACTTGGAAAGGTGTGCCGGATGCTGGACCTTGAGAAATGGACAAGGAATAGCCGTGTTATTCGCTTGCCGGATGCTTCTTACGCAAACGCGCATAATCGAACTCTGCGTCACGCCGCTCGGGCTTGTTGCCAAGTCGTTCGCTTTTCTATCCCTGCCGCGGCCGGGACCGTCCATCCTTCCCATAGCCTAGTTCGATTTGTGGTCTCATGGCCAATATAACAAGCGAGCATCTTCGAATTCGGCGGGCAGCACGAGAAGCCAGACAGGCTCCACAGCCATGATGAACACCACCGGGCTTGGACACAATGGCAAATTCTGTCAAAGGACTCCCTGGCCGCTCGATGATCCGTCTCACCAGCCTAAATTTGCACATCGAAAGGAGTGCTGAGTGACTCGTAGGTATTTCGCCAATGGTAATGGTTGACCCATTTAGCATGTCTGAATGGCATCACCCCCAGGCCACGGCTGCATTGATAGAACCTCTGGCGTGAAAGTTGTCATGGGTCTCGACGTTAATTTCCTGGTGTCCAGCGCTGAAGCAATATATAGGAACCTGTTCCTGATCCGAGCGAAATGAGCCCCTCAAGGCGGCCGGCTGTCACATCAGCACCTCAGGGCGACGACCAGCAACGCGGCCAGAGCGCGACCGCCACTCTGCATTCTTCTACACGCTCCAGCATTGCATACCCATCTTGCCATTGGCCCGACCTCTCTCATATGTCCGCCGCGCCTGCGAACTCCCGGAATAACAAGCCGATGATCGTCAGGGTGAGTTGCCCGCGTTGCCCGCGTTCGGAGAAAAGGTAAAGCAAAGTTGCCATGTTGGCATGTCCATGGCGGAGTCATTTTTCCCGATGGTCGTACACCGACGCTGACGTGATATTTGCATCGGTCAATCGACTATGATACAGGCACTAAATGTACACGTTTCGGGAATGCTAGTGCCGGTCAGCTAGACCATTTTATCAGGACAATACAGCCGTGGCACGAATGACTTCGCAGGTCATGCAAGGTCAAGAACGCTCCAACATCCCCCTGACATCTCGTATTCATGCAGTCACCACTCGGAACATCGACGGAAGCAGTTCGACGACACATCACTGGGACACTGAGCAGCGGTGCCATTCGGGGCCCAGCGCGTTGTGAAAAATTCCTGACGTCTGGAACCATGAGGCGGTTAGTCTCCAGTACGTGTCTGGTAGCGACGAAGGTAGTATGTGTGTCACGGTGTGCATGACAAAGGCTCAACACTCGAGCCTAATCAAGGGCAACTACCTGATGCTCGCTCTTGGCGCCAACTTACCGGTACACCATTGCGGGGCTCCCCACTGAGTCCGCTATACCAGTGGTACGTGTGCCATGTTTTTGACCGCTGCTTCAGCTCTCCTGACCAACCCGACGCAGAACACTCGCTACGGCCCGACCAGGTCATACTGCTAAACTTACCAGCCAACCGCGACCTACCGAGGTCCCTCTCATTCCCAGCGCTCTCGGGATAGAATGAATAACCATGCACGTCCCGAGAAACACATTGTGGTATCCGGACAGTCGTGCGATCTCTGGGTCAAGAATGAACGCACTGCCTGTCGCAATCTCCAGAAAAAAGCAGCGTCCGCCAATTTCTCGGCCTGCAGCACGACTCGCGTGTAGTATATCGCAGATTCGCCGTCTGATGCTATTTTGAACGCAAGAACCTCGGGATGTTCCATGTAGGCCAGTATAGTGAAGTCCGACAGACCACTAGGCTATGGACACAGTTCGGATGCCTGGGCCGGGGACAGACGATGTGCACGTCTGCCTGGTCGATGTAATACGCTGTTTATAGTGTGCCAGCAAACTCGGTGCGGTATCACTGTAACGCCGCGCTTTCAAGCTCAAGTCGCCGTGCACACACATTAGGACTGACAACACTCCAACCTTGATGCACAGGCCCGCAAACAGCCTCGCTTACTTTGTCCACAACATACATGCGTTCCGCTGCTCAGTAGTGCTCAGTACTCAAGTGTCCGTGAGTCAAAGTAGTGTGTCAAGTCGCGAAGCCTGTAATTCTAAAATAAAGCGCTGACCGCCCGCAATATCTTGAATGGAATCAACGACAAGCTCTGCGACGTGCTACGTATACGATTCCAATGTCAACCTCACGCAAATCTCGTACTTACCTGTCAATAGTAAACACACCCGCGAAAGGGAGGAGGAGGCTCAAAGGATGCTCGTCGACCTCGATTACTACACACCACGATGCCAAACTCGCATTGAACAAAAGCCATCCATTCAGCAAGCGACGAGCATCCCTACTCGTATCGAGTGCACACGAAACTTGCACGAAACCCACGAAACCCCTGCACACACGAAACCCCTGCACACATAAAAAGCAGTCCACAAATCCATTGTAGAGTCGTACAAAACAAATAAATACAGCAAGTACTGGCCCAATCCTCCACGTCAAAGAACGCCCTCAGATCCACGAAGCCCGTCCCTTTGAATGTAACAAGGTAAAGTGCCGAACGAGCGATGTCAACGCCGACACGTCCGAAGACGGTCGTGCTCATTTCGCTGCTGAAAGTCTCATCATGGGCGTTTATGATCGTGGAAGGATATGGGGAGCAAAATGCGCGGTGGCAGGAATTTATATGGGGAGGAGGCGTGAGAAGAGAGCGGACATTGCCGTGTCCGTTACACTGTACACAGTACAGCGCAGCCACAGCCTGACGAGGTCGACTACACATTCGCGACCACGGCGTGCTCCTGGCAGTGCATCCTCGCAGAGAGTCGACGCAAACACGGCGTGCCACAGCAAGACTCGAATTGCTTGATAGATCCATCCACTTGCCCGCCAACGACGTTGGGCGCATGTCCGATGTCGACGATGATACTCTCATCCACCTCTTCAGCTTTCTGCCCGTACGCTCTATCCTCGCGATGAGGCAGGTGTGTCGCGCGCACCTTCCCATCCCACGGTCTATGGCCGAGTGACACCGCCCCGGCAGACGTGCAGGCGCATACAGCTCATGTCGCGCACCCGCATCGTCTGGCGCAACGCGTACATTGCCCAGGTGCTCTTCGCCGGGTATCCCTTCCCCCGCCGGGAGCTCGCCAGCATGGACACGGCGCAGCTCGAACACGCCGTCCGACGCGCGATACGGATCGGTGCGTTTTGGCGGTCGCCGGAGGTGCCGCTGAGGGAGGCGAGCGAGTTCCATGCGAGCTTCGGGACGGGGGTCACGGACGTGCGGTTCTTGCCTGGGCACGACGGACGACGGCTTGCGACGCTGTCTAAAGGGATCTGGTCGGTCATCACTTGCTGGGAGACTTCAGTTGGGGGCGCTGGCGTGCGGATAATTGCGAAGTGGTCACCCAAGAGTACGATCATCACAGGGTTGGTGGTGAATTCAGATGCGGGGTCAGACGCGCTCATCGCGACTTCGACTCACGGAGAGTGTGTATATCCATTCGCGTGTGATATATACGCTTGTGCTGATTCTCTCGCGACAGGCGGCAGCGCATCGAGTTACTGTCACTTGCGAAGGACGCAAAAGGCAGCGATACCTTGCAGTCCCTGGGTGTGATCGACGCTGCTATGAGGCCTATTGCGCTGCAGGGCGACCTATTGGCGTACGGCGACGAATCATCTCAGACAGTTATCACCAATTGGAGAACGGGTGAAATAGCACACCTGCAAGGTGCCGACGAACCTGTCGACCTGAACTTCCAGGCAAGTGAGAGTGAGGGGTGCCGCCCTGTCTCACTCAATGTGGCGCGTTCGCTGACGCGTATTCGGCGGGCAGTACAACCGGTACCTTCAAGTCGTGTTCGCACACAAGAGCATCCTGGTGGTGCGCGCGCGGTCCATTGAGCTGTTCCCAGAGCCTGTCCTGCGACCTCCCCACGAGCCGTGTCCGAGTTATCGTCCGCTCGCTCGTTATTCCTTCGGCTGGATCGACGGCGTCAGCGTGAACGTGCAGACGCGCGGGCAAGATGTAGACAGTGCTGTCAAGCCGCTCTCCATCCTCCTGCGCGCGGAGAGCGACGACCCTTGGATGTCCGACACGCACATGCTCGACCTCTTCGTGCTCGAGCCGAACCCGGCGTACACAGCGGACGACCCGCCACAAGACCCGGCCACGGACACTACCGAAGACCCCACCACGTCTGCAGGCCCCGGCGAGGACCACGCCCGCCATCCCCTTGCTCCCTACATCTTTCCGCCTGTCCACTCGGGCCTCTCCTCGCCATCCGTGCGCGGCATCCTGCGCTGCACGGACATCGTCCTCGGGCCGCACGGCACCGCCGTGTGGATAATGCCGCGCGGGGCGCGGAGCGCCGACCTCACCGCGCTGGACGTGCACCAGTCGGAGGTAGCGGGTGCGGGGCTGACTGCACAGCAGCCGGAGGTGCTTGCGGGCGCGATGTTCGCGGGGCCGATGCTCGGTGCGGAAGGCGGGGACGGGGGCGAGGGCGAGGATGGGGAGAGGGGGAGCGGTGTGAGGGCGCGGACGGTGTATGTGCGCCGGGCGGCGAGCGGGAGTGCGGGGAATTGGACGGCGATGGACTATGTGGAGGAGCTGGGCGTGGTGGCGTTGGCGTCGTCGCAGGGGATGGTTACTGTGTTGGAACTTGGCTGATCCTCCTGACAGTCAAAATGAATATATATTTGTACCCGTGCTCGTCTCGTGCGCGTGCCCCTCGACATATAACTTGGCTACAGCGTTTCCAGCATCCTCCCAGTTCCACATAACTTATGCGCACACCAAGTCCTCCTCAGTCGTAAACGCCTGCCTCTGATTGGCTCCCACGCCCGCACCCGGGTCCGGCAACGCGCGGCCGGGCTCGGGCGTTGCCGCTCGCCCAACGCGACTCTTTCCGTGCCCCTCGTCACCGCTGTCCCCATTTCGTTCGCGCAATCTGCGTTTCTATCTTGCCATGAGCAGCCTGTCGTCGTTCTTCTCGTCGTTCCTGCCCGTCGCGCACGCGGACGCGCCGCCCCCGGAGGTGGAGGCGCATAAGGAGGAGGCGACGCCTGACGAGCCGGAGGAGGGCGCGGAGGAGGGGGGTGAGGCCGAGGCCGAGGAGGAGGAGGAGGAGCCGGAGGACGTGCGTTGGTTGTTATTTCTTATTCTGGGTGGACGCCGTGGCTGAGCGGGCTGGGGGTTGGTAGATCCTGCCTGCGCTCCGCGAAGAGTGCGAGGAGTCGGCGAAGTGCAAGTCGGCGACGGAGCACTTCCGGCACTGCGAGGAGAGGGTCAGCTCCGGCAACGGCCACAAGCACGAGGACTGCATCGAGGAATTGTGCGTCGATTTGTTTTTTCCTGATCTGTCGTGTGTGCTGAGCGCTGAGGGTTTCTTGCGTGCAGCTGTGCGTATGTTGTCATTTTGTTTGGGCTACCCGCTGACCTGCCACGAACGCCTGTCTTTCGCCCGGATAGACCAGTGAGTCTTCTTTCGTCATGTGTTATCGTGTTCCGGACTGATCTGGTCCGTTCAAGCATGATGCACTGCGTCGACGTACGTCCCTACGGCCCGACAGCTGCATGTGCGTGAGCTGACTCGTCTTTTTTCCAGGGCTGCGTCGCGCCCAAGCTGTTCGCGAAGCTCAAGTAGAGGCCGCACCTCCACGCACAGACGTAGTCTTAGAGCTAGGTGCGCCCCGGCCTCCTCCGTCATCTGCGCTTCCTCTGACCTCGCATTTGTGCCAGATTATGGCACGCAGTGTGGTAGGACGACATGTCTGGACGGACTGACGCGACTATGCCGCTCCGAAAATTATAATTGGTTTTCATCAACTCTGCGTCTTCAAGTCGTCGGGTGTATGCTTAAGCATGCTCGCCGAAGGTAGCGGTGAGGTGCAGATCATGTGAGTGTCGTGGCGTCGTGTCCGGGCGAGTGTGCCTATCTATACGCTTCGAAAGCCGACCTTCGGTGCTGATGCCTCCAAGTACATGTGGTACTACGATTGACAGTACTCGCCGCGGTGTCTTCTGATGTCTTCCGCAGATCCGTCTGTGCCTGTGCTGTATCTTGACATGGTACTGTGAGGGCACCCTAGAAGCGGCCCCCCCTTTGTCTTCCTAGTCTGCACCCTCACTGCAGCGACATGCCAAGGAGCGAGACTTTCCCTCTTCTGCGGGGTTTGTTTTTTAATCTCTGCGCTTGCTGTCCACTGATTTTTGACAGTACGAAGCAAGTACGGAGCCTACTCCTCCGCGTGCGTGGGTGACAGTAGCGGTACCTTCGGGACCGGCCGAGCCGCCTTCGTAGTATGAAATTGCAAGTGCTAAGTTTGTCACACAGCGGCGTTCACTGGCCACTTTCTACTTTGAGAGAGGCGTAGCCCGGCAACATGCCAACCGAGAGCCGTCAATGCATCCAATGGCGTCTGGTGATGCCTGAGCGAGACAACGTCCGTGAGCTTGACAGACAGCACCTTCCCAACGAGGCAAGCTGCCTTCCGCATTCGTCCAAGTTGTGGTTCCTCCGTTTATGCATTTCCGATGGAACGGCGATCACGCCGACACTGTGGCTGGTGGCCGTGGTCTCGGTGTGCGAGCGATGTTTCCTCTGGGGCAGGTCCGCGGGTGAATGAAGCTCCCGGGCGTGTTCGACTGATTCTACGATACTTCGCAACCTGTCAGACGTCAAATGCGGTTGCGGGTATATAAGATGATGTGC
The DNA here is from genome assembly GCF_022376445.1 of Fomitopsis serialis. Classification (NCBI taxonomy): domain Eukaryota; kingdom Fungi; phylum Basidiomycota; class Agaricomycetes; order Polyporales; family Fomitopsidaceae; genus Fomitopsis; species Fomitopsis serialis. The sequence continues at coordinate 19,000 of NW_025954980.1, read as the reverse complement.
ACAGAGCACCTTCCTTGTCCCCCACCACGACGTCCTCGCTCTGCCTGGACTCTGCCTGGACGAGCTCCCGAAAACTTGCCTTGTCAGCCTGCGTCGATCGGCTTGCTTCGAATAGGACTGAACCTGGATTGAACACTTCTTTGCCCGCAGCATAGAAAGTAGATGTTGGAGAGGTGAGTTGAAACACCTTGTGTGTATGTTTCCAAGGCTAAGAGATGCAGCACGGTGCCCAAACCTCTGATTTCTGACAACAGTTGTCAGTGCACGACCTCATTGCACGACCTCATTTCACATTCGAAGACGAGACGCACTGAGTCGCCGTGGACGCGAACCGGCAAGGGCCGGATCACGAGGAGGATCCGGCGGCACGGACGACTGGGCGGGTACTCATGGGAAGGCCAGGCAGAGCTGGCCGCGTTCTTATACCATCTGGACCACAACCACGCCCGGACGCCCTGCCCCCGCCTGCTGCCTCCTCGCCCATATAAGTCCTCCTCGTTCTCCTGCGTTTGTGGGTGTTTCACAGAGCCCACATGTGTACGTCTGCATTGACCACCATGTTCGCATCTCACGCAGCAGCAACTGGAAGCTGTGGGGAACGCGGTGGAAACCAGCGTTCAACGTCCAGCGTTCGCGTGCGGTCGCTTTTACTCATCGCCTGGTCCGACGTTCACCCGGCGTGTTACGAGGCTGCGAGATCGCTCACACAGCGTCGGGCTATATCCCTCGTCACTTGCCCTCCAGCAGCCTTGCCTCCTTGATCCTCACCTCCTATCGTGGTCGTTGATCCTTCCCCCTCCGGTGCCGCACTACCATGAGCGTCTTCAACCCAAAAATCATCGACGCATGCATCCGAGATGTCACCGCAAGTCTCTCAGACGAACAGAAGGCAGATGTGCTTCTATACGCCATGGGACATCTTCCCTCTGAGCGGTTGGTCTAGCGGGTCTAGTAATTTGTAGTTGCCTCATCGCTGATTTCTATTCGCCCCTGCCCGCCAGCTCTAGAATGCTCATCGAGAACGCAGTCCAGTCCTGCCTCTTGCTGAGCGGGCTGTCCACCGCCAATGCTGCCAAAGCCCGCTTGATACGCGCCAGGGCTAGGCTTGCTGCCGGACTTCATGTCGGCGCCCACCAAGGTCGGCATGGCATCTGGTCCATTCTAGACGGTCGTTTCGGCTTACCACGCGCCTTCCCGGCGTCCCCCGCAGACCTCCAGGCTGTCATGGCCATCGAGCCTGAACACCCAGAAGCTAAGGCGCTTATGGTCCATCATGTCACGAATTCGGGCAAGGTGCGTCGGTCCCCTTTTCCTCATCCCTCCATGTAACCGTGAATGCCGTCCACGGGTCGAATGCTAACGATGGGTGATTCTTCCGGTGCCCAGTCGTTGGTCCAGCCGCATACGACCCCGGGCTTCTCAACTGAAATATGGCGGGAGATTGCACGATGGCTCCCGCCACGCGATCTCAAAAACCTTCTCCTCGTACCGCACATTTTGTCACGCATCGCAAGCGAGCTCTTGTTTCGAAAGATCGATCTGTTTTTCGGTGAGCTCGACGAGGCTGGGCGGCGGGGTCGTGTTAATTGTCTCTCTCAGTATCGGATAAGAGGGAGTCGCAGAAGAGCGCCGACATCCTGACACGTATCATCGTCGACAAGGAGTTTGCGAAGCATGTCAAGACGTTGCGGGTGTTCTACCAGGGGCGCGATGTATCGCCGATGACTTTCCAGACGGGTGAGCGAGTCGATGGTGTCGTGCAGTCTGGGGTGACTCAGGCGTCCCAGGCATGCTGGCGAACGCATTACCAAAATTGTCCAACCTGAAGAACGTCCACTGTTCAATGCGCCTGCGCGAGATGCTCGCCTTCCTGCGCATCCTCGAAGGCGCGAATCACCGGTTACGTGGGATGTCTCTAATGTGGGTCCACTCCATATGAAATAGGAACCCGCGCGAACGTTTATAACCTCGTCCGTATCCGTACAGGCCGCTCGACGGGACCGCGGAGCTGCAGTTCCCACGCTTCCGGCACATCACGCAGTTCTCGTACGTCTCGACGGGGGGCAACCCGGCGGACGTGCAGGAGTTCCTCATGCAGAACAAGGCGTCCATCCGCTCGATCTTCCTGCACAACCAGCACTGGACGTTCCCCACGGAGACGCTCTCGATCCGCAACCTGACGCACCTCGACTTCCTCGGCCTCTTCCCGGCCGAGTCGCGCGCGTTCTCGGACATCCTGAGCAACGGGCACCAGCTGGAGTCCCTGCGCCTGCAGTGCGTGCTCAACTGCAACGCGTCCGCGCAGTTCCGCGAGGGCGCCACGGCGCGCGCGCTCCCGTTCCTCCGCCACTTCGAGTTCAGCCTCCTCGGGTACAACGTGAACGACCACGACCTCTTCCCCGCGATCTCCGCGTTCCTGCGCGACCGCCGGACGCTCAAGACGCTCGTGCTGTCGGTGCCGAGCGCGAACTGGGCGCAGAAGCGGCTGGGGTACGACGCGGGCGTGTGGGGCGTGCTCCCGAGCCTGACGGAGCTGAGGACGCTGACGGCGACGCTCCCGAAGGACGTCGCTGCGGCGGTGGCGATGTGGCTCGTGCCCCGCGGCGTCATCGCGCTCTCGCTGCAGGCGGAGTCGTCCACGGAAGCGCTCGGGTTCGTCTCGGTACGCTCCTTCGCCTCTCCCCTGACCGCGACCGCGCTGACGTGCTCTCCTCCTCATTTGTTCCTTGCCCTCGTCCTGTGCGCTGCAGCAAATGCGCCCGGGCCTCCCGCCGAACCTGCAGTTCATCGGGCTCACGCAGTTCGACGTCGCGGACGCCGCGGCGGTGGTCGACGCGGGGTTCCCGACGGTGCGCGTCGCGCGCGTGGACGACGACTATTATACCGTCGAGCGCGAGGACGGCCGGGTGCGGCTGCAGGCGTGGCCGGAGGCGCGGGGGCACTGGAACGTGCGGGAGTGGCTGCAGTCGTATGGGTGCGAGGACGCGGAGTGGAGGCATCCGAGCGAGTTTCTGTAGGGAGGGGGTGGGTGACGGCCCGGCTGGGTGAGTCGCGAGTCATGAGTTGGATGGGTGCGTTTCGTCGTGCTGTGTGGGCCCGAAGGTGTTGCGTGCGACGCAGCAACTGGGCATGCTCGAGTTGGCATGGTCTACATTGTCTGTTCCGGTTGATTGGAATGGAGTTCTACATGACGGTTCGCATCTGGGACAGACTTCAACGAGGTCGGCACGAGATGGGCGAGCCGAGGGGGTGTCTGTCGTACACTGGTCTGCTTGTGGGTTCGAGTTATGGTAGCATAGATGTGACATCTCTGGATGCCTGGAAGGAATACACGTCCACGATAATTCTGGATATGCGTCTGTCCGTACTGGGTCTGAGCGCACTGTGAATTTTGTTGTATGGAACTTCGATCCGGTGGTATGCCCTCTACCTCCACCTGGTCGCTTGCGCCGCTTGGTGGAGAGTCGCCAGAGACGTTAGCGCCATTGGCATGTGAGTAAGTAACGTGGTTCACATCGACAAGTACGTCTTACATAATTTATATACAGACTCTAGTTCCACCTCAACGCGGTGGAACATTTTGTGACGGTGAAGCTGAGGCCTCAGTCGCATTCATTGGCATACAACACCGCGCATTCCCAATTCGCAGCACGCGAGCTTCAAGCCATCCATCCGCGAGATGCCTACATCCCGGGCGCATGCATCCAGGCTGGCGCAGTCGCGCCACGCCGATATCTTCATATGGTGGCCTTCGACCCCTCTGTCCGAACTGATAGCCTGTATGTTCCCGTGCCGACGTGTTGCGAACGTCTTACTGCCTCCCGCTAATTCAGGCTTCAATTCGAGCGTTGTCGGTCCCGTCACAGCGGGCACTCTTCTCCGTTGGGTCAATATGCTCGCCGGTCTTGGTGGCGCGAGCGTCATGCAAGTGGGCCGCGTGTCGTTGCGCCGGATGGCCCCGTTCCAGTACTACCCCGACCCGTTGGAGGCTGTCTCGTCCTCTGAGGCTCTGGAGACTGGAGATTATGGCTGTTTCTACTTGGGTAGGTAGCGCACGCACATGATTTCCGTGTACCGAGGTCTCAGCTGAGGTGTCCTACCCTGCGTAGATCGAGGGTCGTTCATCGTCCGGCGGCTTCCCTTTAATGGCTCTTACCACGTCGTGTCATTGGAGACGAGGAAGATCGCGTTCGAGGCCACGCGAACGCCTGGTGGCCTCGAGAGCTTAGCGCGGGTGAGCTTTTGGTGTCCGTTCCCATCTGTTGTTCCCCATTGACTTCGGACGCCTGTGTTACATAGTACGACATACCGGCTCCTTTTCGCGACGAGGTCTCCAAGCGTGATGGCGTCAAGTGTATATTCACAAGATATACGGCTATGGATAACGACCCTGTGGACGTGCATTGGATATACCCTCCAGGGATGGCACGCTACGTGCGTATATTAGTCCAACGTCACTGGGTTGCGTAGTATTGACCACGGTTTCAGATCACAACGCTCAGCGCGGAAAGGCCGTTCTTCCCGCGAACCGAAGGTTTCCAAAATCCTGACAACCTCATGAGCGTGCGGGATGACATCTATAAATTGTGGCACGTGAATGCATTCAGCGTCGACGTTGATGTCAGTTGATGAATGCCTCGTCGGTACCCATATGCTAACCACGGCTCCCATGCTGGCATCTCCAGGACGGGAATCGAATTCGCATCTTCGACGAAACAGCGAAGCACGCCGGCCTACCTGCTCATCTTGAAGTAAATCCGAAAGGTTCTGCCTCACACAACTTCTTCCGCGAGCATTTCCGCCACACGTTATGTGTTCACTTCATTGGCGGCGACATTCAGACCGACTACGACCCTCAAACGGTCAATTCATATCTTGTGGAGAACGGTCTTGACGAGGAGGGTACTCTCGATGACTTTGATCCCTCCGATGAGATATTCCAAACGATCATTGGGAGAGAAGTCCTGGAGTGCGTGATTGCGGAAAAGCTGAGGCGACGATGTGAGGATACGGACGATACGGACGATGGATACTACTTTGAGTAGTATTAAAGCGTTGGATATCTGTAATAGTACACTTTTCTGTATCAGGAACATCCAGCCCGATAGACAGACATGTTCTAGAAACCGACAGTCCCAAGGATACACCGTAGTTGAGTTCAGGCTCCAGAATAGACATGAATCAAGATATATGGATCAGTGTGTCGAGGCCGTTCAAACCACTCGTAAGAACACACAGGCGATGTAGAGGGGAACGCACTCGAGGTGCTGCAGACCCTCTGAGGAACAAGGCCGAAGCATCCGGTATTTGATCGTCTTCGCATGATACAGGTAGGTGAGGTAGCGACGAGCTCCGAAAAATGTTACTTGTGATCGCTATCACAACTTGAAGACTAAGGTGTCAGCAGAGAGACATGTCAGAGATTAAGAAGACGAACCAATTGAGTATATGCACGACGTGTGAGATGCATGTGCCTGACGATGATGATGCATGACTTGAGAGGTCTTGATTCAGGATGTCTGGACGAACATGAAGTAGCCGTGATCAAGGTGTTGACAAAAGTAAAGACAGTCACTTGAGCAATTGTGCGGATAACGACAGGTGAAAAAGTGTACCTGTCCAGACATCTTAAGTAAGAGATAGTAGATGAATGCACGAACCAAGATCCAGATAATTGAGAAGGACCGAGAGTATTTGCAAATGCGTCCATTTGCTTGTTGACCATTGCTAGTTCATGAACCGTGAGCGTTATGAGGGCTCACGGTCCATGAACTAGCAACGGTCAGCTGAGCCTCTACTGCCCCCGCCCGTCCGTATGTGGACTTCAAGCGAGAGCCATCGCCTGTCAGAGCACCCTGAACAGCGCCTGAAAGGGATCAGCGACGATCTCGGCATCGCGCAGACAGCGCACGCACCTCTCCCTGTTCCAGCGCATCGAACCGCGTCAAAGAGTCAGATTCAGGGATGGACTGCAGGGGCCCGGGCGTCCCTTCGGTGTTGGAGAGGCGAGCATGTTGAGTACCTTAGCACGCGCGGCCGCGACGTACTTCCTTGGCACGCCCGGAGCTGGCGTGCTCTAGTGCTGAAATACAGAGCGAGGAGCCATCTGTACGTCAATCATTGGCGCGGCAGCCTGGGGAACATAGCTGCTAGTGGTGCTGGGAGTGGCCAGAGGCTGCCGCCGGTATGTCCAGTGGAGGGGGACGCTGGCGCCAACTGGGACGACCTTGTCCGGAGTCGCCATGTCCGGATCCATGTCCATGTCGACTAGAGTAACGTCCAGATCGGGCGCAGAGCGGAGAGAGGTCATTTCCACACACATCGACTCCATCGCATCGATCATTCCAGGCTGACTAGAGTCTTCGTCGCAGACCATATCGACCGAAACAGCACCAGAAACGGGACCAGAACCCTCGTGCGCCAAGAGGACCGCGAATTCCGAGATTAAAGCTACCATATCGCGTTCGTCGTGCTTGAAGGCGCAGAAGATGGAGGCCCCTAGCTGCGAGGTGCGCCATCATGACAGGGCCCAGAGGACCGTACGCATCGTCGATCGCCCGTTGCAGAATGCCGAGGTCCTGACGCACGCTCTTGGGGTGAGCCTCTGAGGTAGCGAGGGTGCACTGAGTGGAGGTGAGTTTAGTAGCAGTCGCGTCTGAGTGCTTGTAGTGGATGCAGCGGAGGGCGCGTGCGTGCTTCGCGTAGAGAGCGACGGCCTTCGCGGGCCTGCCCTTCGTCCTCCGCCCAACGGCAGTACCGTAGGTGTAGGCGGGCTGACTGAGAGTCGAGAGGCGCCTGACTTCCTCTTCGGCGGTGGTCTTTGCCGCGGTGATGTCGCGCACGTCCTGTTCGAGAGTAGCATTGCGAGACGTCAGAGAGTCGACCTTGGCAGATTCTTGCGCTTTGTGGTCACGGAGTCGACTTCGGCCTCGAGCTTGTTGTGCTGCCCAGCCATAGTCGCCAGAGCGGCCTTGAGCTCGTTGATCGACGCGTCTGCCTCCTGGTGCACATCTTTGGTATGGTGCCGTGCAATAGACTTCTGGTGGTTCAGTTCCTGGACGTACATGCGCGGGGTCCACCGGATGTCAGAGCTGTTGGAAGAGGGAGCCTTGTGCACGAGCTGCGGCTTGACTACTGGGTATGTACGAGGCTGCTGCGGGGTGTTCTTCATGGTCTCAGAATCCAGTTCGAGCCTGAGACGCAGGGCGAGCTTCTGGTAATCTTCGATGTTTCGAATTCTGAGCCGGGCAATCGTGGCTACCCTGACGGAAGCAGGCCTAGGAAAGTTGGTCTGGCGGTGACATTGAGGATGACTGTCGGCAACCCATTCCTAAATGGGCGAGGTTACGAGAAACTCAATGCACACAGACTCGGCGACAGACCTTGACAAGCTCTCTCTCGAACCGGGAGAATCGATTACCAAACCCGAGGAGCTGCGCGTAGACATTGAGGAGACCGAAGAAGACCGCCACAGGGCCAAAGTGAACTATCGCCCAGAGCAGGATGCCGTTGGACATGTACCGAGCCTCGAACACGACCAGATGTGCAAGAGGCGCGAGGAAGTCGAAATATTCCCCACGGGCCAGGTAGATGTAGAGTTTGATGAGCAGTGTGAGCGTGAAGCGGAAGTACCGTTGGTTCGACATGACTGGGACTACTGAAGGCCTTCAAAGTTCACGGATTTGATGAGAGTACGAGGAGAAGAGACGAGAGGGGATGGCAGCGTAGAGATAGGGCTGTTAGCTTGTCGGCTTTTATGGTCTGCAACGGAGACTAGGTGGCTGTGAGGCTGACGACACCGTCGGCACCAACACGTTGCAGCATTGATCTGGACAGTCAACTTGGTCCAAGCTGTTCAAGATCGGAATCATTGACTTTGGCCGACATCGGGAGCAGTAGGATGCATGAGTTTTTACTCGTCAACTGACGGCCTGTCTGAACGAGTGGGCAGCGTGAATGAATACAGCGTATGAGTACAAGTAGCTACCGAGTTCGAGCTTCCATGGTCTCTCAGCATATGTATACGCACCTGCAGTGGCACATACATATCGTTGCCGCGTTCCATGCCAACCAGATCGATGCATTCGATGCATATGGCACCGTCCAGGTATCTCAGATCGCAGATTCAGGGAGATAGCGCACGGGTAGCAACCCCGAACAACGAGAAGCATAACGAACTGAGTACTCACATGCCAGTCCACTCGGCCTGCCGTCCTGAAAGCATGGGGAGGGTAACGTAGGAAGCCACACGGCACACGTGGCACCAGACTCATCGCAACCTTTCCTCCCCTTCCAAGTACATGAGAAATGTGCGCGAGCTTTGGCCTGAGCACTCACAAAAAATGACCGAGCACAGAGACGTTCGTTCGGAGGGAGTGCTATGTGCGGAAGAAGTGCAGGACATCTACCGTGGGGTGAGGTCCCATGATTACGCAAATCCTATACATTGATAAGTTCTCGGACGGTGAAATGGGTGTGCGCAAGTACTTGACTCACTATTAGGAAGTGACCGTGTACAAGCAAGTACTGGCACTGGCAGTTACCCCGACTCGTCACTCAAATACTCAAGAGTCGTATGCCAGCCAGCTCATTGTGACCACTGGTGGCACGTGATCGCGTTCTCGCAGCCTGACGCGCGTCGCGCGTCGCGCTCGGGCCCAGGGTCGTCGCTTGTATTCGTCTTCTCCTCGCTGTCCCGCGTCTCCTGCCAAGTGAACCTGGGCTTCCCGCTAGATCTACGTTTTATTGTGTTGTCGCAGTCATGCCTCACAATTGGACATCACAGATGCGGCTGTCCAATAATCGACCACGCATACCCCACCGAGCCTATGGTCTGCGTCGCACGCGCACGACAAGCAGCTATGGATCATACTGCCAGCCGGCTGAAGACGACCGCGTACAACTAATCTACCAATGTCGGCGCAGGAATGGATGCGCCCCTTGCGGGCTCATCTCCAGCACTCGTGCGCGGCTGGTAAATCTCACGACTACAACATAAGCCCGACGCATGGATTCAAATCGTAATCACGACCAGGCCAGGACAGGAATGAGTAGTCATCAACGGACGCAGGTGGAGGTATACTGGTGCGGGAAAAAAGGCCGGATGCTCATTGCTTGTGAGTGTGAACAAATGCTAGGCCACAAGACTTTTTCTAACAGCCTGTACTCGGACGTGCGTGACCGCATCTTCTGTCGTGGCGATTAGCTACACAGTCCAGCAGAAGTGATAGCAGTCACTCACTTGGTCCGCTTCGTCTCATTGAGCATAGCTCGGAGGTCGATTGTTTCGAGCTTCCTCTTCTGGCCGGTTGGTTGCGCCTGACTGTTGGTTGCTATCGGGGCCTTGGGAGGGGTAGGTGAGGTAGCACGATGCACCTTGCCTCGCGGCGAACTCTCAGCATGCTGTGGCGTCTCGGTCAGAGCGATGCGGTCCTTGTTCGCGTTGACCGGTTCCTGCTTCGCTCTGTCAGCATCGGTAACGATGTGTATGGGCTCTCGGAGCAGTGCGGCCCAGATATCGCTGCCTTCGGACTTCAGTGCGAGGCGTTGACGATCGTCGCACGAAGCATCCTGCGCAGTCTTCAGATGTAGACTCGCCTCGCCCATCCGAGTATCAAGTTGGGGGGTCTCGATGATGCGCGGCTCGGCGTAGTGGTTGGTTGCTGCTTCTTCCTCATTCCCAACGCTGTCTCCTAACATCGACCTTCTTAAACGTTTCATATCTGCCCTTAGGTCTTTGCTAGTAGGAGCGTCCGCCCGCCGCGCGCTGGCCATGTCGTCGAGCACAGGGTGCGCCGCACCTGTCCTACTTCCCGTCTGCGTGCCACTCTGGCGTCGGGAGACCGATGCACCGCTTGGCTCGATAGCGATATTGCTTCGACGGCGTAAGACATACGCATCAAGAGTGTCGATGAATGGTGAGCCTTTGATCTCGCCCGCGAGATCATCTGCGCCTGCCTTTCCGCTACTCATCCTTGGGACAGTGAGCATCGTGTACGTCGCAAAGAGTCTCACGACTTACATCCACCTCCGTGGTTTCCCGTTTGGGCCGACACAACCGATATAGAGGAACACTTCACAGTCGGATTTGTCTGCCCACGCCTCGAGCGAGAAGCGCGCGTTGTGTTCCAGGCGCATTCCTATGCTGCTAAGTTCAGATATCGGCCGCCACTGCGCAAGGGAACAAAACACTCACTCGGCCTGAGACGCGGCCGCTTCGTCGCTGGCCTCACCCTGGGACCGGTATTCACTGGGATTTTGCTCGTTCGGAGGCTGGCCATCCACATGGACGGCGCGAGCAGCCCGCATCTCGACCTTGGACTGCTGCGACTCTCGTTCGTATGCCTCCCATCTCTCTGGATCTTGCGTCTTCATCTCGGCGATGGCGGCGCTGTAGGCGTGATTCACTGCTATGGCCTTGTGGCTGGGCGTATCGCCATTAGCGAATGCCTCCGCTCTCGCCTCCCTTCCGATGTGCGGATGGTCCCGAATGAAGAAGTCGCGAGCACTCTTTGCGCGCTCTCGCGACTCCTTGAGGGGAAGGCTGGGTTCGCGTGCCTCTGAGGTCTGCAACCGCTGCATCAGGAAGTAGTCTTTGTGGTTTTCGATCCATGTGACGATTTTCTGATGAAGGTCGTAGGCTTCCTGGACGCAATGTACACAATGGATAATCACCTTGGGTCTATCCCGGCACCGCTCTCTGCGCTCTTCGCTCGTTTCATAGCGCACGAACTTGCCGTTCTTGGTGATGATCCCGAGCACTGACGGGTCGAACCGGCTTTCGAACCCTTGCGCGACTTCCTTAGCGATCTTCTTGAAGCATGCGTCGCGGCTGGCTGTCCTCAACGCTCTAGCCAGAGAGTCGACAAGCCAAGTGTGCTGGTCAATTCCCCGTCCGGGATCGACAATGCAAGTCCGGCAGGCGGGGGCCATCGATGTCTGTGTGTTCAGTGTTGTGGAGGACGATGAAGGTTAGGGGACGTCCTGTATTGAAGGGACCTGATGTCGATATATCATGCCTTGTGCCACTGCGTTTGTCTTTGCGATGCCAGGAACAAGACGTCCGATGCACACAATAGCACATGGGGCCTAGATCATTTACTCAGCTTGAACTGTTGGTCAAAGCACAAGCACCCCCGCCGGGTGGCATCGCAGGCCCTCCGGCGGAATAATAGATGGACTACCTGGTCCGTATGGTCTGCTGTATGTGCTCGGCCTCCGCTATGCGCTTCAATAAGCACAACACCGAAGAGGGCTCTTACGCATTTGAGCTCACAAAATTGCTGAATCGACTGTAAGTTCTGATAGAGCCTTGTTATTGACGATGTGACTCCTATTACTTACTTGTATGTCACGAGTCACGCTTACGCCTTGCTTGTGGCGTCTCGACCGCCGTCTTGCTATTTACTGCGAGTAGTCTGCGAGTTCTATTCGGCACACTCCTTTAGATCTCACGCTACTCCGCATACAATACCCAATGCCTCAACCTTTGCCAACGAATAATTACGTATTCCAACCATGGCAGGACGCGTATGCCAAATGCCTCCATCATGAACAGGTCGGCAATACAATTGGCGACGCCACCGCCCTCGTACGCGCGAGAATCCTGGGCTACGCTATGCTCGAAACTCCCAGTGATACAGGTCGCGACTTCCTTGCCCGCGAAATCAACTCATGTGATGATGACGATGAATTTGAACGTCTGGCGACACTATACATCACTCATTTCCTCCGTTGCTGTGAGTACCCCTATGTGCTACTCGGTGTAGAAGGCAGATGGTGAAACGTACATACTGTGCCACAGTTCGAGCTGCTACAGGCCGTACTCGATCCCCATCCACTCACCCTTCGAGGCCCTCGTTCGATGCCACGCAGGAAACTCTGCAATATCTTCTGGAAGAGGCGCCCCAGAATCATGCAACAGCAAAACAGAAGGTTTTGTGTACACTCATTACCGCCCACAATATCGCTTTCTCACCTGCATTTATCATCAGGCCCTCATACGGGATGGTTACCGATGTATGCTCACTGGTGCATTTGACATCGTCTCTGTGAAAGAGAAGCCCCATATCCTCCCGGCCGATGCTCCAGTTACGTTCACCCAGGCAGCCCACATCTTCCCTGAATCCACAAACGTTGGGATGTCGGGTGTCAACCAAGATGGGGCGAAGGTATGCGTTCATATCTAATTGCTGGCCTGGAGTTACGAATCACATATTCTTAGCACGAATATGCAGCTACCGTATGGACTGTCATGGCGCGCTTCGGAGACACTTTTGTGTTCGATGAACTGAATGGACCTAACGTTCATCGGCTGGAGAACGTGATGACACTCCGCGGCGACGAGCATACTCACTTTGAAATGCTCAACTTGTGGCTTGAAAGCACTGTGAGTACCTACCAATCGATCTCTCTGCCGACGAGCCCGCAAATAATGATGTTGCTTAGAACACGCCGCACACATACACACCCCAAACTACGCACCCAATGTATCGGTGGAACATACCGACGACAGTCACTTTCACGACCCCGGACCCCGAGAAGCTTCCACTACCGTCTCCAGATTACTTGCGCCTCCATGCGGCTGCGGCTCGCGTGGCGCATTTGTCGGGCGCGGGGGAGTACATTACTGAAATACTGAGGGATATGGAAAAGACCAGGGTGCTATCAAACGACGGCTCTTCTGCACTTCTATTGACGGCGGCGTTGGAAGGTATCTCGGTTCACTGATGATGTCTCATTACTTTACGACCTTGCGATCTTACTTAGCTTTCCAGTGAACCGTCGGTCAAAGCGCTAGCGCCTCCGCCGAGTGGCACCATAGGCTCTCCGGCGGAGTAATCGAGTGACTATCTTGTCCTTCAATATGGCCTGCCGCACAATGATGGTCTTGACGACAAATTTCTCGACCTCCGAGTCCGCTGCAGAGCGTCGCTCAGTCGGGAGGCGCCTGTGAGGACCGCAGCCACAACTCACGTGCCCCAACCACGGTCACGGTCGAGCACCAAACGAGCACCGAGCAGAGTTACATTGCTAGTACTACCGCTTCTCACTTTCCAATGGCGAGTCGTTCTGCTACTTATGCGCTTCACTAAGCACAACGCGAAAGAAGACTTTGACTCACTTGAGCTCACTAAATTGCTGAATGGATGACTAGCATGCTCGATTGAATGGTACCGTCTATAGGGTCGTGACGCGACGGACCGCCGGCGAAGTCAAACGGGTCTAGATGCGTAGGCACCGAGACAACCGGTACCCTATTCGAAAACTGCCAAAGGCCCACCTTGGATAGATAACAGTAAGCAGCAACTTCCTTTTCACCGACTGCTTGCTGGCAAGCCCTCGCAGTACCGCCATCCTCGTATGGTACTAGCCATGAAGCCTTTCGAGTTCATGGCTGGTAGATGTGGTCACAAATACTCGGTTATGGTGTTCAGGCAAGTATGTAATGAATGCCAAGCATGCGAATCATGTTGCCAAGGCTATGCGTCCTCTCTGACCATGTCAACGCCGATTTTCGCTTGCAGACATCATTGAAAGGCCGGTCTATCGCCTTTCACCTATCTTTGGATTTCTAGACATGTTTGATGTCATGACATCACAGGTTCACTCTCAGTACTGAGCGTCATTATAGAGATGGTGGTTCCATTGTCTTGATACGGCACGGCGATCAAGCTATCTGTAGTACTTGGTTCGCAGAACATCATCTGGTATGTGAACAATCACGAACAGTACCTTACACACGTTGACGATAATGCAGGCTCTCCGCAGCTAACCAAGTTCTTTCTCCCACGGATGTCAACCATGCTCAGGAGATCCGGGCGAAGTCGCGCGACTGGCTTCCATGACTTTCACGCAATACAGTTGCGTGTATTCTCCTTCGGAGAAAGTACCAAACTCTAGTTTACTATCACATCCTCCCAGACTCGTACTAATCTCACGGGGGATATAAAAGTTATGCCACGTCTCGCATCCCGGCTTTCATGGTGGCTAACATCGTGTCATTGTTCCAGTCTATGCCATCTAACACCTGGGTGGTGGTCGCTGTAGTATGCTTACTTGTCTTTTTACTCGGTCGTAGCCCGCGGCAAAGCCTGAAAGACCGTCTTGTTCCACCCGGACCGAGACGTCTCCCGCTTCTGGGCAATGCACATCAATTACCATTGGAGTATCAAGAGTATACCTTTGGGACATGGGCGAAGAAATACGGTGGGTTCGTGTAATTGATGATCCATCTATATCACCTAAAGCATACGTTCTAGGCGATCTCATATATGCCGAGTTCTTTGGTAGCCGCACCATCATCATTAACTCGTCTAAGATCGCCCGGGACCTCTTGGACAAGCGGGGTGCTATCTATTCCAGCCGTCCGCGACTGGTGACCTTTGTCGAGCTGTGAGTTTGACGCATAATACAGGCTACGTGCGCGCGCTGATGACAGTAGGATCGGCTGGGATCCCACTTTGGTCTTTGCACTGTACCAGCATGAGAGCCGGCGGAGGCAGCGGCGGTGGGTACAGGCCGCGTTCGGCGAGAAAGATACAATCCGACAGTATGAAGGCCTACAACACAGGGAGGTTTGTATCTTCCTGTCGAGTTTGATACAAACACCTAAGGACTTCACCATGCACATCACTCGGTACGTAACAATGTTTATATTCTGTCGACTAAAATCAATAACTATATATTAAATCAGGTTTACCGTTGCGCTGATCCTTGGATCCGTCTACGGCCACCGAATCACGTCCTTGGAAGATGAATACGTGACGCTGATGGATCGTGGCATGGAGGCGACAAGTGCCACAGGTCCTGCCGGAGGAGGGATGGTAGATTACTTCCCACTCTGTGCCATGAATGGTCCTTGCTCTCGAACTTGGTGCTATAGCGGAAACAGTCACAGGGCTTCGCCACCATATTCCTTGGTATGGCCTAGCCCATGGACGTCAAATGCCCATGGACACACGTCACAGGACTTCCATACTTCTCGTGGGATGCGTGTATTTCCGTACACGCTGTCACAGCTTACTTACAGCAACACGGCTCCCGGCACTCGCTAGTGAGTGTATAGTATCAATGAGGGGACCCTTATAACTCAACCTGCGCACTAGTGTCTGACAACCGTGTCACCGACATTAGCCTCCTGTGTCTGGATGATCGCGTCCCCTTTGCTGTATGTCCGTATCAAAAGGAGAACGACATCATCTATTCAGCGGGAACTAAGCATATACAGTGTTAAGCTGATAAGGTCACGCACCTGCTATTACCAATATTTTGACTCTCTTCCTGCATTCACTGATCTCCATGGATACTCAAACTTTCAGTCAGATGTACGGAAGTTACGGCCGTCGTGACTCGTCTAAGGCGCGACGCGTTAGCATCATGTGACCGTGTCACGTTGGGCGCATCGAGACAATGCTTTGGTACGGCCATTTCCAGGCATCGCAAAAAACTACCCTCTGAAGGTTCCACGGGACTGCGAAGCAGCATAGCTAGATGAGTATCTCCACCCGTGCCTCCGATGTCCGACTACAATTGCGAAGTGCCCATCTTACGGTGAATTCTACAGCTTCCGTTCAGTATGCCAGTGTCCCACCAAGTGTCCCACCAAGCCAGGCTCTGTTCGTAGTCGGAACCGCTTAGTATAGTCATTGATACCACTACACATCCAAGAATCAGATTAGGTTACTCGGTGCGCAGGGCTAGCCTGCGTCGTCACGGTCAGCAGAGTACACTCTGTCGACACAATCAACATTGTGCTCGCGCCGATAAATGCGGAACTCACATAGTGTAAATGGCAACGAACTCATTGTTGTGTCGCCAAATTCTATACCCCACGTTCATACTCGTCGCCACCGAACTTAAACACTGCCGGCAGGTCGTCCTTCGGGCTATATTCGTCGTGATACTTTGAGGTCCACCCGCAGTCCGCGGGCGTGTCGAGATCGGGAGACATCTCGTCAAGCTCAAGTACTACACTGGACAGGTATGATCCTCGGCAGGATTGCAAGCCGCACAGTGATTCAACGGGGGGTATTGAGGGAGAGTTCGAGAGTGTGTGCGCCTGCTGCTCGGCAGCGATTTTGTGTAGGTTCAAGATGAACCTCGAGATGATGATTGAGGTTATTCTATAGAACCGGCTTCAGCTGATAATGTGACGGGTGCTAATACTTCACAGGGACGCACGGGTAAGTGAACGTGATGACCACGTCATTGCACTGTAGAATCTGTCAGTGTCACCCGCGCTACGATGGGGAGTGATACTATGTAGTACGCACAGTCCCCATCAGGAATACCACCATCTGAGCGATGTTGAGCAGTAGCAGAGCCCTGTGCGTGGTGATGTTGAATCACATGCAATACACGGAGCAGAATCAACCCGTACATGAAATATATCAACCCTGTGAGTATGGGTGGGATGTCAGTTGTGGCCTTGATTCGGAGAAGAGACTACGACGTACCATCTTCGGACAAGGACGAAGACAAAGATCTTCTACTCGTTATTCCGCAAATTGAGCTTTTGAGATTGAATGGTATGTTGTATAACGTGACCAATATAACTAGCGTATCGGATGCAATAGAGCACATTCGAGCTATGATCATTACTGTGAAGTGTACTTCTATCAGCCGCCGCATCGAAATCAAGCGAATGTAAGATGTTTTGCACCTTGGATGACGGCAATTATCAAGTCGTCGTCATGAGCAGTTCTCAGAACATTTTGAGCTACACATACCTATTCTGTATTGGTCTCGGTATCGCACTGCTGCATGAGCACACAATGGCGCCTCCGAGGGAAATGGCTTCCACTCTGTCTGCTGCGGTGTCGACCTTGAGCAATAGCATCAAAGCTGTTCCGTGAGCTCGACGAGGGAATACTTACTACATTGATAACGAAAGGTACTACACCCAACAACATGGTCGCCGCAGCAAGCCAGCGATTCCGACCACTGACAGCATACACACGAAGTGCCGAAACAGCTTCATAGCGGACCTTGAATCGCAAATCGCTGGGAGAGCGTCCTCACGCACCTGCCCACAATAGCATTGCTATCATCGCACATGTGCTCCACATCAGTTGTCTGAATCTGCAACTGAAGTATATTGCGATGAGACGTCGGATCCTGATGCTTATTACGCATGACGTGCCTCTGGGTAAGGTTTAGTACGCGTGGCGAGTAAACAAGAGAAACACATACTGGTACAGCGTGAATCGTGATATGATTGCAGTGCCCGCATCATCAAGCTGATGCATATCCCCCACGTGTTCGCACGATTCAGAAGGAAAATGAACGCAAATCCACGCTTCTTGCGTCTCCATATATGTTGTACCTCATCGGCGAAAGTGATGATATAGTCATATACGGCGAGAGCTAATTATATTGTTAGCGCATTTAGTGAACGCCAGTAGATTTGAAGCAACCGACCTGCAGCCATAGCTTCGCAGTAGTCACCGACGATACTGTAGTCAAATAATTGAACAGATTTAGCATGAACCTGCATGCACAGTTCGTAGTCGTACCTTGTTCTGAGCTGAGAAGCAATATGCAGGGTAGCTCCACCACAGACGTCCATCACTGCTTGTACTCTTGATACCTACGAGGTTACACTGCAGGAGAACCGACGACAGCCTCATATAAGCCTTGCGAAGTGGCAACTGGTGGGAAGACAGCTGCAGTGTGGTCGTGCGCTGTCGATGACTGTAGGAAATGTGGTCAGTACTATTGAAATGTGCACGGCCACCTGGGGGGGGGGGGGGGGGGGGAAATCCGCTAGTAAGAGATAGCAAATTCCGCCTTATGTACGACACAAATCAGAGATTACGCGTGCATCTTTGGCGAGAGCCCCAGTCCGAGACACTGAATGTCTTACCCATACACGCCGACCGGAGACAGAAGCGCAAGCGTGGCCAGTCCGACACCTCTCAGCCCTTTAAGGTGGCAACCACTGGCAGATGGTAGAGAGATGAATTAAGATTCCTGCGCTTTTGCTCTCACCATTCGATAATTTTCATTCCGCGTCATGCCATGCTGTGCTGACCGCCCGACGATGCCGGCGATACCACCTTCCGTTAACGCCACATCGGATATCTGGGGATACAGTGCGTGAGAATGATGTGAGATTTTAGACAGTACGCAGAACATCAGTAATACATACAAGGTTTACCTGACATGTACGGTGGATGCCAAGAGGGTTGACTCGGAGAACAGCTTGTCTATGAGTTTGCATCCTGAGCATTAGTAATGAATTACCAGCATGGCTTTCGGAGATTGAGGAGCTCTTACACCGGAAGCTTCGGGGGCCGAAAATACGCAGACCGGAGAAAACAACTACTGAGAAGATCGCCAACTCTGGGTCAATATCGCTGTGTGACAGAAGGCCAGGATTTTCCGTGCACTGGTTTCAGATAGCACAGCATGAATGACCAAAGGACGTGATACCGCTGAGGCGAAACACGACTCTACTCACTTCGCCTCTCGGCATTTATTCCCATTTCGCCGGCTGCGGCACTGACAGGGGAACACATTTGCAACAGAATGTGCTTTCAAATACTCTTGTCCCCATGGCTGTTGTACTTCTCCCACCAAGTTCCGTGAGTGGCGCACGATGCATGCTGTCGTAGGGGAAATCAGCATGCGTGGCGTACTGTGGCACCAATCCAATCGTTCGAACGCTCATGAACCTCCAGTGACCCATGTGTACCAGTGTTCCACGCGTCTACTGTCTGCATCATGGGAGCTTTTGAAGCAGTTATATCCTGCGAGGTATGAACACCATTACCACACAGGTGCCACTGGTCCACGCGTCGGACGGTGGTATCGTCTTTCAATCCGTGGGATCTGGATCATGAACTTGAACTCAGTACTCACCAAGCCTCGTACTGAGCCACTAAAGGGCGGCAAAAGGTCAGTCATGCGCAAGTCATGCGCGCAAGATATCGCCGACTCGCTGAATGATGTGCAGAGATCACGTCTAGAAAAATGCAGGATGCAGGATGAGGTCGAG